>NC_073304.1:8890921-9193421 GCF_027595985.1 Sorex araneus
CCCTGGCCCTCCCCTCCCCGCCCCTCCTCGTCCCAGGCCGGCCTTCTTCCCGGAGGTGCCGGGGCGCCGAGCATCTTTCCCGGGATTAAGTGGGAGCAGGCCGCGGGGTTGGTATTTCTCTGTTTGTCTGAGCGTCTGGAGTTGGCCCGGCCGGGTGTGGGGGTGGGGGGCGGGCCTGACCCGGGCTCCCCGGCGCAGCGCCCCGGGACCGGCCATAAGTCATCCCTGCAGATAAACACCCTCCCGCCCGCTGCTTCCTACACCAGGCCGGGCGCGTGACCTGCCCCTCCGAGGCGGCCCACGGCTGTGGCCGAGGGTGACCGCAGGGGACGTCTTGGGGGGCTACGGGCCAGACGCTGGGCCTTGTGACGGATGCTGAAGGGAGTGTGTGTGTGTGTGTGTGTGTGTGTGTGTGTGTGTGTGTGTTGGGGGGGTGGGTGCCACCAAAACGCCCCTTCCTCTCCGCCTCAGGCGCTCTGGACCTGGGCCCGTGCCACCCCGGCAGCCTCAGGGCCCGGTGCCCGGGACACGCTCCGGCCCACTGCCCGCCACTGGCCCCGGCCCCGCTGGGGCGGTTCCCCCGTTGGGTACTTAGTGCTGCGTTCAGAGCCTCCCAGGCCCGGCCCCCTGGTGCCCTGATCCTGGTCACGGGCCCCGTCTCCATCCTTCCCTGGGGTTGGGAGTTTCCGCCCTGGAGGAAGGGGTGCCCGTTCAGAGACCACTGAGGCTTCCCAAGTTCGGGGGGCTCCCACGGGACTTATGGGGGCGCCTGCTGCCCCCCCTGTGCCCCTCCCCCGGGGCAGCAGGCACCAAACAAGGGGGACCTTGTTTCTGTCCTCGGGGGGGGCCGGGATCTCATTCCACCCCCCCAGCCAGTTTCCTGGGCCATGCGCCTGGGGGCCGGGGGGCAGGGCAGGGACCCCCCCACTCTCCGGCCAGCCCACCTGCCTGGGGCAGAGCGCCCCGACCTTTGTGCCCAGCAGGTCTCGGGGCGGGTGCAGCCCGCGGGACGTGAGGGGTTCTCTTCCTGCGCGTGTTCGGAACCCGGCCCGTGTCCGTGGGTGCCGGGTTCGTCCAGGAAGCTGACCGCAGACCTGCGGCTGGCCAGAGCCTGGCCTCAGCAAGCGCCTTCTCCTCCCTGCAGAGTGTTGGGGACGGGTGCCCCTTCCCCAGCCCCGGGCGGGGTTGCGGGGGTCTGTGGGGGGCTTGTCCAGAGCTGGCGCCCCTGGGGCAGCCCGAGCCCACCCCTCTGGTCTGCAGTGCCACAGCAGTGCCAGGCGGGGCCCCACCCCACGCTGCCTGCCTCCCCTGAGGGCCCAGGCGCCCCCAGGGTGGAGGTCAGAGGTCATGTCCAGGAAGGGCAGGGCCGGAGCCCCGGCCGGCCTCACTGACTTCAGGCTCCCGGAACGAGAATCCTGATCCCCCAGACCTCTGTTCCCCCCGACCTTTGGCCCCACTGGCTGCCCTCTGACCCCGGGGTGACCGGTCCCCAAAGGAGAGGCGGGGCAGGCTGTTAGGCTTGGGGAGGGGGCGGTGTCCTGTGTCCGTATCACTCGGGGGTCCATATGGTGCCGGGGCGGGTGCTGGGCTCCAGCCCCCCGGGTGCCCGCTCCGCGTCCGACGACAGATGGCTCCGCGCCACCCGCCCCGCCCCGCTCTGCCCGCTGCGTGTCGTGCCGGCACGACAGTGGACGCCGCTCAGCTCGGCCCCGTGGGCCCGCGCAGGGTGCAGGGAGACGCGGGGGAGAGCCCGTCCCCCTCTCTGGGCGTGGGCCGGGTGCGGGAGAGTGCGGGGGCAGGCCCGTGTGGGTGCTGCAGCCCCCCCAGGGCAGCAGGACGGCGCCCCTGGGGTCTCCCTGCTCAGGAGGGCGCGTGTGTCCGTCTCACCCCACCCCTGCTGGCCGTGGGGGCCGCCAGCCCGGGGCCCCTCCCCCCGTGTGTGGGGGGACGTGGACCCCTGCCTTGCTCCTTCCCGAACCCCAAGTGGTTCTGGGGCGGGAGAGGCTCCGTGCAGGCTTGGGGCTGGCGTGACCCTGAGCGGAGCCGGACGTGGCCCCCAGATACACGCAGCCAATCAGCGGCTTCCCCGACGGCAGGGCCCGGACAGGGCGGCGAGAAAGAGCCGCTGCCCGCCCACTGCCCGCACGGTGGGCGAGCCGAGAACCCAGGGCCGGGGCGGCAGTGCCCCGCAGGCAAGACCCCAGCCCTGACCACAGCCCCGGGGCGTGGGGGGCGGTGTGTGTGTGTGTGTGTGTGTGTGTGTGTGTGTGTGTGTCCGTCCATCCGTGTCCTCCTCACCTTTCCCCTCACTCTTCCTGCTGGGGTGCCGCGAGGCCTCCGAGGGGAGTTTCGCTTTCATTTCTGCCCTGGTACGCGGGAGGGGACCCGTGTGTCTTACCCCGTCCCCCGAGGCCCCCACTCCGGGTTTCTGCCCTCCCCCATGAGTCTGGGTGGCCCAAGCACCTGATTCTAAGTATTTTATTTACTTATTTTGGCTTTTTGGGTCACTCAGGATGCACTCAGGAATCACACCCCTGGTGGTGCTCGGGGAACCATATGGGATGCTGGGAATCGAACCCGGGTCGGCCGTGTGCAAGGCAAAGGTCCTCCCCACTGTGTTATTGCTCCAGCCTGAGTCTAAGTATTTTCATTGATTTGCGCTGCCTGGGGGGGCCCCCCTGGGGGTGCCGGGGTTGGGCCCGGGGTTGGGCCCTCCTGCAGTGCTGGTGCTTCCGCCCACCAAGCTGTCTCCGTGCCCCATTTGGGGGCCACTTGTGTTTTGGGGTACATTGAGCTGTGTCGCCTTGCTCCTGCATTCAAGGGTCACTCCTGCGGGGCTCGGGGGGCCCTGTGTGACGTGGGGGGCCAAGCTCAGCTTGACTGCGAGAGGCCAGTGCCCTGCCCACTGGGCTCTCTCTTTCGCCCCCAATCCGAATTTCCACAGGGCCTCTGGGGCTGTGAGGTGGGGATGGGGCTTGGCTCTGCACGTGCGGGGCAGGTGGGCTGCAGCGGGAGCCCCCCACCCACTCCGTGGAAGCCCCCTTCATTCCCTCATGCGGTCATGGCCGCGCTCGGACTGGGGACACCCACCACAATAGTCCCTATAGAGACCCCTCTCCCAACACCAGACCTGTGGACTGTGACCCCGGGACTCCTCCCTGCAGTGCTCCGCCTGGTTCTGGCCAGGGGTGGTGGGCGGGGACTCCTCTGGTCTCCCTGGGGCAGGGGGGGGCGCCTCAGAGAGGAGCAGGGAGTAGTGGTCAGAGGGGGACATTCCGGAAGATTCTCCTGGGCTTGGGAGGTGTGTTGGCCGCTGCAGGCTTCTCTCGGGGAGAACTTCCTCTTCGCAGGTGGGCGGGAGCAGAAGGTTCCAGAAAGCTGTGCAGCGCCGCTTTGGTTGCTCCTTCATTTGCGCCCGACCACAGACACCGCTTGTTCCTCAGGACGCCCGTCCGTCTGTGCGGCCCCTCGCCCCCTGACCCGCGCCTGGGTTTCGGGGTCCCTCGGGTGAGGCCGCCCGCACATCCTCGGGGTCCTGGGGATGGGGCCAGCAGCGGGGTCCCCTCCGCGGTGTCACTTAGAGCCCTGGGACCCCCAGCTCTGAGCGGCTGGTCGGGGTCGGGACTGAGGTGCAGAGGGGCCGGCCCTGGGCGCGGTGCTGAGCTGCCCGGAGTGCGGAGCCCCGGCCCTGACCCTGCTCACCGCCACCTCCTGTTCGCGGTGGCACGAGGGGGGCTCTCGGGGTCCCTGTCCCTTCCTTAACTTCTGCCTTGCTGCGGGCGAGACGGGGACGGGGCCAGCAGCTGGCTGTCCGTGTGGCCGGCCTTGGGCCTGGGTCCTGCCGTCTCAGCGGCTGTGGGCAAGCCCCTGCCTCCCCTTCCAGTGGGCACGCTCGCCCCGGGGGGGCAGGGCGGCTGTGGGCTCCCTGGTGACACCGAGGGCTGGGCGTGTCAGTGCCAGGAACTGGCCATGAGACCCGGGTGGGAGGGGCCTGCGGAGGGCCTGGTGCCGAGTCCGAGTCCCAGGCGCCACTCATGCTGTTTTCTCTCTTTGGCTTTGGGGCCACACCCGGCAGTGCTCAGGGATCACTCCTGGCGGTGCTTGGGGAGCCTTGCGGGGTTCCAGGAGTAGAACCCAGGGCAGCCGTGTGAAGGCCGGTGTGCCCTCTCCGGCTTCACAGCCCGTTCTGGGGGCGTCCCGGGGGCCGTGCCTGCTGCTTGCCCTTCGGCCGCTGGCTGTGGACTGCGGGGTGGGCGCCAGTGGGTGGGGCCTGGGGTCTAGGCGGCCCCGCGGGGCAGTGTGCACAGGCCCCTCTGATTCAGGGCGGGGCAGCCTGTGTCCTGGAGAGGGGTGCCAGCGCCCGTGCCCCAAGGGGCTGTGGTTTGACACGGGGCTGTTTGGGGGAGAAACAGGGTCGTGTTGTGGAAACAACGCGGTGGCTGCTGCTGGCACGTACCTGGGTGTGTGTGGGTGTGTGTGGTGTCTGTGTTACCTGTGTGTGGGGTGCGTGTAGTATATGTGGTATCTGTGTGCATGTGTGGTATCAGTGTCTGTGTGTGGTGTGTGGGTTTGTGTGTGTGTGTGTGTGGCTGTGGCCTTTGGCAGCCTTGTGTGGTGTGGGGTACCAGCCCGGTGCTTGCTGCAGGACCTGCCCCTGAGTTGCTGGCTGGGGCGAGACCCCCGGAAGGGGCTGCATGCCTGGGGGGTCTGCAGAAGGGGCTGGTTGAAGGCTGGGGTGGGCAGGCCCAGCCCCGAGACCCTCTCGGCGCCTGTGGTGGGCGGGGGGTGGGGGTTGTCGCTGTGGGGGGTCTCCCTCCGCTGGGGCTGCTTGGGGGCACTGTGAGCCCGGAGGAGCTTCTCGGGACCTGGGGGCCGAAGAGGTGGGGGAGCCTGGCCCACAGGCCCCCCCGACCCCCCTCCCTGCTCAGCCGCAGGGTGCCCAGAGGGGTCTCGGCCCCTGCACCTGAGGCCCTGGGAGGTGGAGTCACCATCCCCCCCTGCGGGTCGAGCCAGTTCTGCGCTTTCTAATGTTCTTGTTCTTTCTTGGTGTCCGGGCCACACCTGGCCGTGCTCGGGCTTGGTCCTGGCCCTGTGCTCAGGAGTCACGCCTGGTGGGGCCGGAATTGAACCCAGGTCAGCCGTGTGCAAGGCCAGTGCCCCCTCCCTTCTGGGCGGTGGCCCGGGCCCCAGAGGTTTTCCTTTGGCTCAGAGCCACACTCCTGGCTCTGTGCTCAGGGCTCACTGCTGGCGGCCCCGGGACCCTGGGGGGAGTCGGGGGTGGAATCCGTGTTGGCTGCGTGAGGGCAGTGCTCTTCCCGCAGTGCTCTCCGGCCGCCTGTGCTGTGCTGTCGGAGGGAGCCCAGGAGGCCCGGGGGTGTGAGGTGAGGCTGCTTGGAGCTGCTCTGGGGTGTCCGTGGGACGTGCACACGCCCACGCCTGCGTGAGGACCCCTCGGGACCTTGCGGGTGACCCTGCGCACAGCTGACCCTGGGTGCCAGCAGTGGCCGGCAGTGGGGGTGCCTGGCGTGGGCTGCCCTGGGCCTCCCTGAAGTGCCCCCGAGGGTGTGGACCAAGCCCCCTGCCCCGCCTCCTCCCCCCTGCCCTGCCCCCCGCCCCTTCTCCATGTCCAGCCTGGGCTCGCACCCTCGACCGTGGCACTCGGTTGCCTGTTTGCGCACTGGATGTCCTGACTTGCTGGGGGTCCCACGTGCAGTTTGGGGGGCGCCAGAGACCCCCGCTCTCTGGTTTGGAGCCCACGGCAGTGCTGCAGGTAGCCCCGGCCGGGCTGGGGCTCGGAGGGGCCGAGACCACGGGGGCCGTGCAAGTGGCCCCCCCCCCCGTGCTTTGCTGCAGGATCCGCTCCGGAAAGACCCCCCCTCCCGGTCTCCTTTGGGGGGTCCGGGCCTGCCATAGCTCCTGGGCTCCCCACCTTCCCCGTGTTGTCCCGGGGCCGTGTGGCCCCAGCGCTTCCTCACCGCGGTTCCTGTGGGGCGACCTTCCCGGGCGGGGCCGCGCCCTTCCCCCCGCCGTTTCCGCTGGTCGTGGGGGCCCGGCCCGGGGCCCTCTGACCCCGCTTGGGGAACTTCCTGTGCCCTCGGCCCTGGTTCTGGGGGGACACAGGTGGCACCGTGCCCCCGTCTGCCCTGCAGGTCTTGCCTGGCACAAACTAAAGAGGTGCCGCGTCTGCCCCCACGGCTGAGTGCGAGGCCTGGCCTCGGTCCCCTGTGAGGGGGGGGCCGGCCTGGGGGGCCGGGGGCTGATGGTTGGAGGTGGGGACAGCCTCCTCCAAATCCACCCCTCCCCCTCCCCAGAGACCCCCTTAGAGCTCGGGGGTCACCTCTGACCGTGAGGGGTCACTCTGGCAGCCCTTCGGAGGGGTCGATGGGGTGGCTGTAAGCCCCCCAGCCTGCCTGCCGGACAGCTGGGTCGGGGGCTGCATGCAGCCCCTCCCGCAGCGCCCCCTCGCCCCAGGCCCCGGCGTGGAGGTGGCCCCTGCCGACCCCTCGGCTCTGGGCCGCTGCCCTGGCTGGGAGGGCGGCGGGGGTCTGCGCCTGGATGGACTTCGCTCAGGGGGGGCCTTGTGGGCTTGCACCCCCGACCGCCGACTTCTCTCTCGGCCCGGAGTCAAGTCTTGAGCATAAAGCCCACGTCAGGTTTTCTTTCGGAAGCTTGTGGCCTGCGTTCGCGCGCACACGTCCTGGTTGGGTGGGACGAGCGTTTCCGCCGCACTTTGTACCGTGAGTTAATCCCCTCCTCATCTGCTGCGAGTAGGTGCTTCTCTCTGTGCTGCCCGGCCAGTCGGGCCAGCGGGCCAGTGCCCAGGTCCGAGGAGGTGGTGCTGGGGCGCTCAGGGCCGCCCCCACCCCGGGGCGCCCTCTCCCCTGCGACACCGTCTCCCGGCCCGCACTGCCTTGTTTCTTAAGGCTTTTCTCTAGCTCTGTCCGCCGCCGCTCGCCCTCCTCTGAGCTGTTGCCGCGGGTGCCAGTGGCTGCAGGCAAGTCGGGTCCCTCACCCGGGTACCCCGCATGCTGTCCGAGCTGCGGTGCTCACATCCCCCAGCCCTTCCCGGCCTGGACGTCCCCGCTGTGCCGTGAGCCGCCGGCCTTGGCTGATGGCTCCCCGTCTCCCCGTGGGGGTCCCTCAGGCATCGGCAGTGAATGTCCCTCCCCCCCATTTGGTCACGTGCGGACGTCGTTGGTGACGGATGAGCATCGCGCTGTCTGTGTCGCGGTGGCCGCTTGGTGCTGGAGCATGTGCCCCGCAGGTGGGAGGTGTCGGGCCCGACCCCCAGCGCCCTGCTCGCCGAGGGGGACCGGCCTTCGGGGGCTGCAGCTCAGGCCGTGCCTGCAGGACTGGGGGCTCGGCCCCTCGCGTGAGCAGCTGCCCAGGACCCGGGAGGCCCACCGTGCCTCCAGCCTGAGTCCTGGGGCAGGACGGGGACCTGTGCGCCCCCCCACTTGGGGTTCTGGAAGGGCCTGCCGGGAGGCTGCCCCAGCCCCCTTTCGAGGGTGCTGTGAGATTCTCCTGCAGGCTCTAAACTGGAGGTTCCCGGTCGCCCCGTGTTCAGGAGGAACAGCCCGTCAGGGCCTCCCGGAAGTGCCCTCCCCAGCTCCCAGAGCCCCCCGGCCTTCCCCGGGGTCGCCGCTGTCCACTTTGGGTGTCCCGACAGGAAGTGGTGCTGGGCCCGTGGGGCGGAGGACAGAGCCCGCTCTCACCGCCGTCACCCTGCTGGGGCGGAGGGGTCAGGAGCCGGGGTCACATTGCGGACGAGCGTCCACGTGCAGGGGTCAGCGGGCTCGAGAGGTGCCGCTCTGGAGAGGGCCTGACCGTGAAAGGGGGGCTCAGACGCAGGCGGACCTGAGAGCAGAGCCCCGGGAGCCCGCCCCCACGCCGGCTGCTTGTCCCTGTGTCGTGCCAGGCCCAGGAGACGCTGTCTGTGAGGATGGCCCCTCGGCCACCCGCCCAGCTGGGCTGGGCTCTCCCACGCCGGCTGCGGGCACGGGCATGGGCGAGGGTCAGGTTGGACATGGAACCTCCCGGCTCTGGCCGCCCCCCTCCCCCCCGTAGGCATCAGAAGCACCGGCCCCCAGTGCCTGCTCCACGGGGCGTTGCTTGGGGGCGGGAGCCCGGCCTGGCACCCACCGGGGGGTGG
Source organism: Sorex araneus (assembly GCF_027595985.1). NCBI lineage: Eukaryota > Metazoa > Chordata > Mammalia > Eulipotyphla > Soricidae > Sorex > Sorex araneus. The sequence goes on from NC_073304.1 coordinate 8,899,074, forward strand.
TGTGGGCTTGGGGTCCCCCTGAGGGACGGGCGGTGTCCGCCCACGGCCAGCCCCACTGCCCGCTGCCGCTGTCTTCTGGGCGGCCACGGGTACGTGTTCTGCGCTTGGGATCCACGGTCCTGTTGGGATGTTGCCCCGGGGGTCTCAGCCCCAGGCCCTGCGGGGGCGGTGGGGTGGGGGTGGGGGGCCGTGGGCGGGCCCCATCTCTGCAGCACCCCCACGGGTTGTTTTTGTTTTTCGGTTTCGGTTCCTGAGGGTTGGGGGAGCTTCCTGCCTGTGCCGGGCGGGGGCGGGCCCAGGTGGTGGGGCTGGGACCCCGCCTTCTGCCTGTGCCGAGCGAGCTGTCCTCCCCGGCCCACGCGCTGCCACTCCTCGCCCCCGGGTGACGGCGGGGAGCCCGCCTGCTCGCCACATGTGCCCAGGGCGGGCAGAAGTGCTCCGCGAGCAGCTGAACCCCTGATCCCGCCTCCCGTGCCCGCGGGCAGCCCCCTCGGTGGCCCTTCCTGGGGTGCTGGCGTGGGTGGGCTGGGGTGTGGGCATCGGCGTGGGGGTCCTTGGCTCTCGGGATCCAGGATCAGGCTGGAGGGGGGGCGCCCAGCAGCACCCCCGGTTCCCAGGAGCGTCATGCGCACGGAGCCTCCTGGGGCCCGGGTGCAACACGTGTCCGAGACCTGGGCTCCCGTCCCTGAGGGTGGCCAGTAGGATGTCCGCGGGCCAGCTGGCCTGAGCCCGGCCTCGGAACGCCGCCATACCCCCCGTCCCCGTTTCTCTTCGTTCTTCTGCTGCTTTGAGCAGCTTCCTACCATGGGACCTTTGCACCTGCTGCTGCCGCCGCCCTCTTCACCCCCCCCCCCCCATGCCCTGGGCTCCTTCTCAGCACCCCCGTCCCTGCAGCTCTGCCCCAGACTTCCAGGCTTCCCTTCCCCAGAGCCCGCCCACGGGGTGCTGCTTGCCCTCCGCCCGCCCCTCGGGGACTGGTCCCCTTTGGCCACCTCCACTCTGGGGTCCCTGGTAATGGGACGTGGTACCCCACAGAGCTCCTTCTTTGCAGGGGTGGGGTAGGGCAGGGCGGGGGCTGGCTGGTGGAGGCGGCATTGGGTGCCGCTCAGGCCCCTTTTCCTTCGCAATGCCGCTTCTGCTTTCGGCCGGGCTGTGCCGCCCGCCCTGGGCTGGCCCCGGGGTGGCCCCCAGCTACAGGCCCCCGTGGGGCAGGAGGCTGGGTGGGTAGGGAGCGCTGGGGCCAGCGGGGTCAGCTGGGGCAGGGACTGTCCCCCCGGGCTTCCTCCTCGGTGGGCAGGTCCCGGCCGCTGGCCCGAGGGGTGCAGGGCGTGCGGGCATCAGGGCTGTCCTCAGCCGGGTGGCCGGGCCGGGCTGCTGGACTCACAGCTGCCTGGACGCGGCCTGGGGCCCCCCACCCAGGGCCTCCCAGCCAGGGGGAGCTTGGACAGTGAGGGCAGGCCCTGACCTCTCCGTCTCCTGAGTGCCGTGGCCCGCCACGGGGCCTGTGTCTCTGGGCACGTCTCTGCCGTGGCGGCAGGTGTCTAGCTCTCGGTGGGTGGGTGTGCCCATCAGCTGGAGTGGACCCTCAGCTCCTTCTAAGCCCCCCAGTGCCCCCAGTTACCAGCCTGTCAGATACGGGGCCCGCAGACAGACCCCCCCCCGTGGCCTTGTGTCCACGCTGCACTGTCCGGTGGCCACTGCTGTGAGGCCCCGCGGTGTTTGTCCTTCTTGGGCCGGGGTCCCCGGGCTTCTTTTGGGGGGCGCGTGTCCGACAACTCTGCACCCACACGGGCCTGCAGTGGCCGGGGAACGGGCTCTGGGCAGGGCCCGGTGCCTGTTGTCCTCGCGTCTGGGCCTGTGGGGGCTCCCTGATGGCTGAGGCGTGCCCAGGTGGGGCTCCCGGCTGCGTCAGGCCCCATGCAGGGGTGTCCGGGCTCCCGGGGCTTGGTGCGGGGATGGCTGGACCCTCAAGGCTGGGTGTGGGCGTGGCCGGGCGTGGGCGTGGCCGGGTGTGGGTGTGGCCGGGTATTGTCCTGGCCGGGTCCCGGCCCGGTGGGGGTGCAGAGTGCCGGCTCAGGCTTTGGAGGCTTTTATGCTGGACAGAAAGAGGTGACTGTCCCTCCCGAGGCCACTGGGCAGGTGTGCGCAGGACCCTGGTGGCTGGTCTGGGCCCGCCAGGGACTGAGGTGGCCCTCAGGTGCCCAGTGATCACTCCACGTTCCGTCAGTGCACAGCCAGGCTTCCAGTGTGGGTCCTTAGGGCGCCACCACCCCACCCCTCGTCCCAGCCCCCTGACACCTGTGACACCCGGCTGCTGTCTCCGCCGTCTCTGGTTGGCCGTGAAGCCCCTGGGAGGGACCAAGGCCTGCAGGGTGGTGTAGCCGGTGCCTCCCAGTCCTTGGGCCCTGGTTGCGAGAGGTGCCGCCTCCTGGCTGTCCTCAGCAGGGGCTTGTAATGGGAGCCCGACCGCGGCCACGGGCCCGGGCACACAGGCGCCACGAGCGCTGGGCCGGCCAGGGCAGGGCTGGGCTCAGGGGGCCTCGCTCCTTTGGGCTGTCCACGGCGCCCAGCCGCACCCACGCCCGCCCCAGCAGTCAGGGAGGGACACAGTGTCCCCAGGGCTGCGTGGGCCGCTCCCAGGGGGACAGTGAGGAAGCTGTCCTTGCCTCTGCGGGCACCCTGCCCCCCAGACGGCTGGCCTCTGCTCCGAGGGCACCAGCGGGGGTGAGCTGGGGGCCCCCCCGTAGCCCGTGGGCAGGCTGTGGGCCCAGGCCTCTGCAGGGCTCATGGTAAGGTGCCCAGGGAGCCCAGCGGCAGGGCAGAGATCCCCTCCAGGAAGCCCCGGCGGGCCCGGGGAGCTGCGGGGCTCCCCGTGTGGGGACCGGCCTTGCTGCCTTGGGCCAGGTACGGAGTAAGACACTCAGCGCCGAGTGATCCCTGAGCACCGCCAGGTGTGGCCCCGAGCTGACAGTTGAGTGCTTCTCTGACCCGTCTCTGTCCCCCTGGGGGTCCTGGGGACAGCGTCCCTCCTGCTGGAACCACCCGGCTCTCCCTGCAGGGGAGCTTGAAGGTGACTCACGGGACGCAGAACCCTGCTGTGACGGGCCCCGCCGCAGGCTGCTGAGGGCTGGGGGCCGGGTTTGCTGGAACCAGCCCTTCCTGCACCCCACTCCGCCCCGCCCCCGACCAGTGTCACCTCAGGCCCATCCCCGTGGGTTGCAGTGCCTGTAGGAGTGCGGGGGCAGAGTGCCTGGAGTCCCGCAGGGCCCTGTGTCTGAGGGGCGGCGCTCACAGCCTTGGTCCTCTCTGTCCCGCCCCCGCCTCAGTTTCTCTTTCCTGGAAGGAGCTGCCGTGTCCAGGGCTCTCTGGTCCTGCGGAGGTGCCGGGAGCTGGGAGCGTGAGTCATGGCTCTGCCTCTCGCCGCCCACAGCCGGGCTGAGCCGCGGGGGGCGGGGGGGGGCCAGGCCGCGCGGGCCCAGGGCTGGCCCAGACTCGCTGACTCATGCCCCGCAGCCCGCACCGCGCACACCCTGGGCCCGGGAGGGGCCTCAGGGCAGGGGTGCCAGCCTGGAGCGGGTGCCACACGGGTGCATGTACAGACACAGAGTGGGCGGTTGCCCGGGCGGACACCTCCCTCCAGCGGGCGACTGTCTAGGAGGACACACGCCTGCATGTGGAACAGGTGATTCAGCCGGACACATACAGTCTCTGACACCGTCACGCACACTGACACAGTGACTGTTCAGTCGGACACACATTCTCGGACACTGTCACTCTGACACAGTGACTGTTCAGACATACACTGACACTGTCACACACACTGACACAGTGACTGTTCATACACTCTGACACTGTCACACACTCTGACACTGACTGTTCAGTCGGACACACATTCTCTGACACTGTCACACTCTGACACTGTGACTGTTCATACACTCTGACACTGTCATACACACTGACACAGTGACTGTTCAGTCGGACACACATTCTCGGACACTGTCACTCTGACACAGTGACTGTTCAGTCGGACACACATTCTCTGACACTGTCACACTCTGACACTGTGACTGTTCATACACTCTGACACTGTCATACACACTGACACAGTGACTGTTCAGTCGGACACACATTCTCGGACACTGTCACTCTGACACAGTGACTGTTCAGTCGGACACACATTCTCTGACACTGTCACACTCTGACACTGTGACTGTTCATACACTCTGACACTGTCATACACACTGACACAGTGACTTCAGACACACACTCTGACACTGTCACACTGACACACAGTGACTGTTCAGCTGGACACATACACTCTCTGACACTGTCACACACTGACACAGTGGCTGCTCAGACACTCTGACACTATCACACACATACACTGACACAGTGACTGTCCAGTTGGACATATACACTCTGATAGTCACACTGACAGTGTTCAGTCGGACACACATTCTCTGACACTGTCACACACTGACACAGTGACTGTTTAGTCGGACACACTCACTCTCTGACACTGTCATACACTGACACACAGTGCCTGTTTAGTCGGACACACACACTCTGACACTATCACACACAGACGCAGTGGCTGTTCAGACACATACGTTGTCTGACACACACTCTCTGACACTGTCTCACACACTGACACAGTGACTGTTCAGTCGGACACACACACTGTCACATACACACCCGCTCCCTGTGTGCCTGTTCCCCGGGGCCGTGCAGACCGTCGCGGTTCGGTCTGGCTGTCCAGCTCTCTTCTTGCTCTTTGTTCCGGCCCATGTGTGTTTCCGGCACTTCTCCTGCGGGGGGGATCCCGGGTGTGCCGGGGCCCAGCCCTGCCCGGCGTGGGCCTGGGACCACCGTCCACCTCCGGGGCCTGCTCCCTGCCCAGGGCAGGCTCGGGGCTCAGTGAGCCCGTCTGTCCGGCTGTGTCCCCTCCTGACGACGGGCCAGAGCCAGCACAGTGTGGCCGGCAGGACAGAGGGACGGAGTCCCTGCAGGGGGGCTTGATGAGGGGTCCCACCGTACCTCGGTGGTAAGAATTTGGGGGTGTTGGCGGGGTCCCTGGGGTTGGCCGCAGGGACAGACCTCAGAGGAGGTGAAGCCGGGGTGCTCCGGCCAGACTGACCCTGGGCCTCGGCGTTTCCCAGCCACTGTGCGGGGGACAGGGCAGGCGTGGGGCTCCTGTCTGCTGCCTTTCAAGGCTGCGGTCCCCTGGGTGCTGGTGGCACTGCCCCCCCCCCCGGCCACCAGCGGACTCTCCTGCCGCCACGTGGCCCCTCGGAGAGCTGAGAGCCGCTGCTGACGGCAGGCCCCGTGGCCTCGCTGACCGACCCCTTTCCAGGAGGGCGTCTGGGCCAGCCTTGGGGACTGTGTTCCGGTGGGCGCTGGGGGCTGAGGCCAGGAAGGACCCCCCACGACGGGTTGACCCTTCTCCCTGGATGAGGGGGCCCGAGTATGCGGTCCACATGGCGGCATGGCCAGGTCTGGCTGGCCCGGGGAGGGACCATTGTCCAGCCGAGCCCCGTAGGGTGAGCCCTGGCCTGTCTGTGCAGGGTGCGGGGGTCTCTGGGAGCAGTGGGGACCCCGGCCTGTCCGTGCTGGGGTGTGGGGGTCTCTGGGAGCAGTGGGGGCCCCGGCCTGTCCATGCTGGGGTGTGGGGGTCTCTGGGAGCAGTGGGGGCCCCGGCCTGTCCATGCTGGGGTGTGGGGGTCTCTGGGAGCAGTGGGGGCCCCGCCTGTCCGTGCTGAGTGTGGGGGTCTCTGGGAGCAGTGGGGGCCCCGGCCTGTCCGTGCTGGGGTGTGGGGGTCTCTGGGAGCAGTGGGGACCCCGGCCTGTCCGTGCTGGGGTGTGGGGGTCTCTGGGAGCAGTGGGGGCCCCGGCCTGTCCATGCTGGGGTGTGGGGGTCTCTGGGAGCAGTGGGGACCCCGGCCTGTCCGTGCTGGGGTGTGGGGGTCTCTGGGAGCAGTGGGGACCCCGGCCTGTCCGTGCTGGGGTGTGGGGGTCTCTGGGAGCAGTGGGGGCCCCGGCCTGTCCGTGCTGAGTGTGGGGGTCTCTGGGAGCAGTGGGGACCCCGCCTGTCCGTGCTGGGGTGTGGGGGTCTCTGGGAGCAGTGGGGGCCCCGGCCTGTCCGTGCTGGGGTGTGGGGGTCTCTGGGAGCAGTGGGGACCCCGGCCTGTCCGTGCTGGGGTGTGGGGGTCTCTGGGAGCAGTGGGGACCCCGGCCTGTCCGTGCTGGGGTGTGGGGGTCTCTGGGAGCAGTGGGGACCCCGGCCTGTCCGTGCTGGGGTGTGGGGGTCTCTGGGAGCAGTGGGGACCCCGGCCTGTCCGTGCTGGGGTGTGGGGGTCTCTGGGAGCAGTGGGGACCCCGGCCTGTCCGTGCTGGGGTGTGGGGGTCTCTGGGAGCAGTGGGGGCCTCGGCCTGGCTGGCCCCTGTGCTGGGGTGCGAGGCTCTAGCGTGGGCTTCCGTGGAGGAGCTCTCGCCACGTGTCCCCGTGTGCACAGGGAGGAGGGTCCCAGTCGCCCCTCCAGGGTCCCACATGTTCTTAGACACTTGTCACCGTCCCTGACCCTCGTCACCGCGTGCTGCCGCTTCGCGAGACCCTTCTGCCCAACTCCCTGGACTTTGGTCTCCTGGTTCCTTGGACGGGCCCCTGCACCCCCCCACCCCCACCAGCCGACTTGGCTTTCTGGGCCTTCGAGGCCCCCGGGGCTGGACTGAGATCCGGTGGCAGGCTCGGCCACGCCGGGTGCTGCTCCCGCAGTGGGTCCTCCCCGCCCCCCACCCCCGTGGCCACCCGGGCTGGGTTGGACTCCCCCCGCGACTGGGCCGTCTCCTCCGCCTCCTCAGTGGGGCCTCTCCGGGGTCTCCCCACGCCCCCCTCAAGGAGGGGGCACGGCAGTGCCGTCTCCTGAGCCCTGCCCAGACGGCAGGGCTGACCGGCGGAGGCTGTGGTTTCAGGCCGCCCAGAGCCCCGGGTGTCGGGGGACAGATGAGGGCGCGTGTCCTAGTCCCCGCCCCAGCTGTCTGGCGGCCCTGGAACTGTCTCTTCCCCCTCCCGGTCTGCACGCTCACCCCCAGGCCAGCCTGGTGCTGTGGCCTCCCCAGGAGGGCTTCCGTGTCCCGCAGGCCCTGATGTTCTGGGGTGGAGGGCTGGGCGGTGCGGGGGGGTGGGGGGTGGAGGGCGCTTGTCGCACGCGGCTGACCCCGGTTCCATCCCAACACCCCGTCTGGCCCCTGAGCTCCGCCAGGGTGACCCCTAAGTGCAGGGCCAGGAGAAGGCGCTGAGCACTGTCAGGCCCCCTAGCCCTCAGACCCCGAGAAAGGCCAAGGAGATGCCTTTTATCGGGACCCTCTCGTCGGCCCTTCCCGGCCCCGTCTGTGCTCACCGCGGCCGCGGGAAGGAAACCGTGCCAGGGCCCCTCCCTTTCCCGGGTGCCTGCGTCCGGCACGGGGCCCAGGCCTTGGATCAGCGTCTGGACGTGGGCCAGCCTGGCACCTGGACGGGGGTCCCCGCCCCCCTGGAGGGGGTGGGGGCTAGGCCCGGCTGTGACCCTGCCCCATGCCCTTCCAGATTGGCCTGCCCCGCCCTCTGCCCTCTCGCTCTGGGGCTCTTGTTCCCCTTTTGTGTTGCAGGGCGGGGCTGGGGGTGCTTCCCAGGGCCTGTAGGGCCCCCCACCCTCCCTCCCGCCTACCCTCCCTCCCTGATGCTGCGAGAGTGTGTGTGTGCCTGCCTGTGTGTGCGTGTGTGACTGTGTGTCTGTTGTGCATGCCTGTGTGTGTCTGTGCGTGCTTCTGTGTGATGTCTGTGTGCCCCTGTGTGGGCCCGTGTGTGTCTGCGTATGTGTCTGTGTGTGTAGTGCCTGAGTGCTCCCGTGCAGTCTGTATGTCTGTGTCTGTGTGTGTGGTGTCTGTGTGCCCCCGCGTGGGCCGTGTGTGTCTGTGTGTATCCTGTGTGTGCGGGAGCCCGGCTCGGCACGCCCCAGTCAGTGCTCAGGAGCCGACAGCCTGGCCCGCCAGGGGAGGGGCCGGGCCCGGGTCCCCGGGGTCTGTCTCGGTCTGCAGGCGTCTGGGGAAGGCTAGCAGCCCTAACCCTGCCCCCCTCCCACCCGCTGTTAAAGAAGCTATTCCGGGCGCCTGCCTGAGGCGCAGAGAATGTTCTGGAAGGATGCTGCCGCCTGCTGGAGTAACCTTGGTCTTCTCTGTTTCTCTCCACAGAAAGCGTGGCATCGAAGTCGTGCAGGTGAGTGCTGCCGGGCGTCCCTGTCCTAGCTGCCCTGGCTTCGGGGGTCGGGAGGGGCCTGGGGTGCTGTGCCAAGAGCTGCTGAGGCTGGGGGGCGTGGGGCCCACCTGGAAGGCCCCCCAGGGTTGAGCCGAAGCCGCCCTGCCCTGCTCCCGGCTTTGAGCGCTGGGGCGTCCCCTGTGAGGCCAAGGCCGTCTGCTGGGTCCCTCCCAGGCCCCTCTGCCCTCAGCCGGCTGAACCTGGGCTCCTCTGGGGCTGGGGTGGGTGGCCTGAGGCCTGGGGCCCCTGACCCTTGTTGCCCTGCAGTGGGCTTGGTCAGCTGTGAGGGGGCTGGGGGTAGGGACAAAGAGGAAATGAATCAGAAGGGGGAGGGGGAGGGAAAGGGGGGAGGAGGGGAGGTGGGGAAGTGAGGAGTGAGAGAGGGAGAGGGAGGGAGGGGGAGGGCAGGTTGGGGGGAGGGGGAGGGGGATGACCAGGTCTCCTGGGCAGGGGGGCAGGGGAAGTGGCTTGCTGCCCTCCCCCCACCCCCCTGCTGGAGCTGCCAGATTCCTCCTCTGGCCTCTCCTGACCTGGCCTGAACCTGAACCTGACCTGCAGCAGATTGGTCTGGAGGGAGGGAGGGAGGAGGGGTTTCTGGAAGCTTCTATATGCAGGGTATACTTCTACTCAGAATCACAAGACCCCTTGTTTCTCTGCCCCCCGCAGGGGGACACTGGGGGGCTGATGGGGGGTTTCCCGCACTTTGGGGTCCCACCTTTGACCCACTTTCTGTACCCCAGGGGACCCCCTGCTGCGACCCTGCCAGCGGTCCTGAGCCCACCTGCTCCCCATAGTGCTTGAGGGGCTCAGCCCCCCTCCCCCTTCCAGAGGATCCTGGACTGGCACGGGGTGGGGGGGTGGGGGCTGCCTCCCCATGACAGGGGGAGGCGGGGCCGTAGCTTCCGGGGGCTGTGTGGGCAGATGGTGGGCGCAGGGGCCCTGAGCCGCGGGTGAGGACCCTCCTCCACGCCGCCCTCCTCCCACCCTCGCCCCTCCCCGAGTCTGCGGGGCCAAACTCCGTGACCCAAGGAGGGGCCGGGACTGGGGGCCCGAGGGAAGCCCACCTGGGTCCTTTCTGTGCTGCATCTAAGAGTCAAGTCTCCCGGCTGGGGTCAGCGGTGCCTGCCCCAGGTCTGACCCCGGCACCCCGTCTGGCCCCCCGAGCCCCGCCAGGAGTGATTCCTGAGCTCAGAGCCAGGACTCGGCCCTGAGCACCGCCAGGTGTGGCCCCCGAAGGGACAAAAGTAAAGCTCCCCCCCCGCGCACCCCACCCGCTTTCCTGAGGCTGCCCCAGGGAACCTGCGGTTCCAAGGGCAGAGGAAGGGCCTTGGCGCAAGTCTGGGGCTGCGGGGGCTCGGGAGGGGCCGCGCCAGCCTGTCACCCAAGCCTGGCTGCTCCGTGGGTGCCTCCCGGGGTGCCGTCACCCAGTGCCACGGGGGGGGGCAGGGAGGACGCGGGTCCCAGTGGCACTCGGTGGGCGTCCGGAGCCTGCTCACCGGCCCCTGCACGCGGCTCTGTGCCCACGCGTCAGTCACGCGGGGCCCATGGCTCGGGTCCCGGCCCCTGCTCAGGACCCCGCGCCCATTGGCTGCCGAGGCACTGCAGGAACATGGGGAGGCTTTGACATTTATGGGGCGCCCCGGTGGGGAGAGGCTCCGTCTGCTCGCGTCTGGCTCCCGCGTCAGCCGGGCCTGGGAGGGAGCCACCGGGCCGCGCCCCACCTCCCCGCGGCCCTCAGTCTCCCGGCTCCAGGACACTCTGGGGGCTCGGGGAACCCCGCCCCCACCCGCTCCCCAGCCGCTCAGGCCCCTGCTTGGCTTGTGGCGGGGAGCTCCGCCAGCCGTGCTCCGCCAGCCTCCATCCCCCCGTGACCGGGCTCCCCGCACTGCAGGGACTCGGAATCTGCTGTGGGAAGGCACACTTTCCAGTCTGTGCTCTCCCCTGCACCGGTGCAGAGTGGAGAGCCAGGGGGAGAGGGCACGAGGCGCAGAGCCGCAGGCCACGGCAGGACTGGGCCGGGGCCCCCGCCAGTGGCCCCTGTTAGAGAGAAGTCGCAAAGTGGAGGCAGAGTGGGTCGTGCTATAGGTGTATCTCCTGGTAGTTGGCAATTCTCGTGATCGTCCTAGCAATATATGTGGATGCACGAGATACTTTTTTATTTTGGGGGGGGTCACACCCGGCGATGCACAGGGGTTACTCCTGGCTCTGCACTCAGGAATTACTCCTGGTGGTGCTCAGGGGGCCATATGGGGTGCTGGGGATTGAACCCGGGTCGGCTGCATGCAAGGCAAATGCCCTACCCATTGTGCTATTGCTTCCAGCCCCGAGATACTTTTTATTTATTTATTTTTGCTTTTTGGGTCATACTCGGCGTTGCACAGGGGTTACTCCTGGCTCTGCACTCAGGAATTACTCCTGGCGGTGCTTGGGGGGACCATATGGGATGCTGGGATTCGAACCAGGGTTGGCCTCGTGCAAGGCAAACGCCCTACCCGCTGTGCTATTGTTCCAGCCCCCTTGTCCCCCCCCCATACTTTTTAACAATCCCATTCAGCCCTTCTGAGATGTGTTTTTTTTCTTTCTCCTCAGATGGACTTCTAAAATCTTAGTTATATTTTGTTCTTACTTAAGTTGGTAATGTGTCATCTTGTTCAACCATGTGCGTTTAATTATAATTGTCATAATAATTCCATCTCGAAGAAAGAATTTGTCGTGGAAAGCTTTATGGTCATGTGAAATCCAAAAGAACATGAAAACTTAAATATTTTTTTTTGCCGTGGAGGATAATGGAGTCATCAGTAAGAGTCTTTTGGACGGAGCCCACGCTGGGAGAGGGGCGGCTCTCCCCGGGGCCGGGAGCGGCCTTGGCAGGAGCGGCCGGCCCGGTTCTGACTCCTCGAGGAGTTTCAATTGTGTCATTTTAAGATGGATGATGGCGGATCTCAAAGGGTTGGGGAGTTAGATTCCGTTGGACCCATTTGAAAGAGAAGCAGTAACAGTTTTCTTCTGAAATGTTAATATTTATGAAGTCTCAGAAATTACATCCTCTGCAAGGTTTTAAACATACCATGAGAAATTTTAGGTGTCAGCTTGGAAATGTGCAAATAGATAAGTGGGTTTAAACATTTATTCTTGGGGTTTGTTTTGAGGTCACCGCTGTGGGACATGATCTGTTACTCCGTTTACTTCTCAGAACCAGGCTCTGAATTAGGGAGCGTCGGAGCGGGTGGATGGCCCGGCCGGACTCTCAGGCATTAGGGTCCCTGCACCAGCGTGCCCTGGACTCTGTGGCCACCGTTTCCATAACACCCAGAAGGGCCACCATGGCAGTGGCTTGTCTCCGTGGCCCTTCGCGGGTTATTAGACCCAAGAATGATGAAAGCTGAGGAAAACCTGCCCTTCACCGTCCTGTGTGTGCAGCCTGTGAACTCCCGTTCTGGATGCCAGCGCTGTGTCTACTCGGGGGTTATGCTGGGGCTCGGTTCAAAGGCCTCCACCATCGCTGCCTGTGTCCTGAGGGGTGCCTGTTAGGCGGGGATGGCCTGTCGGCCTCTGTTGATCGGTGATGATTGTAGACCTGGCATGGTTGTGATGGTTGTAGTCTGTCAGATTGTGATGGTTGTAGTCTGTCAGATTGTGATGGTTGTAGACTCCTGTCAGGTTGGTGATGATTGTGGACTCCTACAGGTTGTGATGGTTTAGACCCCTGTCTTGGTGGTGATGGGTGTAGACTCCTGGCAGGTTGGTGGTGGGTGTAGACTCCTGTCAGGTTGTGATGATTGTAGATTCCTGTCAGGTTGGTGATGGGTGTAGATTCCTGTCAGGTTGGTGATAGGTGTAGACTCCTGTCAGGTGGTGATGGGTGTAGACTCCTGTCATGTGGTGATGGGTGTAGATTCCTGTTAGGTTGGTGATGGGTATAGACTCCTGTCAGGTTGTGATGGGTGTAGATTCCTGTCAGGTTGGTGATGGGTATAGACTCCTGTCAGGTTGTGATGGGTATAGACTCCTGTCAGGTTGTGATGATTATAGACTCCTGTCAGGTTGGTGATGGGTATAGATTCCTGTCAGGTTGTGATGATTATAGACTCCTGTCTGGTTGGTGATGGGTATAGATTCCTAACAGCTTGGTGATGATTGTAGACTCCTGTCAGGTTGTGATGGATATAGAGTCCTGTCAGGTTGTGATGATTGTAGACTCCTGTTTTGGTGGTGATGGGGATAGATTCCTGTCAGGTTGGTGATGGGTGTAGACTCCTGCCTTGGTGGTGATGGCTGTAGACTCTTGTCAGGTTGTGATATATGCCAGGTTATATATGCCTGTCACGGTGGTGATGGTTGTAGATGCTTGTCAAATTGTGATTGTTGAAGACTCCTGTCAGGCTGTGATGGGTGTAGAGTCCTGTCAGGTTGTGATGATTGTGGACTCCTGTCACACTGTGCTGGTTGTGGCTGCCTGTCACAGTGGCCATGGCTTGCAGGCACCTGTGTGCCAGTTTCTTCCTCCGTACGTTGACGCTACTTATTTCAGCGTCTGCACCCCAAGAGAAGCGGCCAGAATACAGACAGTCCACTGGCTGGGAGGATTTATTTGCCCACCGCTCGCCTGACAGGGCTGATAGCCGAGGAGCACAAAGCTCGGGTAGACTCAACACGGAGAGAACAGGCGGGGGGCAGGGAAGACAGGACAGCCGGGGGCTGGGCACAGGCCTGCAGGAGGAGGCGAGTGGGGCAGGCCGAGCAGGTTCAGACGGGGGACGGGGTGTTGAATGCGGGTGCCTCCAGCCTGCAGAGCCCGGGGTCTGTGATGAGCAGAGTTGCTCTGTCGGGAGCGTTTCCCCGTGGCCCAGAGCTCGTCTCTAGACCGCGCGGGGGGCGTACGGAGGACCCTCCTTAGGGCCACTCTGTGCTGCTCTTCCTGATCGGGTTGTGTTTCCAGGTGGGTTGGACACCCCAGAGCACTTGAACCCCGTCTGGGGCCCCACGGGTGTTGGTCACCTGGCCTTTGTGGGCGTCGGCAGGAGGTGCTTCCCCTGGGCGCCCGCTGCCCGGGCATCGTGAGGGCTCTTGCCTTGGTGTGGCCTCTCACCCGGGCTGGGGTTTGTTATCTGGGGTTTGGGGCCACACCCTATTGCTTCCAGAGGAGCAGCCCGGGGGCCGGGGGGGCTCAGCCTTCAGAGCCCCCCTCTGACCTGTCTGCCGTGCCTGGTGCCCTCTCTCCTCCTCTCCCCTTTGGACTGCTACTTTGGGGCCACACCCCGTGGTGCTCAGGCCGGCTTGGGGGGGCCCTACAGTGCAGGGATCAAACCCTGGGAGCTTGCATATGGGTTTTTTTTTTTTTTGGCCTTTTGGATCACACCCAGCGATGCTCAGGGGTTACTCCTGGCTCTGCACTCAGGAATTACTCCTGGTGGTTCTTGAGGGACCAAAATGGGATGTTGGGATCGAACCCGGGTCGGCCGCTTGCAAGGCAAATGCCCTGCCGGCCGTGCACGGCTTTAAAGTAGACCAGTCGGGCCAAACGGGCACTTCCGGAGAGAGTTTGCTTCTCTCTGTGTGAGCAGCTTCCGGGGCAGGGAAGCCCCCCGTATCCTTAGCTGGATCGTCCCCACCCCCCACCCACAGGCACCACTGTTGGGGTTCGGTCTAGTTTGATGGTGGGGGTCCTTCGTGTCTTGGTTTGGCTTCATTTTTGTGCAATCTGAGAGGCAGATTTTTTTTTTTTATTCCAAATCTCCAAAACCTGTAAAATGGGTCTCGCCCTCGGGTGTCTCCCAAGGACATGTGTTGCGCGGAGACCGGGCTGCAGACACAGCCCTCATCGCGGTGCGGGTGGGTGCCGGGGGCGGAGCGGGGAGGCCTCTCCTGGGGGGGGGGGGGGTGCTTGCGCCAGCTCTTGTCTCGTTGCTGTAGAAGCGACTCCCTGGCGGCGTGGGAACGGGCGCCGGTGACGCACCAGGGCCGGGGACGACCGTCACTCGCGGTTCTGCCGCTTTATTTTTGTTCCTGAGGTGGCTCAGCAAGAATAGCACCGAGAGTGGGCGCCGCGCTCGGGCCTTCAGGGGGCCGCGGCTTGCAGCGGCAGGGGCTTCCTGGGAGCCGAGGCCTCCTCCCCCAGGCGGAGACGGGGAGGGGGGGCTGTGGGCCTGGAGGGGAACTGAAAAAGGCCCCCTGGAGAGCCGGGCACCGGGTCCCTGGTGGAGCAGGGCCCAGCGGACAGCTGGGAAGCTCCGTCCTGCCCCTGGTGTCCCTGTGTGGCGGGGGCGGGGGTGCGGAGTAATTCTTGGTGCTGCGCAGGACGGGGAAGGCCCGGGGCCCAGCTGGCAGCTCCCCGGGAGGCAGGGGACGGGCCGTGCCCGCAGCCCCGCGCCAGGCCAGGAGCGCCTGGCACCTGTCCTGAGAAGCCGTGCTGCTGTGTGGGCCCCGAGGTCACCTCCCGCCCCCCCCACCATCTGTGTGCCCCGGACCTGCCCTCCCCGGGGGCAGGACCTAGCCGGGGGTGCTCAGGGGGCCTGGGGAGGCCGGGGGCTCCGGCTGGCCAGAAACTGACCCCCCGGGCCTTTCCCTGTCCACGGACGCGTGTCGGAGAGAGCGTGGACAGCACGGCTGTAGAGCGAGGGCTCGGGGCTGCTTCTCCGGGTGCCTTTTGCCCTCCGTAGTCCTGCTCACTTGGGGCCTCCTGCCGGGGTTGAACCCGGGCCGCCGTGTGCAGGCCGCTGCTCCAGCCCTTTGAGCCATCTCCCTGGCTCATACCTGATTTCCGGTTTCGTTTTGGGGTCCCGCCCGGCGCTGCTCAGGGCTGACTCCCGGCCCTGCGCCCAGGAGGGACTCCTGGCGGTGCCCCGAGGACCACATGGGGTGCCGGGCTCGAGCCCAGGTTGGCTGCATGCAAGGCCCGCGCCCTCTCCACTGCGGTATCGCCCCGGCCCCTGGCTCATGTCTTCTCAAAATTTAAGATGTAAGACGTATTTTGGGGCCCACCCGGCGGTCCACGGGGCTTAGCACTGGCTCTCGGCTTGCGGGTCAGTCCCCGTGGTTGAGCCGAGGCCGATCGTGTGCAGGGCCAGTGCCTCCACCCCTCGCTCTCTCTAGCCCTTATTTATTATTTATTTCTAAGAAAATAGGGCCCAACCCAGGGGTGGCGGTGGGGGTGGGAGGGGGACCAGGGCCCACGTGCCTGTCCCGTGGCTCCCACGGAGCTGTCCCCCGGCGTCCTGTTTGCTGTCTTCTCCCTAAAACCCTCTCTCGGTCCCACGTGGCAGGAGTCCAGCCGGGCGTGGCCAGCTCCAGGGCCTGCCTTTGGAGGATGCCAGCCTTGGCTGGGTCTGTCCGAGGCCCCCCTGGGAGTGACCGTCCCGGGGGCAGTGGGTTCCCCTGCTGTCTGGCCGTCCCCGTGACCAGCCCCCCTGCCTGGCCACGAGGGTTTGCAATGAGGTTCTTGGGCCTCTGGCTTCACGCCGAGACCCCTTGGACGGGCGTCTCCCAAGGCTTTGGGGCCTGAGGGTGCAGTGGGGGCTGATGGGGTCCTCTCCTCTCCCGGGACGCACGGGGCCGAGCCTGGCACTAGCTTCAGCTCCCTCGGGGGCCCCTCTGCTGCCCAGGCAGTGCCCAGACAGGGGCAGGGTGGTCTCCTCCCTCCTCGGACCCCATCCTGCTGCCCCCAGCCTCCTGGAGCCCCCGGCCCTGCGCCTCTTCCTGAGCTGGGCACGCAGCACTGACGGTGGAACCCTGCACCAAGAACACCCCCACCCCCCAGCTCCGTAAGCCCTTCCGGGTCAGGACCTCCTCCTCCTGGGGCCTTGGCTGGCCCGCGGTGGCCCTGGCCTCTAGGTGCCTGTTACCGAGAACTCTGCGATCAGAGGGACATCGTGAACTTTGGCAGACGCAGGTCGCTGGAAACGCCGCCTCTGGCTCGCGTCTACCTGTGCAGGTGGGGGTGGAGCCGGTGCGCCCCTCCCCCCTGGGTTTCCTCCCATTGCAGGATTCTGCAGGTGGGGACGTGAGCCCGTAGCGCTTGGCCAGGTGGCACCGGGCAGCCGGTCCTTATCCGGGGCGATCAGTCGGGTGGAAAGGCCGGGCCGGAAGCCGGGCTTGGCCTCCCTTGGCCAGCCATGGCCTGACACGTCACGTAGAACTGTCCCGGGAGGTCAGAGATCTGGGGACCGTTTTCCCGGTCCTTAATCCTGGCTCGCTTTTCTTTTCTTTTCTTTTCTTTTTTTTTTTCCTAGACAATTGGCCCTTTTAACTCTTACGGGAAAAGCGAGTTGCTTTCGTGGGCGGCTGGGGCCGTTCCTCGCATGCTGGCGGTGGGTGTGCGGTGGGTATGGTGCCGCCCTCTCTGCCCGGCAGAGAGGCCTTAGTAGAAGGCGAGGAAGGGAGGACGCTGCGGCCAGGGCGGCGGGACCAGGGGGAGGCCTCACTGCTTCCTCCCTGCCCAGCTGTGGGCCCTGCAGTGTGCATGTGCCCGTGTACTGTGTGTGCGTGTGTGCCCGTGTGTGTGTGCTCGTGGCGGGGGCGGGCCCTGTGGTTTCATTCTGCAGGAGGCTGTTGCCCGGCCGAGCCTGGCGGGTGTGGTGGGACCCCCGAGGCACGACAGGGGATCGCCCTGGCGCCCCCACCCCGAGCTGTCCAGCTGGACGCCCCCGAGGGGAGAGCACCCAGCGTGGGAGAAGCCAGCTCTTCTCTTCTAGAATTCTCTAAGACAGACACGAACCCACGAGCTCTGCTGTCCCCAGCATGGAGGGTGGGGGGCCAGGAGGTGGCCAGAAAGGGGCCCGCGTGGCTGCGTCTGTTTGGGTGGGGAGCTGGGGGGCGCTGGCGGGTGGTCTGTCCCCACGCCTGGCTGCGTCTGCCCGGCTGGCACGTTTGCCGGGGACTCGGGGTGATTCTCTCCATTTCTGCGTCTTGCTGGGTCTCCTGTGAGCGGGAACAGGGGTCCTGGGGGCGCCGGCCTGGGCAGGGGCCCCTGGGTGCCTGCCTGCCACCTGCAGGGCCCCCCCACCCCGAGCCCCTCTTGCAGGCGAGAGACTGCAGCTCAGCGGGTTCCCTGCGTGTTGGGGTCGCCCTCCCTCTCCCTCTGCCTCTGTCTCAGCCTCTCCTCCCTCTTCCAGCCCCCCAGCCCCGGAGCTCCCCTGGGGACCCCTGCAGCTCCCCCGCCCCCACCCGCCTCTCTCGGGAGCTTTCCCGTCCCTGCGCCCCCTCCTGCCCCGGGCCTCGGGGCTTACCGTATAAGGCGCTGCCTGCCGCGGCCACGGGCTTGGCGTTGGAGCAGGGCTCGCTCCGGCTTCCACGGGAGTCACTGGGGACGGGCCCCGCTGGGCACGCTGCCACCCCCCCCCCCCGCAGCTGCCCAGTGCTCTGGGGTCTTCAGTTTGCTTCTGGGAACCAGCCCAGGTCAAGCAGTGCCCCCCACACCCGGCCCCCTTTCTCTTCTCTCTCGCTGGAGTGCTGCTGAGAGCTGGGCTTGGTTCCACCCCGCCAGTGAGCTGGGCTAGGGCTGGGGGCTGCCCTGGGGAGCCAGGGGGCCACCCCCGACCTGAGGGTGCAGCGGCCTCTCTGAAGCTGTGCAGCCCCAGGCAAGTGGCAGCACCTCTCTGAGGCCTGTCCGGCAGGGGGCCGGGGGAGCCGGACTCCCGAGGGCGCAGCCTGCGGTCAGGGTGCGGGGCGGAGGGCCTCGGCCGCCTCGGCCTCTGAATCTGACGGATGCCTCCTGTGCCTGGTGGGGACGGGGGCCCGGGGTGCTCACCCTCACGCAGCCGTGCGGGGGCTGGGGCCCTCCCACCCCGGGTGCACGCCCTCCATCACCCCTGCTGCCCGGTGCCTGCGGTCTGTGCCCAGCACCCTGTGCCCGTGGGCCCTGCCCCCCGCTGTGCCGGGGCCGGCTGGTGTCTGACTCGGGGGCTGGGTCCCGACAAGCCCCACGTCTTCCTGTTCCTTTCCCGTGGCCCCCCCGGTGGTGGGGTGTGGCTCTGGTGACAGTGGTCCTTGTGCCGCCCGGCACCGCACCAGGCGTCCCGCGTGAGAGCCCCCCGCAGCCCCCTGCAGCCCCACTGGTCTCTGCCGGCCCCGCGTGCAGCACGGCAGGGCCCCCGCAGGGTTCCGGCACTTGCCTGGCGTGAGGGGACGGCCCGCCCCAGTGGTACAGGGCATGGCATGGCCCCCGAGGCCTCTCAGTGTGGCCCCAGGACCACCCTCCTGCCCCGCAGCGGAAGGCGGCGTGGGGGGCGGGGTTGGCACCCGGCCACGGGGGATTGTGCTTGGGCCTCCGGACTGTGCACACGAGGGCCGCGTCCTTGCCCGCCTCTGGGGAAGGCCCGTCCTGGCACTGCTGGGTGCTGGGGGGCCTCGGGGTGACCCCCTCCCCGCCCCGGGCTGCAGGCGCTCAGATGGCAGCTTGCAGTTGGGGTCCCCGGGGCCAGGGCGGGTTGGTGCAGCCCCACCCCGGCTGGGTCTCAGAGGACCCTGGGCACCCCGGGCTCATGGCGACTGCCTGGCTTTCTGTATGAGCCAGCTCTTCTCTTCTAGAATTCTCTAAGACAGACACGAACCCAGCCCCGCGGGAGGGTGCCTGGGTGTCTGTGGCAGAGCCGGGACACCCTGTCCCCGAACCCGGCCCCCTGGGCCCTGCCTGCCCTCCCCTGGCGCTGCAGCCGCCCCCACCCCTGCCTGCGGCTTTGGACTCTTGTTCCGACCCAGAGTGTTCGGGGGCCCAGGCCTCCCCTCCGCTGGCCGGAGGGTGCCAGGTGCAGGAGCTGAATGGGCTGGAGCTGCACAGGCTGTGATGCTCCGGGGCGCGCGCGCGTGTGTGTGTATGAGAGTGATGTGTGAGTGTGTGTGTATGAGAGTGATGTGTGTGAGTGTGTGTGTATGAGAGTGATGTGTGTGAGTATGTGTATGAGTGTGTGTGAGTGTGTGTATGAGAGTGATGTGTGTGTGTGTGAGAGTGATGTGTGAGTGTGTGTGTATGAGAGTGATGTGTGTGAGTGTGTGTGTATGAGAGTGATGAGTGTGTGTATGTGTATGAGAGTGATGCATGTGTGAGTGTGTGTCTGAGTGTGTGTGAGTGTGTGTATGAGAGTGATGCGTGTGTGTGAGTGATGAGTGTGTGTGTATGAGTGTGTGAGTGTGTGTACGAGAGTGATGAGTGTGTGTGTGTGTGTATGACAGTGATGAGTGAGAGGGTGTGTGTGTGTTGGGGGGCGCGCTGAGACCCTCTCTCTCCCTCTCAGGGGTGCTGCTGTCACGGGGTGGGGTGTGGGTGGTCCCCCCGGCTGTCGAGGCGCCGTCCTGCCCCCGAGGAGGGGGAGAACGCGTGGGGATCCCTTTGAGTGAAGAAGCCCCCCGGGCTCCTGAGGGGCCAGATTCCCAGAGTCCGGCCGTGACCGTGAGGCGGGGCCGAGACCGAGGCTGTGCGCTACCCGGCCACTGAGTTCTCGCCGGGGCCCGCAGGCTTGCAGGTGTGTGCCTGGGTCTGGCCCTGGCCTGGCTGCGTCCTGCCGAGTCCCGCCCGCCCCTGCCCCTTCCTCCCGCTCCTGTGCCCCCTTCCCGGGCGGGAGCCTGCGGCCCGCACAGGTGCCCGTGAGGGCGGTGCCGCGCCCAGCTCCCTGGGGGCCGGCCGGTGGCCCTGGGGTCTCGGCTGGTTCCTGGCAGGGCCCGGTGCCGGCCTGCGGCGTCACGCTGGAAGAATGCTGCCCGCGGTTTATTTAACTTGAAGTGGGGCAGATTCTGAAATGGGATGTTTATCGTCCGGGCCCAGTCTTTAATTTCTCATAAATTCCCCGCAAATTGCTGTAGTACATCCATATTTATTGAATCTGTCAGGGTTGTTTATGGCGCGGAGGCCTGGGCGCCCCTGTTTGTGGCCTGTTGTCACGGCAACGCGGGCGCTTGGGGGGGGGAGGCTTGGCCCGGGCCCGGCTCCCGCGCTCCGGAACGTTCTGGAGTCGGACTGCAGCGCTCGGCCAGGGCTGGCTTTGGGGGCCGCATGATGGTGGGACCCTCCCCCTCTGCCCCCACCAGCCCTGGGCGGGGCTTGGGGAACTGGGTCTGCGGGTCAGTGACCCCTCAGGTGCCGCCCACCTGTGACGCCCACTCCTGAGCTTTTGAGGACCCCCCCAAGGATAGGCGCCTTGGCCCGGCGGCTCCGTCTCTCCCCCTATCGGGTTTGTCCTGAACACCCCTCACCCCCCCAGCCCCTCTTTGCAGGGTCTGCCCTCACCGCCCTCTGGCCACCTCTCTGGGCAGCTTGAGGCCTCGTGGGTGAGGCAGTGCCCGGGACACCGCCTCTGAGAAGCCCTCTCTGCTTTCCCTGGCTGGGTCTGGCCCAGTTTCTGCGCAGCCCCCTTGCCCCTCCCCACAGTGTGCCCACCTCGGGCTCCGGGCTCTCGACTGTCCTGTCTGTCTCTGGGCCTGGTTAGGACAGGGGCCATGCTGGAGGCCCGGGTTCAGTCCCTGGAACCGCATGGACCCCAGCTCCCCCCGAACGGTCCCCCAGACCAGAAATGGCAGCCCCGGGGTGTGCTGTGCCCATGGGGTCAGTGCCGAGGCCGGGAAGGGCAGGACCCGAACTCTGGCTCCACGGGCAGTGGCTGACCTGGAGAGGCTCGGCCCTCCCCCGGGGGCTGCGGGAGACGGAGCAGGCGCCCCCATCCCTGAGGCGGAAGACAGAGCACAGTTCCCGGAGACGGGACGGCCCAAGAAGCGCCCTTCTGTGTTCAGCTCTTCCTTGTGTGGTGTTCGGGGCTGGTGACCCCCGAGACAGGCTGTCCCAAGCACCGCTTCCTCCCTCGGCATTTGCTCTCCCGTGTGTTTGGGGGGTGGGTGACCCTCGAGCAGTGCTCAGGCTCTCCTTGGCTCCTGGGCCTTCTCAGCCCCTTGGGCTGGTCGTTCAGCGGGAGGGCCCGGGGATGCAGTGCTGCTCCGGGGGGCACCCAGGCCCCCATCAGAGACCCTTACGCCGGCCCTGACCCACTAGCCTCAGAATAGCCTGGAAGTGACCGGAGCCTCCCGGCAGCGGCCCCACTTGGTGGTGGTGGTGGGGGGGGGGAGGTCATGGTGATTGTACCCTGGTGGCCGCTGGCACAGCCCTGGGCAGACCTGGGGCTCGGGGAGGCCTGGGCGTTTGTCGGCTTTGATTCCTCGCATAGACAGAACTGCGGGCAGGGGTGTAGGAGGTGGCCGGCGGACCCCTGGGGGCATGTGGCACCTCCGGCTTAGGGACAGGAGGAAGCAGACAGATGTCCTGCCAGTGGCCCCTCTCTGCCCTGCCCTGGGGCTCTTGGTCTCTCCCAGCCTGGGGGCCCCAGTGCCCCCGGCAGTCTCTGAGCTGCTCCTCCTCTCAGGGGGACGCCTGGACGTGATGACGTCTGCCGGGACGTGGGCCCCGTTGCAGGGCTGAGGTGGGGCGGGCAGGAGTTGGGGGGCGGCTTCCATCTGTCTCTCTAGTCTCGGCCCCGTCACGTGGGTGGGGCTTGTCGTTCCTAATTGCCAAGCGCGAGAGGGCCCAGGCTGGGACCGAACGGCTGGAACTGGGAAGGGAAGTTCTCGCAGGGGCTGCACTGGGGGCCCCTCCCGGTCGGCCCCTCTCCCTGCGCGTCCCGTCTCGCCAACTCCAGGGAGGGCTGAGGAGGCCGAGGCTCAGCCCAGCGGCCTTGGGGGTCCCCGTCCGGGGCCAGCCCGGCAGAGAGCGTGGCCGGGGCTGATCACAGTGCCGTTGCCCGCACACCCTTTTGAGGGCCGGGGGTCCCACTGTCCGGGGCTTCCATCATGGGGAGTGGGGACGCAGCCCTGGGTTGTTGCCTTGTCACGACGCCTTGAGGGCGTCACTGGGTTTTGTTGCCGGATGAATAATGAGGGGGTGGGAGGTGCTCAGAGCCCCCCAGGGAGCAGTGGGAGCCCCCACCCCGGCCATGCCGTCTGCCTTGTCCCCTGCCCCTGGGAGGAGGCCCTCCGGGACAGATTGGGGTCCCTGTGCGCCCCCCATCCCACCCTCTTGGTTTCCTCCTCCAGAGAGGGAGGGGGGAGGGGCCCGAATTCTTCCGTCTTCCCGATTCTTCCTCTGCCCCGACAGAGGACAGCGACCCCCTCGGGGCTCTGAGCCCCCCAGACGGGCTCCTGCCACCCACCCATGGCCCGGGCCTGCGTCCTGGGCTCACCTCTGCCCCAGCCGTGTCCACCCCGGAGGCTGCTGCTGACGCCAAGGGTTTTCTCCCCCCTGGACCGGATCCTTTTTGGGGCGTGGGAGGTGGGCCGCGCCGACGCTGCTCCGGGCTTACACGGACTGGCCCGTGCTGGTGCGCCTGCACCCTCCCCTCTGTCCTGCCTCTGCCCCCTGGGCTTGGCCCTTCAGGGCTGGCGTCACCGGCATGGGGTCCCACTTTCCCTGCCTCTGGTCCCCAGTGTCCCCGAGTGCTGGCTCCTGCGGGCCCTTGCCACCCCAAGTCCCCACCGGGTTGGCTTCGTCCTTGCCCTCCACACGCCCTTGTTGGGTTAAGGACCTGAGGGGGAGGCCAGAGGGGCCCTCGGTGGGTTTTAGGATGACAGCAGTGGGGGGGTCTCCTCACAGGGCGGCGGGGGGGGGTGGTCGTGGCACCCAGCAGTGGCCTTGGAGACAGCCGGTGTCTGAGGAGCAAAGTTGAACCCTGGGGCGCGGGGTGGGGAGTGGGCGGGGCCGGGGTGCGGAGCGGGGTGCCAGCCTGTGCCCGGAGCCCCCTTTATCAGCCGCAGATAACTGCTGCCTCCTCCCCGCCCTGCGGACCCTGGGCGCACCTTCTCTCGGGCAGACTTTGCTCTGCCAGGGGGTGGGGCTGCCCTGCCCGGGTGGGGGTGGGGGTGGGGGTGGGGGGCAGATGGGCAGATTGGCATTCCCCCTGTCAGCTTCCTGTGGAATTTCCAGGACGGACGTGTGTGCGTGTGTGTGCTCGCATGTGTGTACGCGTGTTGGAGGGGGTAGGTAGGAATGACCTGGGGCCAATGTGTGTACGTGTGCATGTATGTTCTGTGTGTGTGTCTGTGTGTGCGTATATGTGTGTGTTGGTGGGGGTCAATAGGAATGGCTGGAACCTGTATGGATGCGTATGTGTGTGTATATGTGTATATATGTGTATGTTGGAGGGGGTTGGTAGGAAGGCCTGGGGCTAACGCGTGTGCGCCTGTGTGTTGCAGGGGGTGGTAGGACTGACTTGGGGCTCAAACGTGTGTATGTGTGTGTGTCGTGTGTGTTGCAGGGGTGGTAGGACTGACCTGGGCCCCCCATGCCTGCTTGTCTTCAGGGCCCTCTGCTGCGGGTCGGGCCAGCAGAGCTCCCCTGCCTGTCTTCCTCCCCTGCCTGTCTTCCTCCCCTGCCTGTCTTCCTCCCCTGCCTGTCTTCCTCCCCTGCCTGTCTTCCTCCCCTGGCCTTTTCAGCCCTTTGAGCTGTCTGTGTCCATGACAGCCGCTCTCCCCCACTCCCTGCCACACACACACACACACACACACACACACACACACACACACACACAGAGCAGCTCTCCCCCACTACTCCCTGCCACACACACACACACACACACACACACACACACACACACACACACAGCCCTCCCAGCCTTGGGCTGCCCAGCCCTGTGATGCAGGTGGCCAGTCCCGGGTCAGCATCAGGGCGTGGGCATGTGTCCCTGCCCCTAAGCCCCACCGGGCCACGAGCTGGAGTTTGGACTGGGCGCCCGTTGGGAGGGAGGGGTCGAACCCAGTGTCTGTTCCTTGCAAGGTGGCCCTCTTCTCCCGCCCGCTGGCACGTCCTCCTGTTCCTGCCGCATCCGGAACCTTCTGCCTGGCTACCCCCCCCGCCCCCCCCCCCCCATTTCCCGAGGGGCAGCTGGGCCCAGGCCAAGGTGCAGGAAGCCCCTCACGGAACCGAGGGGCCCCGCCCCGCCCATCTGCACCTCCGAACAGGCGGGATGGAGCCCCACACCCTGGGCCGTGCCGCCCTGCCCAGTGGGGGTCGGTGACCCGGAACAGGCCCGGCACTTTCTGGCAGCCCAGCAGTGACGCCACGTGGGGCCCGAGAGCACTTGCTGGGCTTTGTGCTTCTCTGGCCAGCATCCCCTCGGGGCCTTTATCACAACTTCCGGGCAGCAGTGTGGAACACGGTTAGGCCCGAGTTTGCATCCAGGACGTGGCTCTGGGACCCTGAGCGTTGCCCGTTGATGGAGTGTCCACCCAGAGGGTCATTGTGCTTTCTGCAGTGTCATGTCACAGTGACTTTGACGGGGAGACAGCCCGGGCTTGAGGCATTCGTCTTGCACATGGCCTGCCTGGTTCTCCCCTGCACTCCGTATGGTCTCCCTGGCTCTCGGGGATGAGCCCAGAGCACAGAGCTGGGAGCAGCACTGAACTGTCAGGATCCGCCTCAGTAAAGAAAGGACTCGGTCCAGACCGCATGTGGCAGGCCCGGGTTCGGACCGCCAGCTCCCCAGATGGTTCCCCAAGCCTGGTCAGGAGTGACCCCTTAGCACTGCCGGGTCTGGCCCCAGGCTGGGGTCAGGACAGGGAGGGAGGACTTTACAAGAAATGGGTGGAGACGGACAGATAGGTAGCATAAGGGGGTAAGGTGCCTGCCTTCCACGAGACTGACCCGCGTTCAATCCCTGGCACCCATCTAGTCATCCACCCATCTACCCAGCCCCACCCATCTATCCAGCTGTCTGACCACCCATCCACTCACCCACCTACCCATCCATCATCTCGCCCACCCACGCTTCCCCATCCATTCATCTATCTGTTTGTCCATCCATCCCATTCATCATGCCTGCCATCCATCCATCCATCCATCCATCCATCCGTCCATCCTTCTACCCACCCACCCACCCATCCATCCACGCATTTGTCTGTCTATCCAGCCACTCACCCATCCATCCAACGATGGATCAATTGATCCATCCACTTATGCATCCATCCACCCATTCGCCCATCCATGCAGCTGTCCACCCATTGGTCCATGCACCCACCTACGTCTATCATTCCACCCACTCACTTACCCACCCATCCACCCATTCACCCATTCACCCATCCATCCACCCACCTGTTTGTCCATCCTGTCCATCATCCCATTCATCTATGCATCCACCTGTCTGTCATCCATCTATCCACCCACCCACCTATCCATCCAACATTTGATCACTGATTCATCCACCTATCCATCCATCCATCTACCTGTCCATCCGTCCATCTATCCAACCACCCACCCATTCATCCAGTGATTGATCGCTGATTCATCCACCTATCCGTCCATCCATCCATCCATCCATCCACCCTTCTGTCTGTCCCACCCATCCATCCACCCACGCACGGACTGATCCCTCCTGCGCCCATGAGTCCATGCGTGCATTCACCCGCAGACTGGCGTGGCAGCCCGCCTCACTCTGACCTTAACTGCCGCGTGCCTGGCCCTGGGTTTTCTTGATGAAATGTGGCAGTTGTGCCTCCCACGGGCTCTTGGCGTGTAGTAGCGTGCGGGGGACAGTGCCAGCCCTGTCAACCCCCAGCAGAGCGGGGACTCTGTGAGGGCTGGCTGTGGACCCCGCATGTCACCGCCTTGGCGTGTGGGGTGACTCTCACAGACTCCTGCCCCGAGCCTGGGTTCATCAGCCCATGCCCTGATGCTGGGTTCCTGCAGTTGTGCAGGATTCGCCCGCCCCTGCCCCCAACTGTGATGTGACTCAGGGAGGTGGGGCCCCGGGGGTCATGGGCCGGGCTGTGGGGAGGCAGCAGCTGGAGGGGACAGGCAGAGGTCTGCACGGCTTGGGCCAGGGAGGGGGTGCCCCCGGCCACACCTCCAGCAGCCCAGATGGGCTTGTGGCTGCTTGTGCTGGAAGGTGGGGGGGGCGTCCCCCAAGGCTGGGCCCCGGGTGCCCCTGCACTCTTGCCGGGACCCTCAGTCTCAATTCTTTGAGGGGGCCACACCCAGCGATGCTCGGGGGTCCCTCCTGGCTCTGCACTCCGGAGTCCCTCCTGGCGGGATGTTGGGACTCGAGCCCGGTGGGCTACCTGTCGCTCCATCCCTGGCCCTGCCACTTTCTCGTGCTCTGTGCGTGGGGCCAGAGCTCCGCTGGCCTTGCGAGGGAGTGCTGGCCTTGCCCGTGGCCAGCCCTGCCGGGGAGTGACCCTCAGGCAAACAGTGGTGCCTCCACCTTCAAGGAACAGGACTTCGCTGAACTGGCTGAAGGGCTCACAGCCGCCCTGGGCGACCCGGCCACCATCCCTGACGGCCTGGGGCCGGGGCACCTCTCCCCGGGAGCAGGGCGCCGCCTTCTGAGGAAGAGGGGTGGGGCGGAAATGGGGTGCAGGCCCTGCAGGGGAGGTGAAGGAACCTGGCCCCCCTCAGTAGGTGCCAGGGCCGCGTGCGGGCCTGCGGGGCCTGAGCTGGGAGGCAGAATGGGACCCCGAGGGTCGCCCTTAGGGGGCTCCACCGGCACGGTGTGGGGCGGGGGGGGGGGTCTGCAGGACTCTGCTCCAGACGCAGCCGAGGGTTCTTGGGGGACACGCCGTCCATTCAAGGAGGGGCGTTGCTGGCAAGATGGCGTGCGGGGGGCAGAGGGCGGGTCGGGCAGTCCTGGCCGAGAGGCGGCCACCCTGGGACCCAGCGCTTCCTGCAGCTCGACACGCAGCGGCCTCTGTGGGAACTGGCGCGGGCAGACGGGTGCAGCCCACCTGGGCCGGTGGGCGTGGACAGACCCGGGTGCGACAGACCCCAGGCACGGGACGACCTGGGGCAGCAGACCTAGAGCATGGATTGACCCCGGGTGTGTCCAGACCCCGGGTGTAGACAGATGTTGGGCTCGGACCGACCCCAGATGTGGACAGACAGATGCCAGACACGGACAGACCCTGGGTGTGGGCAGCCCCCAGCCCTGGGCACGGGGCCCCCTTACTGCATCCATATGCAGCCTCCCTTCTGTGGTTGTGATGGTGGGGGTCGCACGCCGGTGGGGGGCTTTGCTGTGGTCGGGGCTCCTGTGTGTCCGTTTCTGCCATGGCGGGGGGTTAGGGTCGACCTGCTGAGGATCAAGGGATTGCGGGAAGGGGGGCCGGGAGCCTGGATGCTCCCTGCCCCGCCACACCTGTTCCTATGGGCGGCTCAGACAGCCCTCCCTGGTGAGGTCCACTCGAGGGCAGGGGAGCCCCCTGGGTCCTCACTGGCCGGGAAGCCTGTTGTGGGCGTCTGGTTCCCCAGCGGTTGAGGGGAGCCATGCAGGCGTGCAGCGCCCGGGCGGACAGGGCCTCCCTCCCTCCCTTCCTGCCCGGTGGTCACTGGGCGTCAGGAGTGTTCCCGGGGCCAGAGGGCTGCTACCCTGCCTCCCGCTTCTGCCCGCCGCCGGGCTCAGGGTCTCGGGATGTGGCTGGTGGAGCCGGGCAGAGGGACCCGGCACCTCGCGGTTGGGGGGGCGGCGGGGAGGGTGAGGGCGCGTCCAGGGCCCCAGGGGCACCCGATGACTGAGGTGCGCTAGGCCCCGGGGATGGGGCACATGCCAGGAGCCGCTTGGCACTTCCAGTCCCTGTGGAAGGTTCTGGAAGGCACTCGCTCCAGTGTGAATGGGCCTGGGCGCTCCCAGGGAGGAAGGTTTCCTGGGTCAGAAGCAAGGGCTCTGCTCCCACTGAGCGCCCGGACGCTGCCTTTGGTCGGCTGCCGTGGGTGTTCCAGAACCTTCCTCCGCTCCTGAGGGAGGGAGGGGGCTGCAGCAGGGCATCTCCGGAGTCGTGGGCCTGGGGGACCCCCGGCTTCCTTCTCCCTCCTGGCCTTGAAAGGCCGGCCAGCCTCTCCCTCTCCCGGGCCGCACTGCCTGTCCACTCTGGCCTCCCATCCTCAGCCCCGGGCCCGCCTGCCTCTCCCCATCCTGTTCTAGATCTTTCTCTCCCCGGGTGCCTCCCGAGGGTCCTCCTGGCCTCCTCTCAGCCCAGCTGGCCACATGCCACAGTCCCCCTACTGTCCTCGTGGCTCAGTGGCCGTGGGCCCTGAGAGTGTAGACCTCGGGGACCAGAGCCTCCACCTCTTCCCTCCGGCCAGTTTCCTGGGAGGAGCACCCCACACCGCCGTGACCCATGTCCCACACCTGCCGTGACCTGTGTCCCACACCGCCGTGACCCCTGTTCCACCCACACCTGCCGTCTGCCGTGACCCGTGCCCCACACCTGCCGTGACCCGTGTCCCACACCTGCTGTGACCCCTGTCCCACACCTGCTGTCTGCCGTGCCCCACACCTGCCTGGCACTTCCTGGCCAGGGCTGGGGAGTCTGGGGGGTGGGGCTGTTGGGAACCGTGTGTGTGTGTGTGTGTGTGTGTGTGTGTGTGTGTACGTGCACTGTGTCTGTGTGTCTGTGTGTATCTGTGTGTCTGTGTATCTGTGTGTGTCTGTCTCTTGTGTGTCTCTGTGTCTGTGTATGTGTGTGTGTTCCCTGCTCTTGTCACTTCCCTGTGGTGGGTGGGGGGCGGGGGGCTCCATCGCTCGCAGCCAGCTGCTCCCATCCCTCAGCCGCGGCCGACACCGCGTGGCGGCCCCACATCCCCGGTCAGTCTCTCGCAGGCTGAGCTGCGGCCGCGTCCTGGCGTGAGACTCTGCCCACGCAGCCGTGTTGCCGGGAGCTCTGGGGTGATGCAGTCGGGTCTGGACGTGCGTGCTTGGCCTGTTGCCCGAGAACAGGTCAGGAGGGTTCCCGCCGGGGAGCTGTCGCCCTCAACGTGGTACTGCCCAGCACCTTTGCAGTGGTTTTTAAGCTGGGCTTTTCTTTTTGAGTATTTAAATAGAATTTTTTTTTTTTTAATACTGCTTCATTGACCTGTTAGCAAATCCCCGCCTGGCAGGGTACCCCCTGGAAGCGGATAAACAGAGGGAGGGCACTGCGTGAGCCTTCGCAGACATCTGACGGGGAATCGGGACGTTGTGGGAACTGGTGTTGCTGAGACGCTCTGAAGACGTACCCGGGCCGCGGTGGATTCTTCCCCCGTGCCCCGAGTGCCCCATGCCCTTCCGGGGAAAGCGGAGATTGAGGCGCGTTTGCTGTTGTCAGAAGACGGCCGTCCTGGCCGGGAACCGGGGCCCGGCTGGGGTGAAGGGCGCAGGGTCTGGGAGCAGACGTGGGGACCCCGGCTGGGGGGTCCCCTCTGGGCTGAGCTCTGGGAGACCCGGGAGGGGGCTGGGCCTCAGCTGGGCCTGTAAGTGCGTTGGACGGGAAGGGCGGGGGCAGTGCCTCGGAGGGGCCTCTCCGAGGGAGCGAGGGCTTCAGCCGTTGCTTACCTGCTGCCGGGAGCCCCTGGCACGCCCTCCTGCCCTCCCGCTCCTGTCCCCTCCCCAGACCCCCGGGGCAGGGCCCTCGCCATTGCTGGGTGCTCGTCCCCGACCACCCGGGGATCCTTCTCTTGCTGTGGGAAGAGCAGGCGGAGAGGCCAGCGAGGCTCTGAGACCTGAGGTTAGACCCAGAGGCCAAGGCGAGGTCAAGGGCAGGCTTCCTCCTGAGGCTGGGAAGGAATGTGTCTCCTCTGGCCCAACCCAGCTTCTGGTGTGCAGCCTGCCTTTTGACTCGAGACTGTGTGTGTGTGTGTGTGTGTGTGTGTGTCTGTCTGTCTGTCTGTGAGCTCGTGTAGGGGGTGTTGGGGATACCCAGAGTCCTCATGTTGGATTTGGGTCTCATCCTAACTCCACTTCTGCAGTGACCCCGTTTAAAGTAGGATCGCATTCTGAGGTGCTAGGGTTGTGTGTGTGTGGGGGGGCGCACAGTTCAATCCGTAGCAGGCCCATCTTGCTTTTCACACCGATTTTACCTGTATTGTTCCGCTTGGTTGTTGGAATGATCCGGAATGATCGCATTTATTGCCTAACTTCGTCCTCCAGAGTGTGGGGTCCCTGGGAACAGGGACGTTGGTTGTCTCGGTCTCAGCAGTGCCAGACACAAAATATCCGCTCAGAGTGACTACTGGATGGATGGAAGGCGGCTGAGCAGAGGGGTGAGTGGGTGGACGGATGGTAGTGGATGTTGGGTAGACGGGTGATAGACAGGTGAGGGGTAACTGATGCATGGGTGGATGGAGGCGTAGGTGGATGTGCAGAGGTGTGTAGGGGATGGGGGGATGGGGGTGGGCGGGTGAATGAGTGTGGACAGACGAGTGGGTGATGGAGGATAGATGGCCGGCTGGGGAGATGGATGGTAGCGGCTGGATGGGTGAGTGGATGGTTGGGTGGCTGACGGATAGATGATTGAATGAGTGAATGGATGAGTGGGTGACGGAGGCTAGATGGCCGGCTGGGGAGAGGGGGACATGAATGGATGAATGGGAAGCAGGCGTATGGGTGAATGGTTGGAGAGATGGATGGGTGGATGGAAAGATGGATGGACAGTTGAGTAGTGGCTGTGTGGGTGAGTGGGCGGATGGGTGGGTGGATGGGTAGCAGCTGTAGTGAGTGAATGGGTGATAGATGGATGACGGATGGATGGATAATGTAGGTGATGGATGACAGATGGGTGGCTAGCGGCTGTATGGAGAGTGGGTGGGTGAGGGGTGGGTGGATGGATAGTGACCGGTGAGTGGCTGGGTGGGTGACGGGTGGGTGCATGGCTAGTGGCTGTGTGGCAGGTGACTAAGACAGCCACACGCAGCAGGTAGTCGTGTCGTTGCACGTGGTTGTGCTCACCAGCCAGGGTCTAGCGAAAATGGTCACAGTAGAGAAGTGTGTGTGAGAGACCCACGGAGCAGTCGTCCTCTCTCTGAGACAGAGAGAGACAGGCTCGCCCTCCTCGTGTCCTCGTGCTTGCCGAGGCTGTCACCCAGGACCCGCGGCGCCCCTTTCCGTTCCCGAACGTTTTCTGGAGAGTTGCTGCTGAGTCGCGATGTCCGTCCCGTGCCCTGGGGGGGTGCTCTCCCCCTGCCGCGGCCACCTTGGCCAAGCGGATTGCTATGTAAGACACGCTGGCCGAGGGGGCCAGCTGGGACCCAGCGCTGCCTCTGGACGCCTCTGGGTGGCTGGGAGCCGGGCGCCGGTGGCAGGGAGAGAGCAGCCCGCCGCCGGGGTGAGCATGCCCGCCAGGAGCCCTGGTCCCCGTGCCGCCTCCCTCGCCCCCGTGCCTGGGCCCCTGAAGTCAGTTCTGTGGCTCCGAGCCTGCTCCTGCCTTGGCTCTGCACACACCCTGGGGCAGGGCCCCCCAGCAGGCTCCCCGCCAGCAGGATTCAGACCCCAGGAGCGGTGCTCCCCCAGGCTGCTCTAGGCCCCCACTAGCGTGGCTGAGAACACAGCCGTTGTGGGACCTCGGGGGTCTGTGTTTATTTGGGGGTTCCCCAGGGGTACTCGGGTTGCTGCTGGCTCGCTGCTGGCGGTTGCTCCCTGCAGTGCCCTGGTGATGTGCAGGGCTTGGCCCGGGCCTGTGCCCGCTGTGCTGCCCACGGGTGCCAGAGTCGCCGCTCTTCATTCCCCAGACCGAAGTCTGAGCAGATGTTTGTACTCTTTTTTTTTCTTTTTGGTCTTTTCTTAGTTCGTTGGAGCATATTATAGACATTTAAAAAGGAAAATTAGTCATTTGTGATGTGAGCTGCAAATTGGGAAATCCAGCGTCGTGCTGCGAGGTTTCTCTAAATTGTCTATAAATGATACCCGCAGTCCCGACGCGTTTCTTAAAGGCATGTAGGGGGATGTCGGGGGATGTCGGGGAAATTATAAGAATAAGCACAGAGAATGACAGCTAGCTCTGTATATTAAGCCATATAATGAAGCTACCATAATTCAAAGTGTGTATGTGGGAGGGGTGTGAGCATGTGGGTATGTATGTGGGTGTGAGGGGTGTGTGTCTGCACGCACGCAGTGGTGGGGTGTGTGTGCGTGCATGTGTATGTGGTGGGGTGTGTGTGTGTATGTGCACTTGTGTGTTCATGTGGTGGGGTATGTGGAGGTGTGTGTGCTCATGTGTATGGGGTGTGTGTGTGCGTGCGCGCATGTGTGTGTGTGTGTGTGTGTGTGTGTGTGGTGATGGTGGGGAGCTGACAGCTGCAGGACGGTGCCCATCCATGGAGTGGCCCAAAGAGAGCAAAATAAACCTGGGACCGGGACAGTATTTGCCTTTGAGGCAGGGTGAAAGTGGATCGTTGACCAGCGGCATCGGTGCATGGCCGGGTGGGCACGCCCGGGTGGCGGCTCCGCAGGCTGGTCCTCCTCTCCGCCAGCCTGTGATGCCCGGCCCCGAGCCCACAGGCCCCGCGGCAGGCTGGCAGCAGCCCACCCGGGCGGGGTCGCTCGGCCAGGGGCTCCGATCCCGCACCTCCGGAGTGAAGGGCCTCGGGGTGGCCGCTCTGGTGGTCCTGCCCCCAGACCGTAAGGGACCGCCCTTGGCCCGGCTCCATCCACAGCTGGCCTGTCCCCCCAGGGTCCCTCAGCCCCGCCCACTCCTGGTCCTTCCACACCGGCTTTGGGAACGAGTGGGCAGAGCAGACCCCACAGGGACACAGTTGTACGCTCTGAGCCCGGCGGGGGACGGCCTGGATCCCGAGTCTCTCCCCTTGGGGGCTGCGCGCCCCCCGCAGGCCACGGTCCAGCCTGGACCTCCATCGGCTCAAGCTGCAGCCAATCCTGTGCCCTGCGGTCAAATGCCCCTCCCAGGAAGTGACGCACCTGCCCGCTCATTGGCTAGAATCAGCCACAAGCTCCACCCCCAAGGGCAGTCTGGAACTGCTACCTCCCGCCTCCAGAAAGGGGGTCTCACCGCGGCCCGCCCCTCTAAGCAGAACCTGCCCCTCTGTGTGCCTGTCCTCGCTGGGCGGGTCCCCAGCCAGCAGGGTCTCGGGTGGCCCGGAGACCCCCGGTGTGGGTGAGATGGTGCCTGGTGGTTCTGTGGACGCGGTGCTGGGCCTTTCGGCCCGTTTATTGGACCCTCTGGGTCTCAGGGCCCGGACAGGTCTGTCCCTCCATTCCGCTCCGGACCGTGGCTGCCGAACACTGCACTCAGGCCCTTGCTTTGGGGCCCCCGAGCACTGCGGTCAAGTGCGCGCCACTTTCCAGCCCGTGGCAGCGATGCTGGTGGCTCAAAATTAGGAGTCACAGGAATCCTCGGTCGTCAGCGTTGCGTGGCTGTGGCGGCATGGGGGGGTCAGGCCCTGCAGCCCTGCCTGTCGCCATGCTGGTTGGAACGGGGACGGGGCAGGGAGTCTTTGTAAAGTTTTCCCTCCCCGGTTGGGGCAGAGGCCGATGGGGTGAGCATCCTGCCCCGCCTGCTGACCCCACGTGACCTCCCGCCTCTGCCCCCCCCCTGCAGGACACGGGGTGCCCCTTTGGAAGGCGGAGTGGGTCTCTGCCTGGGTCTTTGGATCCACCGAGCCCGCACTTCTCTGAGGCCGTCGTCCCCTGGGAGAGGCTCCAGACCCGACTCTCCCCCCCCCCCCCCCCGCCCCGGGAGAGACCAGATGACGGGCTGCTGCCGTGCCCAGACCTGAACTCTCCTGGCGGAGCCAGGGTGCTTCTGTGTGCGACTCGGTGCCCACTTGCCCGCCTCCCGGGCGTGTCTGCACCTGAGGGAGACAGAGTTCAGTTCTAGTCAAACGGTTGCAGTGGCGGCTGAGAACCAGTGCTCTGCAGGGTGGGTCGAGGGGGAGGGCGACCGGAGGAAGAGCCCTGGGTGCCCGCAGGATCTCGGGAGGTTGCGTGTTGTTGGCAGAGGGGCACTGTGCCCCCCTGATTCTCCCCAGGCCCCGCGCTGAGCTCCTTTGCCGCTGGCACACAGTGCTTCTCCCGCTGGGGCCCCGACCCCGCGCGTGGGGATGCCGTGGGTGCACTTCCCCGCGTCCCTGGGGACCGTCACCCACCCGCAGCCTCACCCCGGCAGCAGCGTGCGCCGAGGGGTCCACCAGCCCCGAGACCTTGGCTCTGCAGACTTAAGATGCTGGCCTAGACGGAAGCTCGCAGGGCCAGAGCGTCAGGGAAATTTCCACTGGGCAGCCCTGGTGCCAGCAGGAGGAAGAGGGAAATACAATAGCTGACATTTCTGGAGGGGGCCGTGGGCGAGAGACACCCCCGTCCTCTGCGTTCCTCCTTTCCTCCCCCCGGCCCCCGAGCTGGGCTCCAGACGCAGGATACCCGTGGGTGGGATGGTGGAGACTGCCCCCCCCCCCTTCTTCCTGCCTGCCTCTCTGGGGAGCAGGTTCGGGCTCAGCCCCCTCCCCAGGCACTCTGCCCCCTTCCCCCCCCCCCCTGCCTGTCAGCTGGCACTCAGCGGTCCCCAGACACCTCCTTGTGTTTGTTGGTGGGGGGGGTGCAGGTGGAGGTCCGGAGGGAAGAGGGGGAGTGGAGCCAGGCGTCCAAAAAGGGCGGGACTTCCGTGCCCCCCTTTTCCATCCCCGCCCCTCCTGGGGTCCACCTGCTGAAGCTTCCAAACCCCAAGCCCCTGAGATTTCCCTGGGGACTTCACACAGGTGGTGTGGTCTGTCTGTGCCTCAGTTTCCCCGTCCGGAGGACAGTGTCCCTCCCTCCCTCGCCCCTGTCCTCTCCTGCCATTCCGGACAGCCCCATCGGTGCTGCTCCGAGCCGTGTTCGTGGGCTGGGGGCCCCGGGAGAGCCACAGGCCCCTGAGAGAATGGACTGAACCAACGGAACAGCCCGCCCCCCCTGCTCGGGCGCCAGCCGAGGGGGTCCCCGCCCTTGGAGGGGGCGGACAGGAAGTGCCCGTCGGGGCTCCAGGGAGAGTTGCCCGTGTTTCCCCGGGGCCCGGCCGCCTCCCTGCGGGTGACACCTCTGAGGGGAGCTGTCCCCTGCTGCTTCCCCTCCCCCCTCCTCGTTGCCCCTCGGAGACTCGGGAGCCTGCGGGACCTCCCTTCTTGCCAAGGCTCCCCGGAGGGGCGGGTGAGGTGTAAGGAGCTGGCCAGCCGGGGGTGGGAGCCGGGCCGTAGCTGCGGCGGGTCTCCGGCGGCCTTCGGGGGCCTGTCCCCATCCCGTGTCCCGGGCGGGAGGGGACGGCTCGAGCCACGCCTGGTGGGGCGGAGGGTCTGTCTTTCAGAAGTCAGAGGTGACTTTGGGGCCACTGGGCTTCTGTGCGCCTTTGTCCCCCTCCGGCCGGCCCTCCCCGTTCTGGCCAGCCCTGCCGGCCCCGGGGACAGTGCGTCCTTGTCTCCGAGCCCCGGGCCTCGGGGGTGGCGTGGCTCGGGAGCAAGGCCACCCCCGCCCCTGCCCCCGGCTCTGGCTGCCTTTCACGGGGACGCCTGGTTCCTGGCTGAGGGGGACCGGTCAGACGGACCCTGGGCTCGGGGGAGGACAGCGTGTCCCTGGGAACGTTCCCTGCCGGGGTGGAGCGGGGACAGGAAACAAAGGGCCCGGGTGAGGTGCTCCGGCCCTCCTGGAGCGGGGCAACGCCCCCCCTCCCGCGGGCCCTCCCCGCGCGTCCCTTCTCGGAAGCACACGGGCTCGGAGTATGCCCCGAAGGCCAGAGCCCCTGGGCCCCCGCAGCGGCCTCCTGCACCCCCCAGTCTCCTCCTGTGGCCTGCGAGATCTGGGGGCTTCTGTGTGGAGGCTTGGGGGGCCTCTCACCAAGCCC
Source organism: Sorex araneus (assembly GCF_027595985.1). Lineage (NCBI taxonomy): Eukaryota > Metazoa > Chordata > Mammalia > Eulipotyphla > Soricidae > Sorex > Sorex araneus. The sequence goes on from NC_073304.1 coordinate 8,934,895, forward strand.
AGGGCTCGCGTCCCATTCCCCCAGGTGTGGGACTCGTCTGTCCTGTTCACGGCGCCCTTCTCGGACCCGCGTTGGTGCCCCTGAGTGACACCCGCTCCTCCCGCCCCTCCCCCTCCCTCCCTCCTGGCTCTGTGCCTTCGTGTGTCCCAGGGAGCAGGGGCTGATGGGATCAGAGGGACCTTCCCTCCCCCTCCTGGGGCCAGGGAAACCGAGGCAGGGTGGGCTTATGCCCGAGCACCTTCCTGGCAGCCTGGCAGCTCATCCCGGCGCTGCTGCCGCTCTCCTTCCCTACCTCTCGGTGGCCGGGGCCTGACCCCCAGCCCCCCGCTGGGAGGACCCCGTCAGGGCGCCCCGATGAGGGGCCAGCGGGCTGGTCACCAGGGCAGGGCAAGGCCGGGATGTTGTTGTTGTTTCTAGGCGGGTTGGGGGGGCGGCAAGAGGGGCAGAGCAGGGGGAAGGCGTCGGCCTGGCGGGAAGCTGACCCTGCTTGAGGTTCCGTCCCCCCGGGTACGCCCAGGAGTCACCTCTGAGCACCGCCAGGGGCAAAACACAGCCCCGAAAACGGAGGGATGCGTGACCTCAGCGAGACGCGGCTGGGCTTCCGGAAGGCTCACGGATGGGGCGTGGGGAGGCTCTCGGGCCCTGCTCACACCGGGACCTGAGTTTGACCCTGGGCACAGCTGGGTGTGGCCCCAGTGACTCTGGCGTTACCCCCGCCTGCCTGCCTGGGCGACTGTCACTGGGAGTGGCCCCGCCTGCCGGGCACTGCTAAGGAGACCCCAAAACACCACAGACGCAGGGGCGGGCCCGGGCGGGCCGTGTCAGTGTCCCTGCGAGCTGCCCGCAGCCCGGCCCAAGGGAGCCTGGGGCAGGGCCTCCGGGGACAGACCCCGGGGACAGACCCCAGGCCGCTCTCAGCCTCCTGCTGGTGTGGGGATGCGGCCTGAGGCCGGGGCTCAAAGCCAGTGGGGCCACGGGGGCAGCTGCCTGGGCCCCAGCGCAGGCTCGGGACCTGGGTGGCTTCAGCCCGCGCCGCCCCTTGCCCTGTCCTCCCCCGTGACAGCAGCGCAGGGCGCTGGGGAGGGCTGAGCCGGGGACCCCCTGGTCTGCTGTGCTGGTGTGTGGGGTTCTGGCGCGGGAGGGGGGTGTTCTCTGCTCAGACTGAGGTGTGGGGCTGTGAGGTGCCCGAGGAGCCCCGGCCACCTGGTCACCCGGCTTAGAGCCTGGTGTCCGGGTGCGCTGGGGACACGCAGCGCCTGGCCGGGCGGGGCTCTCGGACCCGAGGGCCTCGTCCTGTTTCCCCCGGGCCCGGCCTTCCCCTCGCCCCTCTCTCTGCCCTGGCAGGGTGGGCACAGACCTGAGCTTTCTCTCCCCCCCGCCCGTGTCCACTGCAGCTGAACCTGAACCGGCCCATCGAGGAGCAGGGCCCCTTGGACGTCATCATCCACAAGCTCACCGATGTCATCCTCGAGGCCGACCAGAACGACAGCCAGTCCCTGGAGCTGGTGTACAGGTTCCAGGTGAGACCACCGCTGCTGCCTGCTGTCCCCGGGCCCCGGCTTGGGCACCTTCCTTCCGCCCCTGCTCCCTTCCCGGACACGCCTGAGTGCCCAGGGCCCCGCAGGGCCTGGACGTGACTCCCCCCTGCCCCCCGCCCGTCCATGTCCCTGTGTGCACCGGCCACCAGCAGTGGCCCTGAGCGGGCACACGCAGGAGAGGACCCCCCAGCCGTGCCTGGGCGGGGAGCCCCTCCTCTCTGCACCGTGACTGCGTGCAGGACCCTTCGCGGGGCTCAGGGATTTCCCGGGACCCCCTGCACCCCCCCCACCCCTGCTCACACACTGACTCGGCCTGTCCCCCCGCCGTCAGAGGGAGCGGTCAGGGAGACGCAGGCCCGCTAACCAGTTGGGGTCGGGCTGTCACCGGCGTGGGGGGTGCTGGCGCCCCCACTTCCAGGCCGTGGAGCTGGGGGAGGTGACGTCCGTGTCTCCCCTTCAGGATGAAGGGGCTCTCCGACCCCCGACGGCATTTCCTTCCCGTGTGTTCAGGGTCGTGCCTCCCCCTCCCCCCACCCCCGTGCCCATGGTGGCTGCCTGGGGGGCTCGCGGGCTGCAGGCCGTGGAGAGGCGTGTGCTGCGAGCCCCTCTTTTCTTCCCAGGGCTGTGTGGGCTCCTCGAAGTTGGGGGGATCCACGCGTCAGCAGCGCTTCCCCGGGTCTCTGCTTCCTCTGCAGTCGGGGGCACTGGGGGAGGGCGGGCTGTTCCACGCCGGGTCCTCCGTCCCTCGCCCCCCGGCTCCCGGGTAAAGGGTGGCAGCCCCCAGCCAGCAGGTGCCCTGGTGGGTGAGCGGGAGCAGACCCCCCTCCCTGCCCGGGGTCCCTGCCGCCCGGGCACACTGCCCGTGGGAGGGCCAGCAGCGGGCAGAGCCTGCGCCCCTCTGCGTGGGGGGCAGCCGCGGGGGGAGGCTCTCTGGGGAGGTACTGGCCGGGCCCCTGGAGCCCGTCCCACCCAGGGCGCCCACACCCAGCCCGCCCTCGGGGACGCCCTGGGTGGCCGCGGGGTGACCTCCCAGGCCCGGCTCCCTCTCGCGGATCCATTTTCACGGCCCGTCTCTGCCCCGGCCCAGCGGATATCTGATAAGGCACCGCGTTTCCTCTTTCGGGAGGAAAACAATTCTTTGGGGAGAAGGGTGACGGGCCGCACGTTTCACGGGGCCCCCAGAAGACAGGCGGCGGGGAGGGGGCAGGTGGGGGGCGCCGCAGGGGGAGGGTGGGGAGGGGCCTGTGCTGGCCGTGGGCCCGGCCTGTTTGCCTTCAGGACGAACGTGGGATTTGGGTCCAGAGCCAGATGGGGACAGGCTGACAGGCCACCCTCCCCCATTATTTCCCCGATTCCTGCTTCAGTGTTTGTTCCTCACCGCCGTGCCAGGGAGCGAGCACGGGCCAGGCTGGTGCCCTCCTGCCGAGCCCCGCCCCCGGTCAGCGGTGATGACCCGGGGATCTGTGGGTAGTGGGTGGGGGGGGGTACTGGGGCACCCAGCAGGGGACCGGGCACCCAACGCCATCTCCAGCCTGGGTTTCTGAGACGCCCCATGGCCGTGAAGCCTCCCGCCCAGCGGGGTGCCCTGGTCACACCCCGTCCTGCTGGCGGGGAGGGGCCTTCTGGGGGCCCCGTGGATGGGTTGGGGGCGGGCTGGGCCAGGCTGGTTGGAGCGCCTCTAAAGCTGTTGTCATGGGAACGTCTCCCCCCGGCTGGCGTTGGCTTCGGGTTTGGAGAACGGGCCTCAGGGGGGCTTGGCTCGGAGACTTCACCGGGGTGATCCAGAGGTTTGCTCGTGCCCGGGACACCTCTCAGGAGTCACGTCTGGGCAAAGGCCCCTCTGGGCTCTCCGGGGGGTGGGGGCCACCTCGGGGACACAGAGCCTGTTGCTGTGCCTCCAGGTCGCCAGGCTCCTAGCGGGGTCTTCCTAGGTGCCCCCCGAGGGAGCTTAGAAGGAGGTTGAGCCCTAGACTGCGCCTGCCGCTGAGAGGATGTGCCTTGTCCCCGGGTGGCCCCTCAGCCCCTTCCCTGAGCTGCGACAGTCTGCACAGACCAGGGGCACAGGGCAGCCGGGGGACCTGGGGTTGGCCGCCCGGCCCTGCGGCCAGACCCACAGACCCAGGTGCTCCGCTCACAGCCCCTCTGCACCCCCGCAACCCCTGCACCCCCGCTCACAGCCCCCCCGCGCCCCCCACACCCCCACACCCCCGTGCCCCTGCACCCCCACTCTCAGCCCCCTACGCCCCCCCGCACCCCCGCTCTCAGCCTCCAAACTCCGAACCCCCGCACCCTCGCTCACAGCCTCCCTGCGCCCCCCGCTCACGGCCCCCCGCACCCCTGCACCCCCGCTCTCAGCCCCCCGCGCCCCTACTCTCAGCCCCAGACCCCCAGCACCCTCCTGCTTTCAGCCCCCATGCCCCCGCACCCCCTGCACCCCCGCTCTCAGCCCCCCCTCACCCCCGCTCTCAGCTCTTCACTGCCCCCATCCCCCCCCCCGCTCACAGCCCCCCTGCGCCCCCACCCCCCTGCTCTCAGCCCCCGTGTAGGGAGCCATCTTACAGAGCTGAGCTCTTACCGTCTAGTCAAGCGGAGGCTGCTTGGGATTCCTGTGACACCCCCGGAACCCCGCTCTCGGCCCCCTTGTACCCCCACCCCCTGCATCCCCCGCTCTCAGCCCCCCGTGCCCTCGTACCCCCCCTCACAGCCCCCCGCACCCCCGCTCTCAGCCCCCCACACCCCCGCTCTCAGCCCCCCTGCGCCGCACACATCCTGACCTACAGCCCCCTGACTCCTCGCGTTTCTTGGCTTCCGGCCCCGTGCCCTGCGTGTCGTGGCCAGGTGTTAGCATGTGTCGTGACCACAGAGGGCTGGCCCTTCTCTCTCCACTTGGGGGGTGTCGCACGTGTCCCCCTTGGTGAGCTGGCGGCTGGGTCAGCCCTGCAGACGGCTGCCACGTGCTTGGAGGTGACGGGGCATGGCGGGTTGGTCTGCCGTGGGCGCCTGGGGTCAGGGCGTGAACCAAAACTTGGCGGGGTCACGGGCAGACTCAGGGCCTGCTGTGTGTCTGCATGTCTGTGTGTGACTGTGTGTCTGCATGTGTCTGTGTGACTGTGTGTGCTGGTTTCTGTGCAAATGACTCTGTGTGGCCTTTGTATGTGTGTATGTTAGTGCATCAGGTGTGACTGCGTGTGTGACTGAGTGTGTGTGGCCTCTTACGCATGCATGTAGCCGTGCGTGTGTTTCTGAGGGCTGCAGCCAGTGGTCACTGGTCAGGCTGCCGAGGCCGCGGTGACCCTACCCAGAGCTCTCCCTTGCCAGGGGTAGCGGGTGTGGGTTCCGGCTCCTGCCCCACGGCCTGTCTCACTCAGACCCAGCGCGCGGGGGGTGTGCGCTGTGCCGGGGCTGGTGTGGCCCACGGGGCGTGCTCTTTCCTGGGTAGGAGGCTTGAGCCCACCACTCACTGCTTTGGAGCCCCCAGCCCGTCGCGCGGGCGCCCTCGGGCACCATCTTACCTGCTCTTGGCCGCCGCGCCAGTGGAAAGGGGACCCCGTCTCCCTGCCCCCGGGCGCCCAGGCCGCTGACCACGGGGCGTGGAGGGTGTTGCGGGACTGGGCCGCGCGCCCCTCCCACGCACCCCTCCCACGCGGCCCCTCTCCTCCCCAGGGCAGCTGTCGGGATGTGCGGGCCCCGCAGTTGCCGTCAGGAAGCTGCTGCCCCTGGCCCCTCTGCTCTCCCCGGCTGTGTCAGCAGCTGCTGACGGGGATTCTCCCGGAGCTGCAGGAGCCCTCGGGCGCATCTGGCGGGGGCTCGTGGGCCTGCGCAGGGGGGCTGTGTTCAGGCAGCAGGGCGCCCAGTGCCGCTAGGGGCCCCTCCCAGAGCGGTGTCCGCGAGTGCCGCTGTCAGTGGTGAGCCCCTTCCCTGCGCACGGGGGGTAGTTCGGGGCCCAGCCGGCAGCTGCACCCTGGACACCCATTCTCCCTGCGGGGAGCCCGGCCCCTCCTCCCTGGCCTGCCGCAGAGCTGCCCAGGGGAGCTGGGCCCCCCCACCCCCAGCCTTCCAGCCTGGCACGGGCCCTTACCTCACAGGGTCTGCATCGATCTGCGAGGTTGAGTCACCCGTTGGCGTGTCTGACCGAGCACCGTCCATCTGCCAGGACCCACCCATAAAAGACAGTAAGGGCAGGAGAGCTGGCAGGCAGAGTCTCCTCAGGGAGGGTGTGTGTGTGTGTGTGTGTGTGTGTGTGTGTGTGTGTACAGGTATATGCATCTGAGTGTGTGCATCTGTTGCATGCATGCACATTTGTCTGTACGCATGTGTATTTTTGAGCATGAGTGTGTGCACGTGTGTCTGAGCGCATGTGTGTGCATGTGTGGGTGTGGGTGTGTCTGCATGTGTACGTGTGTATGTGTGTGCACGTGTCTCTGTGTGTCTGTGTGCGTGTGTCTTGAGTGAGAGTGTGTGTGTGTTGGCAGGCAGGACTGAGAGCTAGGGAGACACAAGGGCCCTCGGAAGGGGAGAGAAGCGTGGTGTGTAATCACAGTGAGTTCCAGAAACAGAAACTCAAGGCCCATATCCTGGGAGGTCCCGGGCAGCCCATCCCGGGGCTGTGGGAGCCTGGGGGGCCGTTGGGGCTGTGGCTGGGGCGCGGCACCTGACACAGGGCAGAGGGCAGAGGTGGGGCGTCTGGGCGGGGGGGGCTCGCTGGCTCTGGCTGCAGGGTGCTTGGCTGCACAGCGTCAGGGGGAGAGGTGCGCTGCCCCCCGAGTGCCCTGGGGCACATGCAGGCGGGGGAGGGCGAGACTGGACCCCCCATTTCACTCGGCTCAGCTGTGTGGGCTGCCCCGGGGTCCCCACCGGGAAGGGCTGTCTTGTTCCTGCCGGTCGGCAGCCCCCCTGGCCCCTCAGCCCTGGAGGCTGTGCGTGGCGGTGGGGTCCAGGGGCTGGGTGCCCGCCGGCCTCTTGCAGGAAGGTGGAGAAGGTGCCAGTTGGGTGCCGGAGGGTGGGGAGGGGGTCTCGGCCCTGGCGTCCTGCTCCCCGGGTTGGGCCGAGATGGTTTTCCATCTGGTTCCCCTGCCCACTCCGGGCCTCTGGGTGCTTGGCGCGCCCCTCGCCCGTGCCCGGCCCAGAACGAGGCCCCCGTGCCCCCGAACCCGCGGTCGGCTGGGGGCTGTTTGGGAAGCGACCTCCGCCCGTCCTCCACCTGTGAGGCGGGTGCTGGGGCTGGTGGGTGAGGCCGTGCGGGTGGGCCTCGGCGTGGTGCACACGTGGGGGATGCCGAGACGGGGGGACCCAGGAAGGCGGGCTGCGCCTGCCCCTCTGACGCGGCACGTCCCCGTGTCTGGCCTCCTGCCCGCCGCCCGCAGGGCTGTGTCCGTCCGCTCCTGGAGGTGTTGCTAATCGGTTCGCTCTGGCGCCGGGTGTTCTGGCGAGTGCCGGTGCTGGCGCTGCTTCCCGAGGGCGGCCTGGACCAGGCTCCGCCGGACTCGGGCTCCGCGGCTGTGGCCGGCATGCCCGGCTTCCCCTTTCTCCCGACCTGCCGCCCGGCTCCTGGCGTCCCAGCTCGGAGGCTGAATAACCCGCTGGCCGGGCGCCCGTTGATGGTAATTTTCCTTCCGCCTCCTGTGCCAAATCCGTGGTGGCGTCGTGCCCAAGATCAGGCAGCGGCTTGGTGCTCCCGCATCCGCCGTACCCAGCACACAACCTGCTGGCCGACCCTGCTGCTGACCCAGGCGGGCCCTGGCCTTCCCGCGCCCTCCCTTGGCCTGGCGCTCACTGGCCGGCGCTGCACCGGCCCTCCTTCCCGGGGACCCTGCTGCCGTCGGAGCAGGTCCACTCCCCTTGACTGGCCGTCTCCAGCCGGCCCTGGGCTTTCACGCTGCCCCCCTTGGCCTTCCCAGCCCAGACTGTGCCTTTGCCGTCCTCTGCTCTCGGTGACCCTCTGCAGAACCCCCCACCCCGGCCACAGCTTCCCCTGACTCTGCACGGGCCAGGGCGCCCTGCTCCCACCACCTGCTCAGTCACCCCGGTAAAGGTGAGCAGCCTGTCACTGTCCCATGGCTGGTGGTGGCCCCTGGAACCATTGCTGCAGGCACATGGCACGTACACACACGCGAGTACACGTGTACACACAGTACATATGTACACATGCACACACATGCACACATGTATGCACGTGTGCGGCATGCACACAAGCACATATACACACATTTGTGCACATGTGTGCATACATGCACACATGCACACACACATATGTGCGTGCGTGCACACACAGGCACATATGTAGACACAGACATGCCCAGGAACGTGCACTGTTAGCTGCACACGTAGGCATGCACACACACAGCAGGCATGCATGCTCATAGGCAAGCATGCCGATGCATACATGCACACAGGTCCATGTACACACAAGCACACATGCACATAAGTTCACATACACGTAGGTACACGCACACGCATCCCGGTGCCCAGGCGGGACCGTCATCGTTGATCCTCCTGCCTCAGCCTCTCGCCCCACTGTCCCACACCCACCCCTGGGTGTCAGGCCGTGAGGACTAGGAGCCTCCTGGCTTCCCCCTACCCCTGCATGAGAGGGCGCCCCGGAAGGTCTGGGATTGGACCTTGTGCCCGGGGCAGCCAGGAGGCGGTGGTGCCGAGTACACCCGGGCACCCCTTTCCCATCAGCCCCGGCTGTGACTTGGTTGCTATTTGGGGCCACCCCCGTGGTGCCCCGGGGCTGACTCCTGGCTCTGTGCTCAGGATCACTCCTGGCGGGGCTTGGGGGACCGTGTGGGGTGCTGGGAATTGAACCTGGGTTGGCAGGTGCCTTACCCGCTCTACTGTGGCCCCTGCCGCCTGCACGGCTGGTCCTCCCGTGGGTGGAGGAGCTTCCCCTGGCCTCCCTGGCCCTCCCCGCCGAGAGGCAGGCAGCCAAGTTCCTCCCGAGACAGGCGTGTCTGCTCCCCAGCCCCGGGGCCAGCTCCTGAGTTAGACCCTCCCCAGACCTTCGCGGCCTTGGCGGCCTCCTTGGCAGGGACGGCCGTGCCTCGGGGGAGGGGGAAGGAATCACGCACTGCGTTGGGTTTCCTGCCCCAGAATCAGTCTGTGCTGCAGGCTGGAGGCCCAGAGAGCTGCAGGGCCTGAGGAGGGCCGGTCGCCCTGTCCCAGGGCTGCCCGCGGGTGGCACCGAAGCACTGAGGAATGTGCCCTGTCATGGGGGGACGATGGCCCTGGCCCTTTGCACGGGGAGCGCTGCCAGGGGTGAGTCAGCCCCCGCCCTGCCCGTGCCCCCGAAGCGGCAGTAAAAGCAGAGTGTGTGTTCTGAGCAGCGCGGCCGTTTCCCACACCGCGATGCCCGGTGACTCAGGGGACAGCCCCACCCCGCGCTCTCGGTGCCTCCTTCTCCTCCCCGCTGCACCCGCAGGCCCCGCGTCCCTGCCCCAACGCTCCCGTGCCCGGGTGCCCGCCCAGAGCCGGGCAGGCCTGCCTCGCCTGCATGTCCTGGCTGCTGAGGACGCGTCTCTCGACAGCTTCTCTGCCAGGGGGCTGCTCTGTCTTGCTCTGCAGGAGCCGTAGCTGCCCCCGGGGCAGGCCTGGGGGGCGGGGGCAGGGCAGGGACACTCTTTGCCCCGGGCTCTGCTGCCCAGGACAGGGACAGTCTTTGACCGTCGGGTCGATGCTCCTGCCCCCAGGGGCCGCCTGCTGTTCCTGGCCTGCGCGGCTCCAGCCCCGAGCGCTCCGACCAGCGACCAGCGGGCGGCCGCGTCCACTCCAGCACAGACCCACCCGGAGAGGCGGCTCTGAGAAGGGGGCCTTGCCCTTGCTCTTCATTTTCTTTTTTTCCTCCTTTTTTTGGGCACACCCAGCGATGCTCAGGGATTGCTCTTGGCTCTCTGCACTCAGGAATGACTCCTGGCGGTGCTCGGAGATGCACCGATCTGGGGATCAAACCCAGGTCGGCCGTGTGCAAGGCAAAGGTCCTCCCACTGTCCGATCGTTCCGGCCCTCTTTTTGTTTCTTTTCTCCTTCCTTCCTTCCTTCCTTCCTTCCTTCCTTCCTTCCTTCCTTCCTTCCTTCCTTCCTTCCTTCCTTCCTTCCTCCCTCCCTCCCTCCCTCCCTCCCTCCCTTCTTCCCTTCCTCTTTTCCTCCCTCCCTCCCTTCCTCTTTCCCTCCCTTCTTCCTTTCTGACTTTTTGGGTCACACCCAGCGGTGCTCAGGAGTTGCTTCTGGCTCTGCACTCAGGAATTACTCCTGGATGTGCTTTGGGGACCCTATGGGATGCCACGGATCAAACCTACTATACTGTCACTCAGGTCCTTTGTCTTGCTTTTTTTGATTGTGACGTGGGCGTCCGGAGCTAGGAAACCATGGTCTTGTGCACGGTCGTGCGGATTCCTGCCAGTGATCGTTTCCTCCCGTGTATCTTGTTGTTAGAGTTCTTTACTCGGACCTGACTTGGGGTTCTTACTTTCAAAGAAAGTGTGTGACCGCCTTTTTTTATTTTTAAGAAGAAAGGCATGCTTTTTTTTTTTTTTTTTTGCCTTTTTTGGGTCATGCCCAGCGATGCTCAGGGGTTACTCCTGGCAGTGCTCGGGGGACCATATGGGATGCTGGGAATAGAACCCGGGTCGGGCGCATGCAAGGCAGATGCCTTACCCACTATGCTATAGCTTCGGCCCCCGAACAGCATGATTTTGTTTTTCATTTTTCAGTTGAATCACTCTGAATGACAAAGTTGGAAAGATACCTTTGGTTGTTTCAGGCATGTGTCGTTCCAGCAGCAGCCCCTACACCAGTGCCCGCGACCCTCCACCGGTCTCCCCAGTTTGCCTCCACCCCCAGCCTGCCTCTGTGGCAGAACTTTTCCCCGCCCCCATTATCCTCGGGTTCCCTTCCCTAACTGCCCCCTCACCCCTGCCCCAGGGCCAAGCTTCCTCCTGGGGACCTATCCTGCTCTTCATTCCTGTTGCCATGGGGCGTTTGACACTCCCTGTGAGGTTTCTTCGTCCTGTTCCTCTCCCTCGGGCCCATCGCACTTTCCAGATTTGCAGCAAATTGCATGGCTTTGTCTCCTCTGAAGGCTGCATAGTATTCCACTGTGCCTGTGTATACGTGTGCATAGTCTTTTTTTTTTTCTTTTTGGGTCACACCCGGTGATGCACAGGGGTTACTCCTGGTTCTACACTCAGGAATTACTCCTGGCAGTGCTCAGGGGACCATATGGGATGCTGGGATTCGAACCCGGGTCAGCCGCGTGCAAGGCAAACGCCCTACCCGCTGTGCTATCGCTCCAGCCCTGTGCATAGTCTTTTATTGTGCATGTTTCTCTATCCTGTCATCTGTTTGTGGGTGTTTGGGTGGTTCCCTGCTTTGGATGTTGTGCACAGAGCTGCCATGAACGCAGGTGTGCAAAGGTCTTTTCTGGTTCGTGCTTTGGGGCTCCCGGGTGTATTCCCAGGGTGGAGTTGCTGGGTGGTAGGGACGCCAGGTCCTTGAGACTTCGTTCGGGGTCTTTTTTTTTTTTTTTTTGAGTCACACCCAGCGATGCTCATGGGTTACTGCTGGCTCTGTGCTCAGGAATTACTCCTGGCGGTGCTTGTTGGACCACATGGGATGCCGGGGATTGAACCGGGGTCGGCTGTATGCAAGGCAAAAACGCCCTCCCCGCTGGCCTACTGCTCCGGCCCAAGACTTTGGTTTTAAAAAGACTTTGTTCTTAGGCCACTGCCAGGGAGCAGCTCACGAGTAACTCCCAGATCTGTGCTGTGGGGGGTTGTTCCTGGCGGGAGGCGCATGTAAGGTCAGGGGGCTTCCCGAACCCCTGGACCGAGCCCCTCTACTCCCGCCCCGCCTGGCCTCTGCAGCTATTTTGGTGGGTGGTGGGTGCTGTTCCCTTGAGGCGGACAGTCATGGTTGATTCTGACTTGCTCGCCTCCATCAAATTTGTTTTCTTGTTTGCGTTTCCCCTGGGGGTAGCTGCCTGGCTCTCCCCTTCACACTGTCGGGGGTCCGAGCCCCTCTGGTGCAGCTTGGAGCGTGTGGAGGTGCAGAACGGGAGGACCCGTCACTCTGCCACTCTAGGGAGGACGTCGCCTCCCTAGAGGTCCTGGAGTCCGTGTCCCTCAGAGGGGATCCCCACTTGCTCACCCAGGACCTGACGAAGGCCAAGGCCCTGAGGACCCCTAGAGAAGTGGAAGGGGGGAGTGCTGTGTGGGTTCAAGCAGACTGGGGACTAGAAGGGGTGTCGTGGGTCTGCTGCGTGCATGTGTGTGTGTGTGTGAGCGTGCGTGCGTGTATGCTAGTGTGTGTGCATGCTAGTGTATGCGTGTGCTAGTGTGCGTGCATGCATGTGTGTGCTAGTGTGTGCATGTATATACGCGTGTGCTAGTGTGTGCATGCATGTGTGTGCTAATGTGTGTGCATGTGAGTGTGTGCTAATGTGTGTGCATGCATGTGTGTGTTAATGTGTGTGCATGTGAGTGTGTGTGCTGGTATGTGCATGCGCGTGCGTGCGTGTGTGTGTGTGTTGGGTGTTGGCCCCCCAGGCATTGGCAGGCGCAGTGGCCCCAGGTTATCCCGGGAGCTGGAAGACCTGGCATGGGTGTGGCCTCTTGACCCCCCCCAGTCGGAGGCTCTCCCCTCCCCCAGCTCGGGCTTGTTTCTTTTCTTCCGAACGTGCGAATATGCGTTTGTGCAGAGAAGCTGCAGAGGGAGGAGGCGTCTCGGCCCCCGCCCCCCACTGGCCCGTCGCACCGGGGCTTGTCGAGGACACGGTGTCCCGGGGGTCCAGCTCGGCATCAGGAGACGCTCGTCGGGCCCGGGGCCCTCTCTGGGGATGGCTGTGCGCCAGTCCTGTGGCCAGTGGCCTGCTGCCGTGTGCGCCCGGAGCAAGCGTCTCGTTCCCGGAGCAGGGCCCCCTGCGCCGGGCAGTGCCACACGCACACGTGCTGTGAGTCGTTCCTGGGTGGGGGACTTTGGAATGAGCCTTTGGCCTCTGCATAGTCGTAGGCCTTGGGACTGGAGCCAGCCTTTCTGCGACCCCCGTGTTCCGTGTGCAGGACCCCCTAGGCTCCCACTTCAGCTTCCCTCACGCCTCTGCAGGGAGCCAGCCCTGTTCTCAGACTGCTTCAGGTGATTGTTTTTATTATTTTCTTTTTGGGTCCCACCCGGCGATGCTCAGGGGTGACTCCTGGCTCTGCACTCAGGAATCACTCCTGGCGGTGCTCAGGGGACCCTGTGGGATGCTGGGACTCGAACTCGGGTCAGCCGTTTGTAAGACAAACGCCCTACCCGCTGTGCTATTGCTCCAGCCCCTCAAATTCTGTCTTGGCGCCCAGGGCTTACTCCCTGTTCCTGCTCAGGGCTCGCTCCTCACAGTGCTCGGGGGACCCTGCGCAGTCCCGGGGATGGACCCTGGGTCAGCCCCGTGGAAGGCGACACGCTGCCGGCTGTGCTGCCTCTCCGGCCCCCAGTGGCCCTGCTGGGCCTTTGCTCTGCGCAGGGACCTGCAGGCGCGGGCGTCGGCCTCAGCCTCGAGCGGGTTCTGGGCGCTGAGGGGAGCAGCAGGGGGGCCGGAGGGAAGTGCAGGGCGGGTACGGGCCGTTGGGCCAGCGCTGCCCTCTCTGGCCCTGTCCCCAGAGCGTGTGGGGAGCGATTCTGGCATGAGGTGCTGTCCGTCCGCCCGGCGTGAGTCCGGCCTCGCGGGTCCCAGCCCTCTCGAGAGGTCCCTGTCCTGGGACAGAGCCACTCAGTGGCCCGAGGCTCCCTGAGCACAGGAGGGGCCGCGAGGACTTGCTCGGGGCGGGGCGCGTGGGGGATGCTGATGGGAAGGAGGCCCCGGGCCGTGTTTCTGCGCCACCCGAGTCTCTCATCAGGCTGCCGCTGGCGGGCTCTCGTGTAGGGCTGGGGGGAGCCTGGGCAGTGCTCAGGGCTGACTCCCGGCTCTGTGCTCAGGCCTGACTCCCAGCTCTGTGCTCAGGCCTGACTCCCGGCAGTGCTCAGGGGAGCCATATGCCTTGCCAGGGATTGACCCAAGGCAGGTAGAAGGGGCCACATGAGATGCGGATGTTTAGCTCCTGGTCATGTCTCTGGCCCCGCTTCCGTTCTGCAGGGAGGCTGAGAGTGTGCCCGTTTTCCCTGCCACGCCACTGGCTGCCTGGCGGACTCGGACACCCCCAGGCGTGGCCTGAAGTCAGCCGCCTGGGCCTGCCGGCTTCAGATCCAATCACAGAGGAGGAAATAGGCGCAGAGAAGCCCTGGGGGTGACACGGGCACCGGGGCCTCTTCATGGGGGCGGGGCCCTGTCTGTCTGTCTGTCTGTCTGTCTGTCTCGTGATCCCCCCCCACACACTGCTTCCTCGGCGGGCGGGTGCGTGAGGTCTGCTCAGCGCTGGCTTCCCAACCCCACAGCGTCTGGGGGTACGGGCGGCCCGGGGGCTGGGGGTGACGGGGAGAGGCCTGGGGACGCCGCGTGCCTCTGGCACGGAAGTGCGGGACTCGGCCAGCACTCTCCGGCCGGGCCCCGTACCAGAGGGGGCAGAGGAGGGGTGGCGGCCGGGGAACGGGGCCCCTCGGCAGGTGTCCGGGGAGACTCGGGCTGACCCTGAGGACTTCTGGGTGCCCAGGTGGGAAGGGGCCGATGTCCGGTTTGTTCTTGGCTCGGGGGCCAGTCTGGGCCACTGCGCAGGGCCTGGTGCAGTGCTGGGGCCCCACCCGGCAGAGCCCGCGCTGCAGCCCTGGGGTCAGTGACCAGAGGCTTCAGGGAAGAGCTGGGCGTCTCTGCAGGCCGTTCGCGGAAGCCAGAGCCCTTCCCTGAACGCGGAGGCTGCAGAGAATGGGGCGTCCTTGGAAAGCAGCCCGCAGCTTCCTGCTGGCCCCGCGCCCGGGAGGGTGCAGGAGGCTGGCACCTGCCCTCGGGGGCAAGGCTGTGGCCCCGGAGCTGTTTGCCCAGAGGCCAAGGGGAATCACTGACTGAGCTGGGCGTTCCCGGCCCAGGGGCCCTGCTGCCGCCTGCCCGGCTGCTCTTTCCACTCCCCCCTGGCCCCCACTTTTGGGGTCACACCTGGCGATGCTCAGGGGTCCCTCCTGGCTCTGCACTCAGGAATTACTCCTGGCAGTGCTCAGGGGACCCTGTGGGATGCTGGGAATCAAACCTGGGTTGGCCGCGTGCAAGGCAAACACCTTCCCCGCCGTGCTGTCGCCCCAGCCCCGCCCCTCTGCTCTGCACCCTCACGGCCTCCCCTGTGTGGGGAGATTTCCAGCATCTGGGTCCTGGTGGGGGGGTGGGGGGCAGTCTGCGGGGACCCCCTCAGGTCAGGCCATGTGTCCCCCTTGCTGTGACCAGCCCTCCCCCCCTTGGCCACTCACCTGCCTCGCCCACCCCACCCCTGCTCTGCAGCCCCACGAACGAGGGTCCCTGATCCGATGTGCCCAGCTGCCTCGGGCACCCCTCCCCCTGCGCTTCCCCAGAAGCCCTTGACCTGGGGCTGATCTTGTTGCAGACCTTCCTGCCCTCGCCTGCCACCCACCGCCCAGCCTGGGGGACGGGTTAGCCCGTGGCCACCGCATCGCCCCTCCTGGTCTCCTTGTGCCCTGTGTGGGACTTGGGGAAGGCACCTGGGGTGGGCCGGGTCAACCGGGTGGGCTGGAGTCACATGATCCCGGAGGGGCTGGGTGGGGGGCCGCTGGCAGCTTCCTGAGACTCCAGACCCCGACCCCAGTGGGGGCGAGGCAGGTGCCGCCCCTCCCCGACCCCCAGGCCTGTGCTTCCCCCGCAGGAGTACATTGACGCCCACCCAGAGACCATCGTGCTGGACCCCCTGCCCGCCATCAGGACCCTGCTGGATCGCTCCAAGTCCTACGAGCTCATCCGGAAGATCGAGGCATACATGAAAGGTAGCAGACCCCGGGGGCTCCGGGCAGGGGTGGGCAGGGCAGGGCGGGCTCCCCCACTCGGCCGTCCCTCGGGGACCTTATGCTCGGACCTTGGGGTTTGAGTAGCAGGCAGCAGCCCCTCTACCCTGGCCACCTGAGTGCTTCTAGAAGGTTCCCCAGGCCTGCCCCCCTCTGCTGCAGCCTCCTACGTCCCCCTCTGAGCCAGACTCTGGTCATCTCGGGGCCCAGCTCTCCCCCGACCCCATGAGGCCAGATGCTCCTCAGCGTCCCCCTGCCCCAGTCTCCCAGATTCACTCTGGGCTTGCTCGGTCCTTTTTGATGGCAGCGTAATATTTCAGTCTGTGGAGCAAAGGAAGGCGCCTGACGGACTTGGGCACCGATGGCCGGCACAGTCATCCCAGTTTCATTTGGGTTTAACAGAGAAACTGGGTGGCACAGAGGCGGTCTTTGCCTGTTCCTCCAAGGCTAACCCAGCCACAGAATCTCCCGGTCTGGGCCATTTCCTCGCCCGTTTCATCTGTGCGTGAAGCTGCTCCTGTCCGGGGCCTGTTCTCGGGGGCCTGCCGCGCTCTGCGCCTGCTGAGTCCATGGGGTTTGAGGACTTGCCGCGTGGTTTTCTCGGGGAGCCTCATCTCCAGGCTGCACCCCAGCGCGTGTCACATCCTGTGCTCCCAGCACGGACGCTTCTGGCATATTCCACAACCCCAAGCCCCTAAGCGTCTGCGGCTGTTGCTGCTCTGGGCAGGTCGGGCTGAGGGGCGCGTGGGCGGGAGACAGCTGCGTCCTGTCAGTCCCGGCGTTCAGAGCCTTTTCCACACCAGGAATGTCCCGTGTCTGCCCTCGGGGCGTCCCCACAGCAGGTGCCAGCGGTGCCCCGAGACGGGGCAGGTCCTCGCCCTGCCGGGGGTGTGCCTCCAGGGCGCCTTGACACCCCCCCACCCCGGTCCCCCGGGAACGACAGCCGCAGTGTCTGCCCTCGGACCCCGCCTCCTCGGGACCCGGCGTGGGGCAGTCACGTAGCTTCCTCAGGGTCAGCGTGGGAACGGGCGTGGCTGGGGGCCTGGGTGGGGGGCCAGTGTGCTACGTGGAGCCCTGCCGTGGGGGTGTCGCCCAGCCGGTCCCTGAGCCACTGCCCTGCCCCAGGGTGGCGGGGGCGCTTGCTGGACTCGGGTGGTCCCATGGGCCCCCAGAGTGCCAGTGTGCGTCCGGGGAGGGGAGCCCCTTCCTCTGATCTCCGATGGCTGCGAGCCACCACCTCGAGTTCCCCGTCCCCGCTGACATCTCTGCCCAGGGGCTGCGCAGGGCAGACTCTGGCCCGGGGTGCCCCAGGGCCCCCCAGGGCAGGCATTTGCCCGAGTCTGGCTGTAGCCTGGAGTGGGTGGGGTGTGGCGGGGTGGGCTCCCCTGAGGGCCTGGCCCAGCCTGCAGCAGGGGGCTGTCCCAGCCGGCCTCTGGGGACTCAGGCCCTGTGTCCCTCGTGAGCTGGAGTGCTGGGGGCAGGGCGGGGTGGTGGCCAGTGCCCACCCTCGGGGCCTCCCCTGCCCCCTGGCCGCACCCACCCTTTCCCTCTCGCAGAGGTGCAGGGAGCTGCCTGAGGCCATGCCCAGGGCGGGACAGGACAGACGGACAGTTGCTCCCGGAGTGGTTGGGGACAGACGGACGCCCCCCAGGGAGCCCGGGTGGGACTGGAGGGGCCGTGGAGCCAGCGCCCCCCGCCCCCCGCCTCCTCCTCCTGGCCTCCGGGTCCCGCTTCTGAGCCAGGCCCTGCGGGGCTGACTGCCCAGGCCTGTGCTTCAGGTTCGTCTCGTAGAGGGGCCCTGCTGGGAAGCCCCCCCGGCTGCACACCCACCCCCGGCTCAGGGCCCCCCTGTCCTGGGGGCTGGGGACAGGGCGCCGGGCGTGGTGCTGGACCCCTAGCGCTGCTCTCAGCTTTGGGGGCGTCTGTCCAGCTCTCGGCCCCCGCGTGCACGGCGGGCTTGGCCGCTGAGCCCTCCACGGACACGGGGCATTGCCGGGGCCAGGGAGGCCTCGGGAGGGGAGGCCTTGGAGGGGGAGGCTGTGGGGGGGAGGCCGTGGACGGGGAGCTGTGTGTCTGGGAAGACGCCCCCATGTGCGCTGGCTCTGTGCAGGGAGCACTGCCCGGTGTGCAGGCAGACGGCAGACTGCAGAGGTGCTGGTAGAGGCCCCGTGCCCCGGGGACAGCAGGGACGGCTGCCCGTGTCGCAGGCAAGGTGGGCACGGACGGACCCAAGCTGCGTGGGCCGGGCTGGCTCCTGGGCCCCAGCGTTGGTGCCCGCCACACAACCATGGTCTTGACACAGGGCGCGGGAAGGCGTCCTCCAGGCAGTCTGCCCTGCCGTCCCCAGATACAAGCTGAGCTCTGCCTGCCCGCCTCGCCTTCCCCTGCACCCCTCGCCCTCCGCCACTGTTTGTGGCGAGGACACCACAGCCGGCCCGCACGGAGCCCCGCCCGCCTGCAGGAGCCGTGTCCAGTGGGAAGCGCGTCGTCTGCAGGCAGGGCAGGAGAGAGGGTGGTGCGATGGGCTGGCGTTCGAGGCCTCTCGGTGGAGTGGCGGGGGCGCTTCTGACCCCACGCAGGCAGCCCCGGGACGGTGGGCGCCTGTCACTGCACCCGCTGTGCCTCACAGCCGCACCTGTGCCCCTTGGGTCCTGCTCCAGCGGAGGGCCTGGTGCTCCCCAACCAGTGCTCAGATCCTCGCCCCCGTTTCTGGGCGGGACTGCTAGAGGGAAGCACCACGCCTCCCCCAGGGGAGGGGCAGGAAGCCCCCAGCCCCGTCTCCCCGCCTCCACACTCAGGGCCGCGTGCTGCCCCCCCCCCGGGAGAGTTGGGGCCTGTTCCCAGGGGCCGGCGTCTGGGCGCTGATGGAACACAGCCCACCACCGACTAAAAACAGCCGCCTTGCCGCGGCCCCAGGGATGGCGGGTGGGTAAGTGGCCACGAGCCCTCCTCGGGGCCAGAAATAGCCTCCCGCGGTCCCCAGGGCCCACCGGCCCGCCTGTGACAGACACAGACGGGGTCTGCAGGGACTGCGCCCACGGCTGGCGGCCGGCCGGCCACCCCCTGCCCGACTGCCTCCTCTCTCCCCGCCACCTCCCTCCCCCGCAGCCTCCCCCTGCGCCCCGTGTTCTAGGGGGGGGCTGGGGCTGTTTCCCGCCAGCACTGTCTGGCTGTAGGTCCTGGGGTGCAGCTCCTGGTCCCCGAGTGTGGGGGTGGCTCGTGGCTCTGGCACCCGAGACCTAGTATCGACCCCCCACACCCACACTGTGGTCAGTGAGTGGACACCCACCCCCAGCAGGAACAGCGGTCACTACTGTCGGGGCTCGCCGTGGGGGTCAGCTCCAGCTGACAGGCAGTGGCTGGGAGAGAGCGGGGGGACGGGGCGGCCTGGAGGGCATCCAGGTCCAGAGGGTCAGACCCGAGATTGGGGGGCTCGAGGCTCAGGGAGCAACGTGGAGCCCTCCCGAGTCTCTGCCGCGCGCCCGGACTGCCCTCAGGCATGGCACACGCGTGTGCGTGTGCGTGTATGTGTGTGCGTGTGTGTCTGCCGGGTGGGTCTCCTGGTGTCCCAACCAGGCGCTTCTACCATGTGTGCGTGTGTGTGTGCACACGTGTGTGCCAGGGAGATGGGGAGCAGGAGCAGGTGGTGGGTGTGGCTGTGTGAGGGCGGAGGGTCGGGGAGGTCCTCCTCGCCTTTCCCCTGGCTTCTCCGGGACCCCGGCCTCCCGCCTCGCCCCTGCACGGCCGTGCGGACTGCCGAGCGCTGGGGGAGACGGGACGCATGCGCCCTTCGGGGTCGGCTCCGGCTTCCCGGCTCCCGTTCCCACGCGTGTTGGCGAGCTGTGCACATGCACGGCCCTGGTTGGCATGTGGCCGTCAGAGACCTGGGCCGCCGTCCTCGCCAGCACCCCCACCACCCCCTGCCTGGCCGCCGCCCGGCCCGGGCCTGTGGCTGACCTTCACGTCGCAACACGGTGGCGTGGATGAGTCAGGGCGAGGCCGGGAACACAACAGCCACCGGTTGCCTAGCGACCGGAACACTTCCCGAGAAAGACACTGCCGGGCGAGCTCCCCCGTGAGCGGACGCCCCTCCGAGCGGGGCTTGCACACAGCCAGGCCCCTGGGCCCCCGGCACCCCAGTGCGGCCTGGTGGGACGGGCACGGGGTCACTGGCCAGGGCATCAGAGGGCCTCGCCTGGCTGGCTTCTGTCACGCCCCGTCGAGTGGCTGCATTCTCTTGGGGTTCTTGCTGGTTTGGGGGGCGACACCCGGCCGTGCTCAGGGCTTCCTCCGGGGTCTGCACTCAGGGTCCACCCCTGCTGGGCCTGGGGGACCACGCAGGATGCCGAGGGCAGGGTCCGGGCCGGCCGTGTCACGCCTTCCCCCTCCGTACCGTGGCTGCAGCCCCTGTGCGTCTCGTTTCACTCCTCTCGGGGTTGGTGGGCGCGTGGGCGCTGCCACCCTGTGACCCTCCCGAGTCGACGCCGCCTCGCCACTGCCCAGCATTGGAGACTCTCCGCCCCCCTTGGGCGTGCAGGCAGGGGGACAGCTGGGTCGCGCTGACGCTGTATTTCAGTGGTTAGGAGAACCCCCCCCCCCCCGTGCATTCCCACCAGCACGGCGACACCCCCAGCCGTCTTTCCGGCCCGAGTGACCCTCAGAGCCGAGGGCTGCGTACTCCGGGGGCTGAATCGCCTTCCCCTGCGCCCTTCCCCGCCACGGTGACCCGTGTGTCTGTTACCTGCTAGGAACCGGATATTCCAGTCCTCGCCCGTTTTGATTTTCCTTCTTTCTGGCAGATCTCACGCGTGTGGGACAAGCACTTGACCCTCGAGCCTCAGTCCCCAAGCCTCTTTGTCCCTCTGAGGGAGGGGGTCCCCAGAGCTGCGCTCAGGGGGGTCCTGCAGTGCCAGGAGTCAAACCCGGGGTCCTCTGCAGGCTCCCACCC
Organism: Sorex araneus; assembly: GCF_027595985.1. NCBI lineage: Eukaryota > Metazoa > Chordata > Mammalia > Eulipotyphla > Soricidae > Sorex > Sorex araneus. The sequence continues at coordinate 8,955,289 of NC_073304.1, forward strand.
CTGGAGCTAAGTCCACAGCCCTGCCTTTTTTTTTTTTTTTTAAATGTAGGAGTAACAAACACTGTCCTGTTGTTCATCGATTTGCTTGAGCGGGCACCAGTAACGTCTCCATTGTGAGACTTGTTACTGTTTTTAGCATGTTGAATACGCCACGGGGAGCTTGCCAGGCTCTGCCGTGTGGGCGGAATACTCTCGGTAGCTTGCCGGGCTCTCTGAGAAGGACGGAGGAATCGAACCCGGGTTGCCCATGTGGAAGGCTAACATCCTACCCACTGTGCTATGGCTCCAGCCCCCAACTTTTTTTTGCCTTTCACTTTCTTGAGAACGTCCTGGAAACCATTAAAGCTTTCACGGCGTGTCGTCGTCCGATGTATCTATTTCTGACGGCGTGTGTGTTTTTCCCATCCGAGAAGCCCCGCTTGAAACAGATCATGAAGATTCGCACCCGTGTTTTCTTACCCGGGCTCTGGTGCTTCGCTCGGAGGTTCCCACGCGTCTCTGGCCTGCAGCTCCCTTTCCAGAAAAAACATTCCTCTCCCCGCCCCCTGCCCTCTGGAAGTCCCTGTTCCTTAAAGGTGACTCTGGCACAGTGATTTCTGTCCCCCGGTGGCCCGTGCCGGCAGGGACCTGTTACTCAGCCACCGCAGCCCCCGAAGCCCCCCCCACCCCGGTCTGGGCGCCTGGAGCGTGCTCGGGGCTTACTCCTGGCTCTGAGCTCAGGGATCACTCTAGGTGGGGCTCGGCGGCGGGGGGCGTCTGGGGGGGGGGATCTATATGGGGTGTCGGGCTGGAATCCAGGTCAGCCGCGTGCCAGGCAAGCGCCTCCATGCTGGGCTGTGGCTCTGGCCCCTCTTGGGGACCGGGTTTTAGGCCCAGTGTGAGGGGGAGCCTGGATTCGTCCTTGGGCGCGTGGCTTCCCCCTGGCCGCTACTGTCGGCTGAGCAGCCGCCCTCCCCTTGCTCTCCGAGCCCGCCCGGTGAGACCCCGGGGGCCGCAGAACGCTGGGTGGGTCTGTTCCGGCGCCCCTCTGTCCCCGCTGGTTGTGAGACATAGCCTGGTGCCAGGGCCCCCCCAGCAGCTTCTGGCCTCGCGTGGTGACAGTGACCGTCCCCGTCGGGTTCTGTTCTGCCGGCTGGCTTTGGCTGGCCGAGCTGCTGGCCTGTTCCGCATGGAAGTTTTGGGATGAGCCGAAGGAAGAAAGCCGGGGTTTCGGTGGGAATTGTTTGGGACCTGCTGAGCAGCAAGAGGGGCTTGAGCCTGAATGGGATGAAGCCCCCGATGCCCGGGCATTGGCTCTCTCCGTGCGGGGCTCAGCCTCCCTTTCTCTCGTCCTATTTGATAGTCTCCTGTGTTGACGGGTGTATTTTGTTTGTTTGTTTGTTTGGGGCCACAACCGGCGGTGCTCAGAGGTTACTCCCGGCTCTGTGCTCAGGAATCACTCTTGTCACTCCTGACGATGCTCAGGGGACCATAAGGGATGCCGCCCCAGTTTATTTTCGTTTTTAAGTTGATTCCTGAGTACTGTGCTTTTTTTGGATGTAAGTGAAAATTTCTCTTTATTTTGCATGCAGATTGCTCATAGCCTCGGGGACAGAAATACATTGTCTGCTTCGCTTGGGGGCTCTCGCCGGCTGTGCTGTGGCTTCTTCCTGGCTCTGCGCTCAGCGGTCACTCCCGGCGGGCTCGGGGGACCGGATGGGCTGCCGGGCATGGAACTGGGACCCGGCCTCCCCTCTGTCCTGTCTCTCCGGCCGCTGAGGTCCACTGTATATTGGTCTCGGTCCCCGCAGTCCCGCTGAGCTTGTCCTGAGGTGCTGAGGGCTCTGAGGGGTGTCAGGCGTGGACCCCCGGCTGTTTGCTTGGTGTGGGCCCTCCCAGGAAGGACGGGCCGAATGTCTCACTTTGTGTCAGATGCTTAAACTCCGTTTTCCTGCCTGACTAGCTCGACCCGGCCCCGTGGCAGTGCACGAAGCAGCAACCCCCCCACATACCCCGCCTGCTGGTCTGTGTGGGGACCCCCCACAGCCAGCCTGTCTGGGGTCTCGGGGGCCGGCGCCCCCAGGGTCTGGGGCTCCATGTCCCCGCTTCAGTCTCCTCACTCGTGTCCATCAGCAAACGGGGCTGGTGTCTGTCCACTGTGGCTGGGGGTCACGTGTGGTCTTTGCCCTTGATCCTGACCCTTGCTCTGCAAGGGACACTGAGGTCAGGAGCAGTGGCTTGGGGGCCGGATCCAGTGGGCTGGAGTGGGTGGTCCCTTGAGCACTGCCGGGAGAGCCTCTTGAGCACTGAGCCAGGTGCGGTCTTGGAGCATGGCCAGTGTGTCTGAGCCTGGCCGCGGTGCTGTCTGTCAGGGCGTCTCTCGTGGGGCCCTGGCGGTGCCGGGTCCCGGGGTGTCTGCCCCCCCACTCCCGCCTCCCCCCACCCCCGTCCCGAGTGTGCTGGCTTGAGAAGTTCTTACCAAGTTGGTGGGTGAAAGGCCGACGGGTGCCCATCTGAAGGCCAGAGCGGGGAGCCGGGCCTGCTGCCACGCTCGCCTCCCTGGCTTTCCTGCCCAGCCTGTGTTCTGGCTCTGACCATCGTGTGACCTTGAAGTGGCCTTGGTTTAGGCTGCTGTCCCTGGGGTGGGGCCAGTCCTGAGGATTCAGGGCAGCAGTGGGCACCTCGACCTCTGACCTCTGATCTCTGACCTCTGTCTCCACCGCTGCATCCCTCCCTCCCGGGCCCCGAGCACCCCTGCCCTCCGCCTGTTCGATTTGGAATGGGGCTTCCAGGTGGGGGTTGGAGGGGGGGCTGCGCTATGGGCTCCACCTCCCAGGGGCTGGGGGGAAGCGTGACTAGCCAGCACCCCTGGGCAGCCGGGCAGAGAGGCCCCCGACCTCCTGGCTGGCCCGAGCCCTCCCGCTGGGCCCACGCTCGGGGCGGGGGGCTCTGTGCATCCTCCCCCCACCTCAGGGGCGGCTCCTGAGCTGGTTGGAAACCCCGAAGCTTCTGCAGCAGACGGGGGGCTGCCCGGAACTGGGGGGTGGAGGGCAGCCTGGCCTGGGGAGGCCGGGGTGGGGCTCTGTGACGGGGGCACGACCCGAGTGTCCAGGCCGGCCCTCCTCCTCCAGGACCCCCCTGCAGACGGGGCAGTGCTCAATGGGCGCATTGTTGGGAGATTACAGCTGAGCCCACGGGGCGCGGGGACGGCAGCCGCTGAGCTGGGAAAAAATGTCCCCGGTCGAGAGGGGAGGTCGGGGGGAGGTCGCACGCCGTGTCCCGTGGTGCCTGGGACGTGGCCGGGAGAGGGTGCTCTGGGAGAGGGTGCTCTGGCGGGGGCGGGGCGGGCCCGCGTGACGCCCGCCTGTCCCCGCAGATGACAGGATCTGCTCCCCGCCCTTCATGGAGCTGACGAGCCTGCGCGGCGAGGACACCCTGCGGCTGCTGCAGAGCCACGGCCTGGACTTCCCCTTCAGTGCGTGCCGGGGGCCGGGGGCCGGGGGGGGGCGGGCCAGTCCTCCCCCCGCCCTTCCCCGCGCCCACTGACCCTCTCGCCTCTCTCCTCGCCCCCAGTTTGCAAAACCCGCGTGGCGCATGGCACCAACTCGCACGAGGTGAGCGGGAGCCGCGGAGCCCCTGGGGGCGGGACCCCCGGCCTGGGCCCCCGGCTACTGTCCTGGCCGGTGCGGGTCAGACCGAGGGGCCGAGTGCAGGGGGGGAACGGGAAGGGACGGGACAGGTGGGGGGTGGGGGGGTGGGAGAGGGTGGAGGGGGCAGGAGGCACGGCCGCAGGCCCCAGGGGGAGACACTGCTGTGGGCTGTGCAGGGCTGGGGGGTCTTCGGGAGGGAGGGCGCAGCCACCAGGCCCCCCTGGGCCTCCACGTGCTTCCTGGGGCCACACTTAGGCCCGCAGAGGCGCCCCCGTGAGGGTGCCCCTGGGAGCCCCGGGCAGCGGGTGTTGGAGATGTCGTCCCCAGAGCACCCTGCAGGGAGACCCCAGTCACCAGCGCCCCGTGGGGGTCCCTAAGAGACGCCCGCCCCCAGTGCCCCCCGGGGGTCCCTCAGATCGCCTGCACACGGCCCCCCCAACATGGTCAGGGTGAGCGTCACACTGCCAGCTCAGGTGGGGGGGGTCCACGTTCTGAGGGGGAGACAGTGAGGGACCCCGGGGTGCCCTCAGCCTGGCTGTGCCCCACCAGCTCCCCTCCCTGGCTCTGGGGATGGCCGAGTCCTCACCCGGGCAGAGTCCTCCTCTTCCTGAAGCCGGCGACTCCCCCTGAGGACCATCCCCGTGCCAGGAGGGACCAGCCCTGTCTGCCCCACCACAGGGGGGCGCTGTAGCTTGAACACCCGGATGTGTTGGGTGCTATTTCGGGGTGACTGCAAGGCGCCCGCATTGTCGTGCCCTTCCTGATTCCTGGCACCCCTGAGCTGGAAACCCAGAGAGCCCCCTCAGAGCCCCCAGGGCCCCCCGGGACCCCCGCGCACTGCGGCCGTGACTGCTGCTGTTTCACAGGGGAGAAGCTTTTCACACTTCAGAGCTGAGCAGGGAGAGCCGGGCTAGGACGGGCCCCGCGCTGTCACCCTCACTGTCCCCCTCGCTGTCCCGTCCTCACATCACGGGTCCGGGAGACCGGTGGGGTGGGCATGCGTGCGGACACGGCCCTTCTCCCGCGGTGGTGGCCTGCCTCTATGTGGCCCCTGAGGAGTGGGTGGCCGCGGCCCCGGCATCTCCTCCCCACACACCCCTGCGGGCCTGGCCCTGGGCAAACTGGCCTTAGCCGGGTGCAGGAGTTTCCTCCAGCTGTCCCCCACCCTCCACCCCCTACTGGCGGGGCCCCGTGTCGCTGCCCTGAGCTCCGTCCCTTCCCAGCATCATCAGCTGTCAAGAGGACGTGGGGTTGGTTCCAGGGACACGGGGACACAGGTGACCCGCCGGAGTGCTCGGAGTGGGCCCGAGTGTGAGCGTTTATCACGAGGCAGCCTTGGGCCCGAGCCATAGCACATCGGGAGGGCTTCCGCCTCGCAGGGGGCCAGCCTGGGCTCCATCCCCAGCGTCCCGTAGGGTCCCCTGAGCACTGAGCACAGAGCCAGGAGCGATCCCTAGAGCCCTGCTGGGTGTGGCCCCCGAGCAACACGCCGAGAGTGGGTTGTGCAGTGCACTGTCTGCCCAGCTGCTCGTGGCGGCCTGGGGGGGAGGCTGCAGGGGTCGGTGGCTCCCGGGGGTGTCCGGCCGCCCTGACGGCCCCCTGCCCCGCAGATGGCCATCATCTTCAACCAGGAGGGCCTGAAGGCCATCCGGCCGCCCTGCGTGCTGCAGAGCTTCATCAACCACAACGCCGTCCTCTACAAGGTGTTCGTGGTCGGCGAGTCCTACACCGTGGTCCAGCGGCCCTCGCTCAAGAACTTCTCGGCGGGCACGTCAGGTAACTCACGGGGCTGGGGGGTGGGGGCTGGGGGCCGCGCCCGGGAAAGAGCACTGGGCAGGCGCGCGCCTGGCCTGGGGAGCGGCCACCGTCCCGGCGCTGCGGCTCGGGGACCTGCGAGCTGCACCCCGAAGCTCAGCGGCCGCCCCGGGCACCGTGGCCACCCGCCAAGTGTCCCCTGCCCGGACGCCCCGGGTGTCAAGGGAGAGTGGTGGGCCACGAGGGAAAGCGAGGCCTGGGCTCGGCTCGTTCTCTCGTGCTCCGCTTGGGGAAGGGGCCTGGCCTCCTGCACCTGCTCCTGGTGGCGTGTCTCGGTGGCTCGGGCCCCCCGGCCCTGCCGGTCCTGGACCCTGTCAGGAGTAGGTGTTGCATATGTGCAGGCTCCTGCCGTGGCTTGGTAGCTGGTTCCTGCCGTGGCTCGGGGTCAGTGTCAGGCTCCTGCCGTGGCTCGGGGCTGGTGGCAGATTCTTGCCGTGGCTCAGGTCTGGTTTCTGTCATGGCTCGGGAGTCAGTGGTAGGTTCCTGCTGTGTCTCAGGGTTAGTGTCAGGTTCCTGCCGTGGCTCGGGGTCAGTGGCTGGTTCCTGCCGTGGCTCTTGGTCAGTGGCAGGCTCCTGCCGTGGCTTGGGGTCAGTGGCTGGTTCCTGCCATGATTCGGGGTCAGTGGCTGGTTCCTGCCATGATTCAGGGTCAGTGGCAGGTTCCTGCCGTGGCTCGGGGTCAGTGGCAGGTTCCTGCCGTGACTCGGGGTCATTGGCAGGTTCCTGCTGTGGCTCGGGGTCAGTGGGTGACTCCTGCCATGGCTCGGGGTCAGTGGTAGTTTCCTGCCGTGGCTCGGGGTCAGTGTCAGGTTCCTGCCGTGGCTCGGGGTCAGTGGCTGACTCCTGTTGTGGCTCGGGGTCAGTGGCTGACTCCTGCCGTGGCCCCGGTGGCGCTCTCGGCTGCAGTTTGGCGCCTCTGAGGGAGTCTGCGGGATGGGCTTGGCTCCAGGGCTCAGCTTCCCCACGGCTGTGCCCTCACCAGGGTCTCCTGTGCCATCGCCAGTGTGGATGGGGTCGCTGGGGGTGGGGCCACCCCAGTGCTGGCGGTTCTAGAGGCGTCCGTGAAGCACGTTCCGGAAACCTTGGCCACGCTGGCAGCATCTCTAGATGCCACAGGGTTTCCTTAGGGGTCCCTCAGGGGGCCGGGGGTGGCACCATCACCCTCGAAGGCCTGTGAGCGCTCTGCCGCTCTGGCATGTGTGGGGGCTCCCACGCAGCGCTCAGGAGTCCCGGGGGCACCGGGGGCTGGAGCCAGGGGAGTGGACAGTGCCAGATCTGCCATAGCCGGGGCCAGCCCAGCAGAGCGGGGTCTGCGCTCACAGACCGCCCACGCCTGAGCTTCACACTCTGCCCCGGGTCCCAGGCGTGTCTCAGGGGCAGGCCCTGCCCCCCCCCCCCGCCCCCAGCACCCCAGCAACCTGGGGCGCCCCTCCCCTGCTCCCCCGGCTTCCCCGAGCAGCCTGGGCTCCACCCCGAGACGGTCTGTAGGGTTCTGGCTGTGCCAGCCCCCCCACGCCGGGATCCTGGGGTCGGGGTCTCTGAGGCTGGTACTTGTTCCGACAAACACACGCTTTAAAGTTGGGGGTGGGCTGGAGCGGGAATGCAGTGGGGGGCGCCCGGCGTGTACAGGGCTGACCTGGGTGCAGTGTCCGGCACCACATGTGGTCCCCGAACCCCGCCAGGAGTGACCCCAAGCACTGCTGGGTGTGGCCCCAAACAAAAAAATGCCCAGGAGGCACGTTGATGTCAGTCGCTCCGAGACCCTCCCCCTCCCCACACTGTCGCCTCCTGGAAGGCTGGCGGGCCACTAGCGGGCAGCCCCTTGGCTCACATAGGAAGCACCCACTCGCCTCCCAGGCGCCTGCTGGCGCAGTGCCTGGCGCCCTCCGTCTGGGCTCTGCAGCCCGAGTGCATCTCCCAGTGGCCACTGTCCCCAGTGCCGACGGGGGACCCCGGAGCATGAGTGAGTGGACTCAAGGGAGACGCCTTCCTTCCACACGCCCTGCCCCTCCCCCGCCTGAGTCCCTGCCCGCGGTGCCCTGGGCCTGCTGGGGCAGCTCCGGGGAGCCGGGAGGTCCTTCACGCCTGCACAGGCCAATGGGACTGGGCGTGCTCCTGTCCTGGGGCACGGTGCCGTCACCAAGGGCCTAGCGGGGTCAGGGTGCCCGCCAGCCCCAGCCCTGCATCCTGGTTTTGTGCCCGGCCCAGCTTCCCCATCCAGACAATACGGGGTGCGGGGGGGGGGCAGTCCGCTGGGCTCCCAGAAGGGGCTGCACCCCCGCTTGGGGGTCAGCCGAGGGTGCTCAGGGCCGGCTCTTTCCTTGGTCCGTCCCTGGAGCTGGGGGACCCCAGGGGCACCTTCTGGGCAGTGGGTGCCCCTACTCTGTGCACACGGAGACCCCCAAGGACCCCCACCCTCGCCTCTCCCCGGGGGTTCAGAGGATGACGTGCCCTGGGGACCCCCAGCTCTGCTGGCCGCTCCTGTGTCCCGGGGCACTGGCCGGCGTCTCGTGGGAGGGGCCGACCGTCGGCCAGGGGAGAGAGGGGCCCAGGAGCGGAGCTGGGGGGTGCCCCGTGACACGACGCCTGTGGAGCGTGAGGCCGCAGTGGTGGTGGGGGGTCGTTACTGGCCCTGGCGCTCCGAGCCTCTGAGCTGGGCATGGACATGCCCCCTCCCCACGGCCTCGGGGTCTTCCCCAGGGAGCTGCCGTGGGACTGACCAGGGGGACGCCCAGAGCCAGGACGCTGCAGCGCGAGATGGGGACGGGCCACCCGTGAGCTGCCCACAGCCCGCGGGGTCCCAGGAGGGGCTGCACCCCCGCTCGGGGAGGGGGTCTCCGCGGTCCACTTGTGGCTGTCAGGGAGCGTCCAGTTCGCAGGGCATAGCCGTGTGGTGACCATCCCCGCAGCTCCCCGTCCCTCGCCCCCCCGCCCCAGGCTCGCTCCTCTTGGCTGACGGCGCCTGGGCCGAGGCGGTGCCTGCACAGTGTTTATTCTCCCCAGGCTCCCCCCCGGGACCGTCTCCGGTGCCCCCAGTCTGGACCGGCTCTGGTCGGAGCGGCGGGAGGACAGCCGGGCAGCACGGGGCGGCCAGGGGCCTGAGTGCCCCGCTGGCGGGAAGGACGCCAGGTACCTCTGCGCCCCGCCGCCGGGCACCCCCCAATCATGTCTGCCCGGGGCACTGGCGGTGCCACCCCCAGAAAGGCTGATTTACCCCCCCAGGTGCGGGGCCTCTTGGGGTGCAGTCCTGGCTCGGAGCCCCGGTGGAGGCCGGGGGTGGTGGGAGACACAGTCCGGCCCTGAGCCTGTGTCCCCCCGCCGGCTGACCCACCGCTGGCCTCAGTCTGACCCCAAGACTCGCCGCTCGGGAACCCACAGATACTCGGCTGGTCGTCATTGTTGCTCTGGAGACGCCCCCCCAGGGGCTGAGGCCGTGGCCCCGGGACTGTGGGGACATCGGGGAACACGGGGCAGCTTCCGCAGCCGGTCTGAAGTCTCTGCCGACACCTGTTCCACTCTGTTCGTTCCCCGCTCGCACCCTGCCCAAGGGTCGGGAACTTGCACCAGGCCCGGCGGAGCCCGGCCCGCACACTGCAGAACCCCGCCCGCTCCCGAGTGCCCCCGGGAAAGGGCCTCCGGGCGGGCCCCGGAACGTCTTGGGATGCCGGTGCAGTGGCAGTTCCTGGGCCTCGGAGCCCTGGGCCTGTGCCCGTGGGCTCTGCTCCGTCAGGGAGACCCCCTTTGGGGGACGGGGCCACGGAGGGAATTCGGTGCCAGCTCTCGGCCGAGGTGGTGGCGTATGGCTGGGGGCCAGGCAGGTCCCCGAGGTGATGCTGGTTGTCACCCTGGGGGAGATGCTGACGCAGAAGCCCCGGCCGGACACGCGTCCATCCAGCCTGTGCCACCCAAGGGCCCGGCTCCCCAGGGGGTAGGGACGCCCCCCCACCTGTCCCAGGCCGCCCTGGCCCCCGGGGCTGAGTCTGGGGTGGTGCTGCCCCCTGCTGTCGGGTGGTGGAACTGCCCCGGCTCAACGGCGTCCTGCTGCTTTCCTCCCGCAGACCGCGAGTCCATCTTCTTCAACAGCCACAACGTGTCCAAGCCCGAGTCCTCCTCCGTCCTGACCGCGGTACGTACCCCGCGGGCGCGGCCCCACCGCCACTGAGCTCCCCGCCAGACTGGGATGGGGCCCCCGCGGGCCTGAGCTGCTGCTGGCTGCCGCGCCCCTGGCGTGGGGGTCTCCAGACCCGCTTTGTCCGCGACGCCTACTTGGCTGGACGCCCCGCTTCACCCCAGGGGCCCGGGTCCTGCCCGCGGTTCGCCCCTCTGCTCGCCTCGTCCTCGTCTGGGGAGCCCAGCAGGCTCGGCTTGTGCCCCCTGCGCGTCCTGACACCTCTCTGCCCTCTCTGGTCACGGCAGTGGTGCCGGGCCCAGCCCACGGTCTGTCTGCTCACGCCTGCCCTCGGCTGGGAGGGCTGCCCGGGGACCCCGGCCCGGCAGCACCCGGACATGGCGGCCTGGTCGCTCAGGCCTCAGGACACACGTCGGGCCCGGCCCCCGCCCCCCTTGAGTCCCAGTGCCCTTGAATGCCACCTTCCTCTCCCGCACCCGCTGCGGGCCTCCAGGCCAGGGGCGCTGGCAGGGCGTGTGGGCGCCAGTGGGCCCGCCTGACCTCACCCTAGCTCCTCCCTGCTCCTGCCACCGCTGCCTCAGTTTCTCCAACCTGCCCTCACACAGCAGTGCCCACCGGGCCCTCCTCCTTCCCCATGCACAGTTGTGCATGACCTCGGCGGTCAGGAGGCCCCGGCCTCTGTCCAGTTCTGGGATGGCTCTTGCTTTTGATTTCATCTCTGGGTGAAAAGGCGGGATTAATCGCCTGAGATGAGGGGGGCCGGGGCCTGGGGCTCAGCGGGGGGGCAGTGCCCAGAGGCCCGTGGGGTGGGGTGCACTGGGCCCTGGGGCCCCGCTGCTGTCTGGGGTGAGCTGCTTTAGACCAGACACAGCCCCAGCCCCGTTTCCGCTTCCTGCCACCCAGGGGCTCCCTCGGGGCCAGTGCAGAGCCGCGTTGTGCCTGGCGCCTGGCGTTGGAGCCAGCCTGAGAGTGGACAGGAGGGTCAGCTGTGGTGGGGACGTCTCCGAGGGCCCCTGGAAGCCGCAGCAGGCACGGGCTGATTGGCACCCGAGGAGGCTGCGTCCCTCCAAAGGGCCTCCGGGGGTTTCCCGGCTGGAGAAGGGGCGTTGGGAAGCGGAGGCCTGCCCCTCCCCCTCCCCCGCCCTGCTGCCCCACGAGCCCTTAACCCAGCACCTGCAGAAAGGGGTTAGGAAGCCAGACTCTGGCAGGGCCCCCCGGCCGCGGGTCACCGAGAGGACTGCTCGCCCCCGCCCCTCAGCAGCACCGCCCACGGGGCTCGGCGGCCACCCCTGGCCCCGGCCTCAAGCACCCCTGGTGTCCCACAGCTGGACAAAATCGAGGGCGTGTTCGAGCGGCCGAGTGACGAAGTCATCCGCGAGCTGTCCCGGGCGCTGCGGCAGGCGCTGGGCGTGTCGCTCTTTGGCATCGACATCATCATCAACAACCAGACGGGCCAGCACGCGGTCATCGACGTCAACGCCTTCCCAGGTGGGCGGCGCCTCCCGCGGGCGTGGTCTCTCCATGTGGGCGGGGCCTCCCATGGGCGTGGTCTCTTCAGGTGGGCGGGGCCTCCCATGTGGCCATGCCCCTCCTTGCCTTTTCTCTCACCCCTATTCCCCTAACCCTTCTTCCGCCTCTTCCACCCATATTTTCCTCCCTCCTCACTACCCCCAGCCCCCGGCCCCTGGACCAGCCTGGGAGTCCCACACTGACCAGCTGCCTTAGCCCCGGCCAGGTGGATCTGGTCCTCCCGCCCGGGAGTGCCCACGGGCTGTGCAAACGCGGCTCTTTCTTCTTCCTCGCGCCCCGGCGCCTGCTGTGAGCCTGTTTGAGCCCGGCCCCAGCGGGAGGGCGGGGGGGCTCGGCTGGCAGCCTGCCCATGGGCATCACTCCTCCAGCTGCTGGCTCTGCCCTGCCGCCGCCGCTGTGGGCCCAGGGGGCTGAGCAGAGACCCCCGCGACCGCTCCACAGGCGGGCTGGAGGCCCCTGCAGCCCGCCCCAGTCCCGGCTCGGCGGCCCTGGAAACAGCGTCGCCAGCTCCCCCGGGGCCGCCCAGGGCGCTCTGTTCTCCACAGAGGCGCGCCTGCTGTGTGTGGGTGCAGGGTGGGGCGTGCTCGCCAGGTCCTGCGGGGTGCGAGCAGCCCCCCTCCCCAGGGAACCTGCGTCAGGCCCAGACCTGCACTTCACAGCCAGGGCAGGGGCGGTGCGGGGTGGCACCTGGGGGCCTGTTCCGGGAGGAAGAGCGCGGGCTGGGAGTGGGGACCCCTGCACCCCTCGGCGCCTCCCCGAGCCCACGCTGAAAGGGGGTCCCCGTGACGGAGCTTCTGGCAGAGGCCTTGGGAGGAAGGCGCAAGGCCCGGCATGCTCGGCCCGCCTGGCGGGGGCGGCCTCGACAAGATGACCCGCAAGGCCAGCTCTGTCCCTGGCCTCCCTGTGACCCCCTGACCTGTCCCAGGCCTCTCTGTGACCCCCAGACCTGTCCCAGGCCTGCCTGTGACCCCCCAGGCCCATCCCAGAGCCTCCCTGTGACCCCCAGGCCTGTCCCAGAGCCTCCCTGTGACCCCCAGGCCTGTCCCAGACCTCCCTGTGACCCCCGGGCCTGTCCCAGAGCCTCCCTGTGACCCCCAGGCCTGTCCCAGGCCTCTCTGTGACCCCCAGGCCTGTCCCAGGCCTCTCTGTGACCCCCAGGCCTCCCTGTGACCCCCGGGCCTGTCCCAGGCCTCCCTGTGACGCCCAGGCCTGTCCCAGAGCCTCCCTGTGACCCCCAGGCCTGTCCCAGACCTCCCTGTGACCCCCAGGCCTGTCCCAGAGCCTCCCTGTGACCCCCAGGCCTGTCCCAGGCCTCCCTGTGACCCCCGGGCCTGTCCCAGAGCCTCCCTGTGACCCCCAGGCCTGTCCCAGGCCTCTCTGTGACCCCCGGGCCTGTCCCAGGCCTCTCTGTGACCCCCGGGCCTGTCCCAGGCCTCCCTGTGACCCCCGGGCCTGTCCCAGGCCTCCCTGTGACGCCCAGGCCTGTCCCAGAGCCTCCCTGTGACCCCCAGGCCTGTCCCAGAGCCTCCCTGTGACCCCCAGGCCTGTTCCAGACCTCCCTGTGACCCCCGGGCCTGTCCCAGAGCCTCCCTGTGACCCCCAGGCCTGTTCCAGGCCTCCCTGTGACCCCCGGGCCTGTCCCAGGCCTCTCTGTGACCCCTGGGCCTGTCCCAGGCCTCCCTGTGACCCCCGGGCCTGTCCCAGAGCCTCCCTGTGACCCCCGGGCCTGTCCCAGAGCCTCCCTGTGACCCCCAGGCCTGTCCCAGGCCTCGCTGCCCCCCACCCCACGCGCCGCATCATGCACTCAGGTGCTGCCCGTCTCTGTGCAGTCAGCCATGGCCTTCAGGTTTCCTGCCTGGCTCCTGCGGGCTCAATCCCGGCTGGGCCTGTGGAACCGCAGCTTCTGAGCCCTGTGTTCCCCCTGCCCCCAGAGGGCCATGGCTTGTCCCCCAGAATAGGGGGTGCCCACCTGCACGTCCCCGGCGTTGCAGATAGCCCTAAACCGCGTGCAACCCCGGGGTGGGCACGGCCTCGGTGCCAGTGATGCCTCTGCAGTGCCCTGGGCCGTGGGCCTCTCGGTACCGGCCGCAGTTCCCACCCACGTGCGAGCGTCCGTCCTTCCCACTCCGTGACGCTCCCTGCGGGCGGCCCCTCTCATCTGCCGGCTGTTCGGCATGTCCGAGCTCAGCGCAGGAGAAGCGGGGGCGAGGGATGGTGTATCCCGGCTGCTGGGGCGGGGTCGCTCCTCCAGAGGGTGCTGGCCCCCCACGCCCAGGGCTCTGGGGACCCTCACGCCCTCCCCCCGGTGGGCCCTTGCCCGTACGACAGATGTCCCCGGAGCTGCGACCTGCCTTCCCCGTCGTCCTGGGGGTTCGGGTCATGTGAGGGAGTCGGTGGCATGCTGGGGGGGCCCAGGAGACGCACCATGTGACGGCCCCAGCTCGTGAAGGGGAGTAGGACGGGACTGTCGGGGTGACGAGTGGGAGCCGGGGTGAGCTCCCGCAGCCGGCTGAGCGCTGCCTCCTCGCCCCGTCTTCCCCCGCAGGCTACGAGGGCGTGAGCGAGTTCTTCACGGACCTCCTGAACCACATCGCCACCATCCTGCAGGACCCGAGCGCCGGGCAGGCAGCCGCCTCGGGGGACGGCGCCCCCCCGAGGCCCGGCCGGCTCCCCGCCGAGCAGGCGGGCAGCCCCACGGCCGAGCGGACGCGCAGCGCCAGCCCCAGCTGCAGGACGGGCCCGGAGCCACCCTGGACGGCCGAGGCGGAGGCAGGCGGCGCGGCCAAGCTGCCGCACCAGAGACTGGGCTGCACCGCCGCTGTGTCGCCCAGCTTCCAGCACTGCGTGGCCTCGCTGGCCACCAAGGCCTCGTCCCAGTAGCCGCGGAGCGCGCCCAGGACCCAGGGGACGACTCGGGGGGCCACGCCGCCCCAAGCCAGCCCGCGGCGGCCCGCGGTGACGCGGCCCCTGAGAATTCCCGATGATCTGATTCTTCTTCTCTCTGTTTTAACGTTTAACCTGACTCTGATGTCGTGATCTCAGCGGGCGGAGGGGCCGGCGGGCGGCAGGGGGCCGGGCGGTCCTCGCCCCGGAGTGTACACACGCGGGGGCTTTGGGGTCTGTGGGCACAAGTGCAGGCGGCCCCGCATGCACGCACACACACACACAAACACGCGCGCCCCTTGTCTGTCTCTGTGACTGCTGTGGGCCAGTCCTGGGGGAGCCCCGGAGGAGGGGGCCCCGCCCAGGGGGTCCGACCCCAGGCCGCGCTGACACCTGCGGCTCTTGGGGGACCCCGGGCGCGACGCGGGTGCCTGTCTCACGCCAAGGCCCCCCTCTGTCAGGGTCCACGCATACCCTGGATGGGGGCCGCCCATCTCGAGGAGGAAGGATGAAGGCCCCCACCTCTGGCTGCCCCCTCGAATGCGGCCCTCACTCGGCCCTGCAGGACCAGTGCTACCGCCGGGCCCCGGGGCTGATCCCGCCCGCGCCGAGACCGAGGGCGAGTTTGGAGAACGGGAGGCGTCCGAGTCCTCGCCCCAGGGGTCAGCGGAGACCAGGATCTGGGAAGGGCGGGAGTGACGCCCCAACCTCGCTGTGGCCCCGGCCCCCCTCCCCGCATCCCGGTGAAACGGTTCCTGTGGTTCCTGTACTGGGCGGGGGCGGGCTGCCCGTCCACCTCACACCTCCCACACTGGCTGGCCCCCCGCCCGGCCGCACCCCTGCCTGCCCGGTGCCCACGGGCGGCAGTGGGTTCCTGACCCACACTGGCCGGCAGCCCCTGGGCAGAGATGGACGTGTGAGGCGTGGACACTCGGGGAGGTGGCCCGGGCCTGGGCTCGGGCCTTGGGGACGGGGACGGGGTCCTGCACCCAAGAGGACAGGAGGAGAGAGACTGTGACTGGCCACCTGGAGGTCTTGCCCCGCTGCCACCTTTGGGGGAAGGGCCGGCGGGGGCACCTGGCTGGCTCGCCGCGTTTGCACAGCCCGAGCGTGGACACCCGCCTGTCCCTTCCCGCTCGCGCCCGAGCCCCGGGGGCCCCTTGCACTGCTTTGCCTCCAAAATAAACTACTGAAATCAAACCGCACCTGACGCGTCCCGGAATGTTCTGGATCCCCGCCGAGCCTTTCAGAGAAGACAGCCGAGGCTGGGGAGAAAGTGCAGGGGACACCCCCGGCCCCTTCCCTGACCAGTCGAGGCGCTGTGACCCCCTCCCCATACACACACACCCTGGTTGTGTCCCTGTGACTCCGCCATTTCCAGGCATTTGTACTGGCCGCCGGCTTCCCTGGGGGGTCCTGAGCTTCCAGCCCGCCTCTCCCTGGCGGCCTCTGGGCCGGCCCCCGCACTCCCCACCCCTTCGGGGCTGTAGCTGGACAGCCCCCCGCTATGTTTCGTGCAGGCCGGCCACCCCGGGGGAGGGGCCCTGGACCGCTCCTTCCACGGGTGGCGGTGGGCCTCCTGGCCCTGGGCCCTCCGGAGCACCCAGGACCCCTTCCAGAACCCCTGCACCGCCCCCCGCACACACACATGCCAGGTGGCCTGCGGGGACAGCCCCGCCCCCTGGGAGGGGGCCCCAACAGGAGTCGGTCAGCTGCAGCCCGTGTGCTGGCGCTCCCTGCACCCGTGCTGCTGGGCGTCGAGGTGCCCGGTGGGGTGCCCGGGGCCTCTGTCCCTGCCGTGTGACTCGGGGGCACGCTCATGCTCCCCCTTTGGGGGCTCATTTCCAGCCCAGGGGTCCCGGGGCTCCAGGTGCTGACTCTCCCCGAGAACCCGGGGGTGGGGGGCAAGGCTGGGGGACACTCGGGAGACGCCTCCCCCCACGCGTGGGGTCGGCCCCGCCCGCCGTGGGCACCCCCTGCCTGCCTCCAGGAGACCCAGATGCGCCCCGAGACCCCTCTTGGCCGCCATGTGGCTTCTCTGCGGGTCACCAGGCCGTGAGTACGGAGGAGGGTTTGGGTTTGCTTTGGGGGCTCACTCCTGGCTCTGCACTCAGGAATCCCCCCCCCCCGGTGGTGCTCAGGGGACCCTGTGGGATGCCGGGGATAGACCCCCGTGGCCGCCTGCAGGTGCCCTCCCTGCTGTGCTCGCACTCTGGGCCCAGGAGGGAAGTTTTATCTTTTTTTTTTTTTTTTTTGGTTTTTGGGTCACACCCGGTGATGCACAGGGGATACTCCTGGCTCTTCACTCAGGAATTACCCCTGGCGGTGCTCAGGGGACCATATGGGACGCTGGGATTAGAACCCGGGTTGGCCGAGTGCAAGGCAAACGCCCTACCCGCTGTGCTATCGCTCCAGCCCCGGGAGGTTTTATCTTTTTTTTTTTTTTTTGCATCACACCTGGCAGTGCTCAGGGGGACCCTATGGGATGCTGGGACTCGAACCCGGGTCGGCCGACATGCAAGGCAAACGCCTTCCCCGCTGTGCTATCAATCCAGCCCCTGTCTTCATTTTGTATGTGAGGAATGGAGGTTCGGAGAGACAGGAGGCCGGCCTGAGCTCTCCTTGGGGCCGGGGCTCCCCTCACGGCGAGCACCACGCGCTGAGGCAGTGACGGGGGGAGGGGGCCGGGAGGGGTGAGTGTGTGTGTGTCTGGGTGTCCAGAAGTGTGTGTGTGTGACCATCCTGCCCACCTGCCAGAGTCATGATCCCAATACCCGGCCTGTCCCCGCCCCCTGGGGACACCGGAAGGCTGGGGGCCACCCTTGCCTTGGGCTTGGACGGTTGTCTTGTCGCCAGAGACGTGTCCACGTGCAAGTGTCCCCTCCATGTCCTCCCAACCAGCCCCCACGTGCCCCCAGCCCCGTGAGGGCGCCCCTGCAGTGGGCTATCCCCCCCCCCATGCAGCCGGCTGAAGCCCCCACTCAGACGCAGACGCCCCCCCAGTGGAGAGACCGCACGGAGCCCAGAGCAGGTTTATTCCTCCTGACGGGTTTGCACACGGGCCGGCCGGGAGCCCGCGCGCTCGCAGACCGGAAGTTATTGCAGCCGCAGCCGGCGGGCGGGTGGGGGAGGGGGCGTCTGAAGCTGCCTGTGTCCGGAGAGGACAGGACGGCCGTCTGCGGCCGGGCCCACCCGCAAAGGGGCGCCCGGGCGGGGCCGGAGAGAGAGGAGGGGCGCGGGGGGGCGGGGGCCAGGGTGGCCCGCCTGGGGGCCACCTCCCTACCAGGAGCAGCGCCCGGGGGTCTGCCCAGGGCCTGCCGAGGGGACAGGAGCGCCAGGACGCCGGGGCCTCAGCCGCGCCGCAGGGCCTCCAACTCGTGGGCCACCTTCTCCAGCTCTGCCTCGATGGCCGACAGGCTCTCCAGCTCCTGGTCCTGGGGAGAGAGCACTGTCAGCGGAGGGGCCCCAGCACAGGCGCAGAGACGCGGTGAGGACGAGGGTGCGGGGGAAGGCCCTGACGTGCTGCCCGGAGCCTCGCACCTGAGCCTGCTGCCTCCTGTCCAGGGCGGGCCTGACTTGTGCAACGTGGCACCCCTGGCTGGCATTCACCGCCCTTCTCACACACAGAAGGACACACACACATGGACACACACACACACACACACACACCTGTTCCTGCCCCTAACTCACACTCACACATGTACTCTCATAGACGCACTCATCCCTCACTGTCCCGATCTCTCTCTCTCTCTCTCTCTCTCTCACACACACACACACACACACCTGTTCCTGCCCCTAACTCACACTCACACATGTACTCTCATAGACGCACTCATCCCTCACTGTCCTGATCTCTCTCTCTCTCTCTCTCTCTCACACACACACACACACACACACACCTGTTCCTGCCCCTAACTCACACTCACACATGTACTCTCATAGACGCACTCATCCCTCACTGTCCTGATCTCTCTCTCTCTCTCTCTCTCTCTCACACACACACACACACACACACACACACACCTGTTCCTGCCCCTAACTCACACTCACACATATGTGCTCTCATAGACGCACTCATCCCTCACTGTCCTGATCTCTCTCTCTCTCTCTCTCTCTCTCTCTCTCTCTCTCTCACACACACACACACACACACACCTGTTCCTGCCCCTAACTCACACTCACACATATGTGCTCTCATAGACGCACTCATCCCTCACTGTCCTGATCTCTCTCTCTCTCTCTCTCTCTCTCACACACACACACACACACAAGATCCCGTTCCTGTCCTTATCTTTCTCACACGCACTCAACACCGCTCCCACTCTCTCACATACTCATTCTCATACACACACTCATTCCTGTCCTTTTCACACACACACACACACACACTTGTTCTTCTCCCTCTATCTCTCTCACAGTCACACTGTTCCCATCACCCCCCTCTCTCTCCCTCTCTCTCTCCCCCTCTCGTTTCTGTCCCTCTCTCTCTCTCTCTCTCATATTCCTGTCCCTGTCCCAGGCCAGGCCAGTCCTTGCCTTCCCGTCTGCCAGGGCCCCCAGCAGCGTGGCTGGGCCGGAGCGCTGACCACTGTTGGCAGCTGCCTTGCCGAGCTCTGGCTACCGCGAGGCTCCCCTGCCCCGGACTGGCTCAGACCCCGGGAGCTCAGACCCGCCTCCGCCTCCCCCTGTCCCCCGGCCCCCCCAGTCCTGTCGCCTCCTCTGCAGAAACCCCCCAAGGGCTGCAGGACAAAGATCCCAACCGGCCCATCATCCGGGACCTCCCTGCACCCCCTCCGGCTCCCAGGCACCGGTCGGGGTTGGGGGGCACCCCGAGCCCCCGCTCCCGTGACCCCCGGCCCGGACCCACCTCCGCCCTGCGGTTGGCGCTGCCCTCCTCCTCCTTCTTCTCCTCGGGGAAGCCGCGCCCCCGCAGGGCCAGGCCGGCCTCCAGGCTGTCCTCCTGGGAGGACGATGGGCGCCAGCCTCGGGCCGGCCCGCGGGCCCTGGGCTCGCTGGCCGGGGTCCGGAGAGCGAGCTGCATGGAGCGGTCGGGCTGGGCCAGCTCCTCGGCCAGGCGGTCCATATTGCTCCAGCGCTTGGCGTCCGCCCACGGCCCGGGGCGCTGCCCCCCGTCCTCCTCCTCCTCCTCCTCCTCCTCCTGCTGCTCCTTCTGCGGCCGGCCGTGCTCCCGCGCCGCCTTCCTTCTGGGGGGCCGAGCCTCCGCGGCCTCCTTCCTCCTTGCTCCGTCCACGGCCGGAGCCTCGGGCCCACCTGGGGCAGGGGGTGGGCGGAAGCAGGAAGATGAGCAAGGGGGGGTTCCCCGCGCCCCTGCACCCCGGGGCCTTGGCGGCCGGCAAGCTGCTGCCGAGGCTCAAGGCCCCTCTGCCCCCGGGAAACACCAAGGCGCCCCCAAAGCTCATCAGACACTGGTGGTCGTGCTGCTGGCCCCGTCCCCCGGCCCACCCTGCTCCCGGGGCAGGGGGCGGTGGGCAGGAGCTGAGAGGAAGAGGGGGACGTGTGGACTCAGAGCCAGACACCCGGGGCTGCACTCGAAGCACTGACGACCAGCTGTGTGACCTTGGCCCCGTGACGCAACCTCTCTGAGCCTCTGTTTCCCCTCGGGAAACCAGAGACTATCCCTGCCTCCGGGGGTGGGGTGAAGACTGAAGGAGCTCCCGGGTGGGGTGGGGTTCCCGCTTGTTCCCCCCCCAACGCGTGTGTCCTACGTACCCTTGCTGCCCAGGCTGGGGGTCGCGCTGAGCGCCGAGGTGGGGTCTTCCTCCTCAGGCTGGGCCTTGGCGCCGGCCTCCTCCGCCGCCTCCTCTTCCTGCTCCGTGCTTGCGGGCCCCTGTGCGTGGTCCTCGCCGTGGCCCTCGGCCTGCGGCTCTGTGTCTACGGGGTCAGGCTGGCTGGCGGGGGGGTGGGTGTGGGGCGTCTCCCCCTGGCCGGGGGCCTGGCCGTCGGGGTCCCTGGACGCCTGCGTGGGCTCCGGGGAGGAGGCCCGGGGCCTGCCTCCCTCCGCCTCCACCTCCTCAGACGTTTCTCTTTTCTCGGCAGCCTCCTCGGGGGGCGCCGCTGCCGTCCCGCCTGCGGAGACCACGGCACGGTCAGCTCGGGGCCTCGGCCACAGGCGGAGGGTCCCCGACCTCGTCTGCCCAGCCCCGCCCGACGCCCCCCTCCCCGCCCGCCCTCCTCCACCAGCAGGGCTGGGCGCCCGAGCACAGCTGCAGTTGTTCTGATCTCGAATGTGCCCCGGGAGCTTTGTCCTGAGTGGAAATTGGGGTGCTGACGGGTGGCTGTGAGGTCCCAGCGAGCCCCGTCCCTCGGGGACACGGCTCCTGTCTGTCTGGGCTGCCCGAGACAGGGCCGGGGCGGGGAGGGGGCCGTTCTGCAGAGGCGCCCACAAGGACTTCTCCTGGGCACTCCCAGACCCGTTCCCCACAGACCCCGTGAACTAGATGGGGACAGGGGCGCAAGACGCCGCGGAGACGCAGCCCCAAGGCCCGCCCACAGGAGCCTGGGGCAAGGTCACCTCTCACCTCTGAGCTGGACGCTCCGTGCAGCCCCTCACTGGCTGCAGTCAGGGGCGGGGGCGTCCGCAGCCTCCAGGGCCACGTTCCTGCCTTGACCCAGCTGGACGCCCGCTGAGATTTGGGGCCCTCCCCCCTGTATCCCTGCCGCGCCTCTGCCAAGAACAGGGCCTGGGGCAGCTGGTGGGTGCGCCCATCAGGGGGACGGTCAGGCATCACCTCGGCCCCGCAAGGCTCTCTGCTTTCAAGAAAGCAGCCCAGAAATCCCGAACTTCGACTTTCTTCTCTGGGATCCTTCTGAAACTTACACTATGTGGGAACCCCAAATCCTGAGGCCAGGGGGCCTCTGTTCTGGCTACCAGGAAGAAGCTGAGGCTGCCTGCCCGTGAGGCCGGATACTCCCTGTCCTAGAGCCTCAACATACCCCGGTACTTCCTATCTGGGGCATCATCCCCTACTTCCTGTCTTGGGCATCACCCCCACTTCCTGTCCTGGGCATCACCTCCTACTTCCTGTCTGGTGCATCACCCCCTACTTCCTGTCTGGGACATCACCCCCTACTTCCTGTCCTGGGCATCACCCCCTACTTCCTGTCCTGGGGCATCACCCCCTACTTCCTGTCCTGGGCATCACCCCCTACTCCCTGTCCTGAGACATCACCCCCTACTTCCTGTCCTGGGCATCACCCCCTACTTCCTGTCCTGGGCATCACCTCCCCTACTTCCTGTCTTGGGCATCACCCCCACTTCCTGTCCTGGGGCATCACCCCCTACTTCCTGTCCTGAGACATCACCTCCTATTTCCTGTCTGGGGCATCACCCCCTACTTCCTGTCTGGGGCATCACCCCCACTTCCTGTCCTGGGACATCACCCCCTACTTCCTGTCCTGGGCATCACCCCCTACTTCCTGTCTGGGCATCACCCTCCCCCGGTACTTCCTGTCCTGGGCATTATCCTGCCTGACACTTCCTGTCCTGGAGTTCCTGGAGTGTCACCCATGGGTGCCCAGACCGGGCAGCGTCTGTCTCTGCTGCAGGCCTGTGCCCCCTGTAAAGGGAAGCAGCGCCGAGACCTCACAGGCCTAGGGGCGTGGCTCCCAACCTCTCAGAGCTGACCTGCCCGGCGCCCCGCGCCCTCCCGAGCCTCACCACCAGCCCTACCCTTCGGCGGGGCCTGGTCGCTCTGCCCCTCGAGCTCGTCCTCGCCACTGCTGTGCTTCTTCTGCTGCCGCGCCCTCTCCTTGGCACCTGCGTTAGAGCAGCACTGCCGTTTCCGAGTGTGCAGGGGGGGGGGGGGGCGCCCGCCCCGCCCCGCCCCTGCGACTGTTTCTCCTTTGCTTCGCGCCTGGGTCAGAGTCACTGCTGTGAGTGTTGGACTCAGCGGGAACGCGGTCTAGGGGGTCCGGGCTGGTGGAGAGGGGGCCCTCTGGTAGGTCACACAGGTGCTTGTCCCCTCAGGGGGCTCTTGGCTCAGACCCCCTGAACCCGGCAAATCCAGGCGATGGGAGAAGCACTGGGCTGTGCCGGGCTCAGGGTGGGCACCGTGATGACCCGGAGACCCCCGTGCTCTGCAGTGGCTGCTGAGGGTCCCGGCCCCTGGCTCAGGGAAGCCCGACAGCTGAGGTGAGTCTTTGCCATGATGGACACTGCTGGGGCAGCCTTCCAGGGTGGCGTAGGCCAAGGACTGGGTCCGAGTCGGTGCTGGGCCAACCCCCTGCTTAGTCCCTCACCCTGGGCTCCCCCTTTGGACTCTCGTTTATGAGGGTGCTGAGGCCCAGGGTGCAGGAGAAGGGAGCCCAGAGGAGGGGGAGGGGTCCGGGGCGGAGGACAGGGGACAGACAGACATCTGTACCCAGGGTCACGTGGGGCCCAGACGTCACCCAGGACGTGTGTACTCACACGCAGAGATACAATGCTGGAGGGTTTCTTTCTTTTTTTTTTTTTTTTCATCTTTTTGGGTCACCTGGCAGTGCTCAGGGCTTACTCCCGGCTCTGTGCTCAGGAATTACTCCTGGTTGGTGCTCAGGAGACCGTACGGGACGATAGGGATCGAGCCTGGTCTGCTGTGTGCAAGGCCAATGCCTTCCCCGCTGGACCATCGCTCTGACCCCTCAACAGTTTCTATCTAAACACACAGAGGTGTGTGTGTGTGTGTGTGTGTGTGTGTGTGTGTGTGTAAGTATTTTAGAACATGCCCCCTAAAACAGCATCATTATACTATACTTAAACATAGTGAGAGTTACTCAATACTCTTTGGCTGTTTTTGTTTGTTTTTTTGGGGGCCTTCCTCATGGCTCTGCGCTCAGGGGTCCCTCCTGGAGGTCTCGGGAGTTGGTATGGGGGGCAGGGACTGAACCTGGCTCAGCCGCGAGCAAGGCGGATGCTTTACCTGCTGTACTGTCACTCTGGCCCTCAATGCTAAATTTTAAAAAACATCTCGGGTTTACCCTTGGGTTTAGCCAAGACCCAGCCCGAAGCTGGGTCCTTACTCGGCGGGGAGCAGATGTGACGCAGTGCTGGAGACCTTCCCCCGTGGGGGTCCTGGCCCTGCCCGCCCGCAAACAATCCTGGTGCGCAGCTCGAGGCTGGCACAGGGGCAGAAAAGGCCACTTTTTGCACTGGCCAGGGAGGACCTCCGTGTCTGAGGGCGCTCCTGGGGGTGGGGGGCTCAAGCTGCCGGCCCCGCCCTCCTGTCTGCACCAGGAGCTCAGCCCGCGTCCAGAGCGGGAGTGTCCCCTCCACTCTGGCAGGATGACCGAGCTCAGGGCCAGGCCCACCACGTCTCCTCGGGGGTGGGTTCAAGCAAGGTGTGACCTGCCCCATCCAGCAGGAAGTCGAAAGAAGAAAGGGGGTCCTTCCTTGTCCAGAAATCCCACCTCGCCTCAGCTGACCTGAGAGTGCCCTCCCAGACACGGCGGGGGAGCAGAGCGGCACGTGGTCCCAGCATGTCCCTGACACAATGCGCGACCCCGGAGAAGCCGCCCACCTCTCGGAACCCGGATCTCTCCTGGACTGACCCCGTACCGCCTGGGGGTCTCTGAGCCCCTCCTCATTCTCTGGATTCCAGAGACACAGGACCCCAACCCCTTCACTTTACAATGGGCCCACAGGGCACCCCCACCCCAGGGAGAGGGCATCGCTGGACCTCCCACCTGCTCCCTGGAGCCCCCCAGTTCCCGAGCTTGGCCAGAGTGGGGGGCAGCAGCCCAAAGTACCTTGGAGGGCGAGGTCCTGGAGCTCTTTGAGCAGGTTCTGGTGCCTCAGGATGGACAGGATGCGCTCATCTGCAGGGGGCAGGCGGGGGGTGGGGGTGGGGGTCGCTGTCAGCATTTTCAGCTAAGCCCAAGGGAACGAGTCCCGAAACTCTCGGGACGGCGCTGCAACCAGCACCTTTCCAGGTGTCCGGCAGCTCCTCGCCGCCCCGGAGAGCCCCCGCCCCCTTCTCAGCCCGAGGCGCAGCCCCTCCAGGGAGGTTGGAGGCTGGGGGTCTAAACGCACCCCCCCCCCGCCGCCTCTGGATCTCGCTCCCGCTGCCCATCTGCCTGGTGCTTTTTTTTTTTTTTTGCTTTTTGGGTCACACCCAGCAATGCACAGGGGTCACTCCTGGCTCATGCACTCAGGAATCACCCCTGGCGGTGCTCAGGGAACCATATGGGATGCTGGGATTTGAACCCGGGTTGGCAGAGTGCAAGCAAGGCAAACGCCCTCCCCGCTGTGCTATCACTCCAGCCCCTGCCCGGTGCTTCTTGCTTTCGCTTCTCACCCCTCCGCCTGCAACGTCCCTTTCAAAGCCCCCTCCCGGCGCCCAGGCCGGACCCCCTGCAGCTGCTTGAAAGCGCTCGGACCCGCTCCTGCCTACCAGGGGGCACTCGCCCGCCGGGAGCCGCTGCGGCCTGGCCTCCTCCTGCCTGCACGCCCCGTGGCCCGGGGCCCTCCCGGTGCCTCTGCTAGTCTGATCACTCCACGCACACGGGCGGTGACCCCAGTCTGCACCCCCCCGAGTCTCCTCTGGCGGGGATCGGCCCTGGGGCAGGATCTGCTGAAACCTGTCGCCGGACCCCACCCACCCTGCCCGCGCCTGGCCTACCTCCGCGGAGGGTCTCGGAGCACTCCTGGCTGACCGGCACGGGGCTGGGCTTCGAGAGTGTGTCGGAGATGACCTCCACGATGCACTTCATCACCTGGAAGACAGGGGGGCGGCCACGACTGGGTGTGCAGCCCCCGGTCCCGTCGTCCTGTCCCCCCAGCCCCCCCCACCCCGCACTAACTTCCAGCTGGGACATGGGAACAGCCCCTCTGGCGTTTAGGGGTCGGTGCCGGGCTCAGGGGCCGGGGTCTGTCTTATCAGCCAGTGAGAACAATAGCAACAGAAACTCCCGTTACAGTTACAGTGTATCAGATGAGGAGAAACAGCACGTCCCACACGTGCTGTTTCTCCAAAGAGGCCGCCTTGGCTCCAGTCTGGTATATACCCTCTCATGAGGATATCTGGTTTGAAGGCCGCCACCTTTAGGAAGCCTCCCTGGACTCCCCAGAAGGGAGTGAAGACCCACCCTCGCTCACTTCTGTTTGCAAACAGGGCGTGAGCACCACAGCCACGGGGCTGACCCAGCTGGGGAGGGTGGTGCAGGGACTGCCTTGCAGGCTGGCTCCATGGTCACCTGTGAGTGGACACCCTCCCCCGCCCCCCGCCACTCTGGCTGGAGGTGCATGGGGTGCCAAATCCCGGGCCCCCAGATGCAAGTCAGGGGCGGACGGCCACGCTCCTGATTAATCTGACACACAAAATGTGCAGGCAGTGCCCGCTGGGGCCTGGGAGGGCTTTGCAGGCCAGGGTTCGACCCCTGGCACACCTGCACCCCAGGAGGGGCCACACACCTCCCCCAACCCCCGCCTCGGCTGCCTGGAGCTGGGCAGAGAGGCGGGAGGCGCTGGCGGGGGGGGGGGGGGGGGAGGGAGGGGGCGGCGGCTGCACTCCGGGGTGCCAAGGCAACCTGTCCCAGGAGCCGGGCTGGAACACTCCGCTCTCCGCCGGCTGCTCCGGGGCCCGGCCCAGGCTCTTGGGCACAAGCTGGCGACCAAACTGTCGCCCACAAGGGATCTGGCAGGGAAGCTCCTGCCACCTGTCCCCCACCCCACCCGCTCACACTGAGACGCCACATTGCCCGTCCCTGGGGCGGGGGCCGGGGAGTGAGGGGTGACGGGCGGGTGAAGGCGAGGGAGGCAGACGCCCCCCTGCAGGCCAGCCGCCTGCCTTCTGTGGCCCTGCCCTCTCCCCTCCTGCCCAGGGACTCGGTGCAGACAGAGAAGGGCGGGCTCAGGAGTTGCCCGAGAACCCAGAGGGCGAGCAGGAGTCCACGGACCGGCCTGCGGTTGAGGAGGAGGAGGGAATCGTTTTATTTTTGTTCTTTTTTGGCTTTTCGGGTCACACCTGGCGACGCTCAGGGGTTAGTTACTCCTGACTCTGCACCCAGGAATTCCTCCTGGCAGTGCTCGGGGGACCCTATGAGAGGCCGGGACTGAACCCAGGTGGGCTGCGTGCAAGGCAAACGCCCTCCCCAGGAGCCGGGAATCTGAGGGGACGAGTGGCAGTGCAGCCTCTTGGAGGCGGGGGGCGGGGGGGCTTTTATTGGATGTTCTTTGCTGTTGTTTTGTTTTCAGGTCACTGGGCGGTGCTCAGGGATCACTCCTGGCGGGGTGCTCAGGGGACCGTTTGCGGTGCTGGGGAGGAAAGACAAGTGTCCTTCCTGCTGTACCGTCTCTCTCCCTCCCTCTCCCTCCCTCTCTCCCTCTCTCCCTCTCTCTCTCTTCCTCCCTCTCTCCCTCCCTCCCCCTGTCTCTGTCTCTGTCTCTCCCTCTCTCCCTCCCTCTCCGGCCTGTGATGTTTTGGGTTTCAACCACAGCCTCAGAAAGAACACAGAAAAAGAAGAGAAGCGTGTGTGTGTGTGTGTGTGTGTGTGTGTGTGTGTGTGTGTGTGTGTGGCGGGGAGGGGGGGAATCTAACTCAAGCACGGCACAGTCTACACCCCAGGGGTGCAGGAGCCAGAGGGGGGTCTTGCTGCTCACATAATCCCCCACCAGCATCCCAAGGCCCCTCCTGAGTGAGCCCGCCATCAGACACCATGGCTGGAGACCCAGAGTGTTTGCCTTGCGGCCCTGGGGGAGAGCTGTGAGGGACTGCCCCTGTGTGTGCCTCTGTGTGTGTGCCTGTATGTGTGTGAGCCTCTGTGTGTGTGTGAGCCTCTGTGTGTGTGCCTGTGTGTGTGTGAGCCTCTGTGTGTGTGCCTGTGTGTGTGTGAGCCTCTGTGTGTGTGCCTGTGTGTGTGAGCCTCTGTGTGTGTTTGTGCCTGTGTGTGCGTGTGTGCCTGTGTGTGTGTGTGTGGGGGGAGTTGCTGCAGGCAGTGGGGGTGGGGGAGCATGCTCGGAGGTGCGGGCCCAACTGCAAGCCCAGCGCCCGGGACCGTGGGCCTGCTGCGGGCTCAGCGCGTGTGGGGAAGTTTCCCGGCAGGACAGCGGGGACTCGGCCGGCCGGCCTGATGGCTCTTCGCAAGCTGTCCCCAAGCTCGGCAGCCGCAGTGCCGGCTCCTGGATCTGTGCCAGACAAACTCCTGCAGCTGCCCAGGAACCGGCTGTGAGGTGTCTGGGGGAGGGGGGCCCAAACCCTCCCAGCACAGGGCACCCCCAGGCCTTCTTACCTCGGTGTCCCCTTTATTCATAGGGCTGTTCACGGGGAGGGCGATGACTGGAAGAGAGAGAGAGAGCTGGACGTCACTTCTGCGCTCCTTCCCGGCTGTGTCCACCCGGGCCCCTGACCCTGGGGATCCCTCTCACAAACTGCCCCGGGGAGAGGAAGCGGGGGATGGTTGGCTCCCCCCAACCGGGCACGGCTGCTGCTAGGAGGGGGAGGGGGCGGGCTGGGCCCCCTTTGGGGAAGCGGCGCGTGGGACCAGGGCGGGGAGAGAGGGGTCCCGGGGGTCGGGGAGGGGTAAGGGGGGGCGTGGAGGAGGGGCGTCAGAGATCCTGCGGGGGACTCGGGGGCCAAAGCCGGAGGAGGGGAGGCGGGACCGGGAGAGAAGGGGTGGGGGCACAGCCGCTCGGGTCCCCCGGTGACCTTGGCCGGCCGGGACACGGAGCCGGACCTCGGGCGCGGCCTGGGGCTCCGGGTCAGGCCGAGCCCGCGGGAGTCGCTGTGCGGGGCCGGGCCGGGGCGGCGGCGCTGTCCGCGGTGCTGACCGCTGGGCGCGGGGCGGCGGGGCGCGGGGCGGGCGCGGGGCCGGGGCCGGGCCGGGGCGGGTGCGGGACCGGGACCCCCGCGACGGGCTCGGGGCGCCCCCACCTATCCCGCGGGCCCCCGCCTCGCTCACCTTGCCCGGCGCACAGCAGCAGCGCCAGGAGCGCGGTCGAGCGCATGGTGACGCGGGGGGCGCAGCTGGCGGTTGGGGGCGGCGTCCTGGCTCCGTGCGTCCGTCGGCCCGTCCGTCGGTCCGTCCGTCCACCCGTCGGTCTGTCCGTCCGTCCGTCCAGCGGCCCGCGCGCCTGCCCAGGGCACTGCTGCAGCGGCACCGCTCGCGCGCGCCCCGCTTATAGCCGCCCGGCCCGGAAGTGACGTCATCGGGCCGCCCCGCCGGGGTCTGTCAACACCTGGGTCCTCCCCTCCACGCGGGCGAGGCTTGGGAGGGCACCTGGCTGCGGGGGCGCTGCACCCTCCACCGCGGGCCCAGGCGTGTGTGTGTGTGTGTGTGTGTGTGTGTGTGTTTGTATGTGTGTGTGTTTGTTATGTTTGTGTGTGTATTTTTGTGTTTGTATGTGTTTGTGTGTGTGTCTGTGTGTTTGTGTGAGTGTGCGTGTGTTTGTGGTGTGTGTGTCTGTGTGTATGTATTTTTGTGTGTGTCTGTGTGTTTGTGTGTGTATGTGTGTGTTTGTATGTGTGTTTGTGTGTATGCTTGTGTGTGTGCGCAAACCACTACCTTCTACCTCTCCTCCACTCCACCCTGCCTCACCCATCTCCTGGGATTCAGGCTCCCCGGAGCCCGCCTAGACGCTGTCAGCTCTGGCACAGTGGCAGCCCCCCCCCAGTGCCGCGGAGACAGGAGGACGCCCCCCCCCTCACGGCCAGTCCATATCACGGAGCCTCATTGGGTGCCCGCACGCTGTGTCCTTGTGTCTGTCCTTGAGTGGTTCATGTGGGTAATGTTTGCTCACTTCTGCTTCCCGGCGGGGCCCCTGGCACCTTGTAAACACACTTAATAGGTTACTGTTGATTCTACAGATTGGCAGTCCAGCCCTGGTCAGCGGATCCTGGGCTCTTGACCAGTGCCAGGGAGCTGCTCTGGGGGTACGCAGGCGGCCTCAGGGGGCAGCTCTGGACAGTTCTTGTTAATAAATCACCACACCAGTCTTTGTAAGGGCGGACACCAGCCCTCGTTCAACCCCCGGAGCCAACTTCTTGTTGCTTGCGACCTGCTTTCTGGGGCGCTCGGGGGCTAATCCCAGCTCTGTGCTTGGGGAGTGCTCCCGGCCAGTGCTCAGGGAGCCATGTGGTGCCGGGGACTGAGTCCAGGCCCCCCACATGCAAAACATGATCCAGCCCTTTGAGCTATCTCCCTGGCCAGACAGATTTATTCAGAGTTCTCAGTCCTGTAGAAGGTGGACAGGGTTTTGGTCTAACACACACACACACACACACACACACACACACACACACACATATTCACACACCCCATATGAAGGAATTTCATTTACTATTTGACTGGGGATAGGTTTTATGCAAGAAAAATGGACGCCCTGCCCAGAAGCACCACTTCCTCCTTTGTCCTGTCCCAGCGAATAATCGTGTTTGTGGTTTTGTGAACATGTGTTTGCTTCGCTAGTGGCTGCAGTACGTGCTGATTTCTTTTTCCTGGGAGCGGATTACCCTTGACCACAAGCCTGGTGGACACGGTTTCAAGGAGAAGTGGACACATGGATTCTGTGGGCCCACTGGGAAGCTTTCCCCTCCCAAGCCCAGGAAGGTGGGTCCTGGCCCCCAGCTGGCGTCGTTCAGAGCCCCCGGCCTTCCTGCGACCCCAACCCATCCCTGCTGCCCTTTCCTGCGTCCGTGCCACTCCCAAGAGAGATGACCCAGGGAGCTCCGAGGAGACTCGGTCCTATCTGTGCCTTTTCGGGGCCGGAGCGATAGCACAGCGGGTAGGGCATTTGCCTTGCATGCGGCTGACCCAGGTTCGATCCCTGGCATCCCATATGGTCCCCCAAGCACCGCCAGGAGTAATTCCTGAGTGCAAAGCCAGGAATAACCCCTGTGCATCGCTGGGTGTGACCCAAAAAGAAAAAAAAAAAAGACAGACGAGTTCCCAGGACCAGAGAGATGAGTGTAGCGGGGAGGGCGCTGGCCTTGCACGCGGGCGACTAGTGTTCAAATCACGGCATCCTGTGCGATCCCCCGAGCACCGCCAGGAGTGATCCCTGAGCGCAGAGCCAGGAGTAATTTCTGAGCACTGCTGGGTGTGGCCCTAAAATAGTGGGGGGGGAGACTAACACCTGACCCTTGTGGACTTTATTTTTGAAAAGGTGAAGATATGATGAATAAGGAAGGAAAACAAACAGAATCCGGTGCTAGCGAGTGTGCGGGTGAGAATGGAACAGTGGGAGCTGGGGACGCCTCAGGAGAATGAGCCTGTGCCTTGCATGCAGGGAGCCTGGACATGGCCCCTGGCACGTCACAGTCTCCTGAGCGCTGCCAGGCATTATCCCGAGCACTGAGGCAGGAGTCCCCCCGAGCACTGCAGGGTATAATTTAAACCAAACAGAAGGGGGCAGAAGTCTCAATGGGCTGAGTGTTTGCTTTGCATGATGGGCACTGATGTTCCCCTCAGCACCACTGCCTGTGGCCCCAAATTCAAACCCACCACCACCACCACCACCACAGAAAAAAGGAGTGTAGGGGCTGGAGTGATAGCACAGCGGGTAGGGCGTTTGCCTTGCATGCGGTCGACCCGGGTTCGATCCCCGGCATCCCATATGGTCCCCCAAGCACCGCCAGGAGTAATTCCTGAGTGCAGAGCCAGGAGTAACCCCTGAGCATCGCTGGGTGTGAGCCAAAAAGCAAAAAAAAAAAGAAAAGAAAAGAAAAAAGGAGTGTAGGTATGTGGGTGTGCAGGGAAGGGTGAGTTGTTTTTTGTTGTTGTTGTTCTGTTTTGGGGCCACACCTGGCGGCGCTCAGGGCTTCCACCTGCTCTCAGAGATCACTCCTGGCAGGGCTCGGAGCACCATATGTCGTGGTGCTGGGAATAGAGCCGGGTTGACTGTGCAAAACGCGCGCCCTACCTGTCCCCACCCCAGGGTGGATTATTTTTAAGTAGGTTGTCTCAGGGGAGCGGAGCGAGGGGGTGCCCTTTCAGCAAAGCTCTGAGCTCGGGGAGGGACCTGCCTGCTGCAGGGACAAGGCTGGGAGAGAGGGACAGAGGCCAAGAGAAGCTTCCGGGAGAACCAGCAGAGGGGCAGGAGGCTGTGCGGGGGGGGGGGGGGGCGGCCTCACAGCAGCTCGGGGTCCAGCTCCACAGCACGGCACTGCCAGAGTCAGAGCGACTCACCCGGACCCCCCGGCCCGGAGGGAAGGAGTCATTCTGCAGCCCGAGAGGTGCCCGGAGTTGGCCCCTAAGCTCCCCGTGAAAGACCCCCGCATGCCCTGAGCGGGTGCCTGGCCCAGGGTGAGGGGCTCCAGAGCACCCACCTTGCCAGCGGGAGGCGGGAGGCCAAGGCCCGGCACTGAGCCCCGCGCCGCGTGGGACATAATCCCAGCACCGAGGCACGGCACGGGGCGGGGGAGCGGCCTCTGGTGTCCTGCAACCCAGTGTGCCCCCGGCCCTCACATCACAACGGTAAGGAAGAGGAAAGAGAACAGAGTCAGCGTCTGACGCGGGGCGTCCGCAGTCAGCCCGGGCTTCAGTGTCGCCCCGTGTGAAGGCCCCAGCCAGCCCTGGGCAGCAAGGCCCTCACACACACACACACACACACACACACACACACACACACACACACTCGCACACACACAGGTCACGGTCTGCAGCCCGGCCTCCTGCGTCTCCTTTCTGCCGGGGCTGTGCCGAGTCTGGGACACACACTTCGGCAGCATCTATCACCATTTCATCCAGTCGTCGACGGCTTTGTGCTGAGAACTGGACGCTTTGTCCAGCGGCCACGAGAAAAGGCGCGCAGCCTCTGTGCTCCGGGGGAGGGACACGCGGGCCTGGCTCTCCTCCAGGGAGCTGCTCTGGGGACCGGCCCTGTTTGTCATGCAACTGAGCGCGGCAGGCAGCAGCAGAAGGCTCCAACCAGGACTGATGGCTGGCCAGCACTGCATGCTCTAAGGCTTAAAGCGCTTCCTCCCTCCCTCTCCCCCTCCCTCCCTTCCTCCTTCCCTCTCCCCTTCCCTCCCTCCCCCTTCCTGCTCCCCCTCCCTCCCTCCCTCCTCCCTCCCTCTCCCCCTCCCTCCCTTCCTCCTTCCCTCTCCCCTTCCCTCCCTCCCTCCCTTCCTCCCTCTCTCGCTCCCTCCCCCTCCCTCCCTCTCCCCTTCCCTCCCTCCCTCTCCCCTTCCCTCCCTCCTTCTCCCTCCCTCCCTCCTTCCTTCTCCCCTTCCGTCCCTCTCCCCTTCCCTCCCTCTCCCTCCCTCCCTCCCTCCCTCCCTCTCTCCCTCTCTCCCTCTCCCCCTCCCTCCCTCTCCCCTTCCCTCCTCCTTCTCCCTTCCTCCCTCCTCCTCCCTCCCTCCCCCTCCCTCCCTCTCCCCTTCCCTCCCTCCTCCTCCCTCCCTCCTTCCTTCTCCCCTTCCGTCCCTCTCCTCCTCCCTCCCTCCCTTCCCTCTCCCTCCCTCCTCCCTCCCTCCCTCTCCCCTTCCCTCCCTCCTGCTCCCTCCCCCCCTCACTTCTTCCTCCCTCTTCCCCTCTCTCCCTCCATCCTCCCTTCCTCTCTCCATCCCTCCCTCTCCCCCTCTCTCTCTCCCTCCATCCTCCCTCCCTCTCCCCATCCCTCCCTCTCCCCTTCCCTCCCTCCCTCTCTCCCTCCCTCCCTCCCTCCCTCCCTCCCTTCTTCTCCCTCCCTCCTTCTCCCTCCCTTCTTCTCCCTCCCTCTCTCCCTCCCTCCCTCCTTCTCCCTCCCTCTCTCCCTCCCTCTCTCCTTCTCCCTCCCTCTCTCCCTCCCCCTCTCTCCTCTCTTTCCCTCTTTCTTCCTCCTCTCCCCCTCCCTCCCTCTCTCCCTCCCTCTCTCTTCTCTCCCTGTCTCTCTCCCTCTCCCTCTCCCTCTTCCCCTCCCCGCTCTCTCTCCTCTTATCTCTCCCCCACCCCCCACCTGCTGTGCTCTTACTAGCTCTTTGAGCACCGCCCCAAGACCCCAGTCAGACAGAGGTTTGGGCCCGTTTGGAAGCAGACCCAGGGTGTCAGACTGAGCCTCCCCAAACCTCACACCCCTGGGCCCGTCTTAGGGGTAAGATGCTGTAAGAAAAGGCTCAAATCGTGGAACCAAATCTGGGTTTGCTCGCGACCGCCCAGCAGTGGGCTGTGAAGGCTCACGGGGCAGGGGGGGCACTCGGGGTCCTCGGCAGGGGGTTTCCAGCAGCTGTGCCCAGTGCCACCATCTCTCCATGTCACAAAGGGGCAAAGGCAGACGGAGGCTCTTCGTAAGGCCACAGCCTGGCAGGATGGGCACGTGTCACTCCTCTGGCTCGTCAGCTGGGACCCAGGCACGTGTCACTCCTCTGGCTCGTCAGCTGGGACCCGGGCACGTGCTGGGTGGGGCGCGGGGACCCGGGCGGATGTCAGGGGCGGCTCTGATTGCTCGGGGCGGAGAGACTCTGGGGAACACTGACATTCTCTGCGCGGCAGCCCCCGCTGAGGCCGAGACCCCCGTGGAAAGCTGGGTGGCAGCGGCGGTCCCAGGAGGCGGCACAGCCCTGTGGGCGAGGCCGTCTCTGGCGCTGGCCACAGCGGAGCTCTGCGGGGAGTCGAGCCCCAGTGCCCCAAGGCTCTCCCCGCGGGCAGAGCATTCAGGCCTCCTGCGTGCACCCAGGCCAGCACCTGGCGGGGCGGGGGGGCGACCAAGAGCCCGAGTCGTCCGTGCTGGGTGGCTCCGAGGCAGGATCCTGCGTGACCTCCGTGGAACCTTTCAAAAAAAATCTGCTGAGGGGCTGGAGCGATAGCACAGCGGGTAGGGCGCTTGCCTTACATGTGGCCGACCCAGATTCGATTCCCAGCATCCCAGATGGTCCCCCGAGCACCGCCAGGAGTCATTCCTGAGTGCATGAGCCAGGAATAATCCCTGTGCATCGCCGGGTGTGAGCCAAAAAGCAAAAAAAATTTTTTTTTTAAATTTGTTTTTAAAAAATTAAAAAAAAAAATCTGCCATGAGGAGCTACTGGTCTTGGCTGGCCTTCCTGCAGAAGCACCCCCGAGAGAAGGGTGTGGGGGTCCAAGCGGGGGGTCATTTGGGAGTGATCCCAGGAAGCACCAGGTGGGATGACAAAGGAGAAAAGACACCGTGGAGTGCACGGGGGGGGGGGGGGGGTGGGAAGGGGGGAGGGGCTGCAGGGATGAAGCCATTAGGCTGAGCAACAAGGGGGGTGGGCTGCTGCCGTGTGTGACTGTCTCCCGCCAAGCCCCCCGGGGGCCCTGGGGGGAAACTGAGGGCGTCCTGACATATGCCACGGGGCTCCCGTCATCTCAAAGTCACAGTGAACCTGTGGCTGAAGCAGAAGCCAAGAAGCCAAGTTCAGAGCAAAGGCCCGTGTCCCCCCGGGGACTCACAGTGGGACGCGGGGGGGGGGGTTCTGCACATCCCACCCCCTCCCTGCCTGGGGCCTACGCCCTTCCCCAGCCTCATGTTTGAACGTGGCAGGATCTGGTTCCGCTGGTTCCGCTCAGGACCGCCCAGAGGTGAGCCGTGACCTGGGCTCCAACTCGGCCGGAGCTGGCCGCGGGCCTGTCCCGCACGCTTCGAAACCTGCTGGCGTTTGAACCCGCTCCCCTCTACGAGGGGGGACGCCCTTCCAGGCTGCGGGGGGACAAGGGGCAGGGGGGACTTTTGCGGGGGAAGAGCTGAGAAAAGCTGTGCTGTTGCTCCACCTGCAGAATCTGTGTCGGGATGCAGTGACCTGCCCTTCCGTCCCCACGCTCTGGGGCTGGCCCCGTCATCACGAGCCCCTCTCCCCGGGGGACCCGGGCACCCGTCTTCCCCCGGAAAGTTCTCCTTGCCTTCCCCAACGGCCCCACGAAGACCGGAGACGGAGATCCAAGAGGCGGTGAACTTGGCATCAATGGTGCCGCACGAGGGCTCCTGGAGAGACTCAAGGTCTACCCCAAGGGGGGGGGGGTGGGGAGCCCGGCGGCTCAGCTTAGCGTCAGGGCCGAGATCGAGGGGACCTGCCCTCCTCCGCCTGCCCACTAGCCCGCTGGGTCCCCGTTGGCCGGTCCCCAGATTCTCGGCCCAGCACAAAATGCATTTTGCGCCTGGCTAGAAATACTTCCTGCCTGGTTTTGAAGGTCCGTCGGGCTGGCGTGAGCTGTCAATCACGGGAGAAGGAGGTGGGCTGGTGCCAAGCCAAGCGGGGAACTCTCCTTCGGGGTGAGAGCTCCAAGGATCCCATTGCTCAGTGTCTAGGAGCACAAAGGACTACATTTCCCAGACTCCCTTGCAGCGAGAGCCCTGGAGGTGGAAGACAGTGGGAGACCCTCACCCGGTACCTGACTCCGGCCGGCCTGTGAGAGAAGCTGGCTGCAGGGGGACCGTGATGCTCGAGGCCCGGCTCAGGTGGACAGCGCCGGACACAGCAACCCTAGGGGGTGGCAGGGGGCTTCCTGATCCCCAGAGGCCAACTCAGTCCCGAGCTGGGGGCTGTGCCCACCCCCTCCCGAGTCCGTTTCCTCTGTCCCCCCCACTCCCCGTGACCCGCCAGCCCATCTGCAATGAGGCTTTGCCCCGGAGGTCAGCGGCCAGTTCAGGGTTGTGGCGGTGGGACGGGTGTGGAGGCGTCCGTACTGCTGCAGATCCTCAGACAGCTGTGGACAGCTGCGGGCCCCCGTGGGGTCGCCGAGAGGGGAAGGGGCTGGCCTGGGCAGGGTTGGGGTCTGTACCCCACCGGGAGCCCCTGCGTCCGAGGTCAGTCCGCTCGAGGCCCCAGCCCAGCCGGTTCCGGCTGGGTCGGGCCTGACTCAGGGCTCTCACCCCGCTCCCCCTGCCAGTGCTCGAAGGTGAAATGTGTCCCAGCCCCAGACACGGCACTTCCGCATGCCGGATACCCTGGTGCCCAGGGAACTGCCTCCACGCCCGTCCCTCTGTCATGATCGTGAACCGCTGAACCGCAGGAGATGATTAGCGAGGCTCAGAGAGGTCGTGGGCACTGCCTAAGGCCACACAGCTTCAAAGGCAGGGCAGGGAGTCGTGGGCATCTCTGCCTTTCCGTTCAGCCAGCGTCGCCTGAACAGGGAGCAAAGCGAGACGCGGAGACAAGAGCAGCGGGCTGGGGAGGGGAAGAGCTTTCCCGCGCCCAGCCTGGAGCTCCCTTCCTCGACAGCCCTGTGTGGCCTCTCGCCCCTGCGGGAGGGACGGAGGGAGGGAGGGAGGGAGGGAGGGAGGGCGGGACGGAGGGGGGATGACGGAGCTGCCGTCCAGGCACCCGTGCCCGGGCCTCCCTGGGCCCAGTCTTGCTCGCTGGTCCTAGCCGTGCTGTCCAGGCTCGGACGGGCAAGATGGTGCTTCACTCCGCCCCGGGGTTCTGCACCAGCTCCAAGCGCTGTTCTCCGTGCTCGGGACACACAGGTGAAGAGCAGAGGCCGGGGCCGGGGCCGGACCCATAGCACAGCGGGGAGGGCTCTTGCCCCGCACGTGACAGACCCGGGTTTGATCCCCGGCGTCCCACCTGAGCACCGGCAGGAGGGATTCCTGAGTGCAGTGCAGGAGGAACCCCAGAGCATCGCCAGGTGTGGCCTAAAACACACACACACACACACACACACACATGCACACACACGCGTGCGCGCGCGCACACACACACACACAAAGATCAGAGGCAGGACTGTGGCCTCTTGGGACCACCAAGTCGAGAATGTGGGGCTGAGATGTGGGGGCAGGTTCGGAGAGGCAGAGCAGGCCCAGGGCCTGTGAGCAGAGGGTGGGGGCCCAGGGCCCTATGAAGCAGGCAGGTGACGTTGAGTCGAGGGAGTGGAGTCAGAGAGCCCCAAGTTAACCCAGAGGAGACATGGCAGACAAGGACCAATAGCCGATGCCAAGGTCCTGGGGCAGGAATAGAGTCAGTAGGGTGAATGGACGGAGCAGGTGGATGCAGGTGGATGCAGCAGCGGGCACTGAGGGGAGATGGTACAGGCCAGGTCACGGGGAGTCTCAGCTGGGCCAGAGCTTGAACAAGAGAATTGGAGCATCTGGGAGCAGAGGGCAGCGGGAGGGGCGGTGTGGGGGGGCCCCCTCGGACCTGGCAAGAGCCCAGTGACCCAAAGGCCTGGTCTGTGAGGGCGCTGCAGAGAGACTCAAGGGCAAGGCGGGGAGCATCACGCCCTCGGGCCGCCTGTGCCCGCCCCCCCCGTCCCCCCTGTCCCTCCCGCCCCCTCCCCCCCCCGCCCCGCACAGCTGCTTATCAGGCGGCAGAGTCAACACGCCCGCAGCCCCGCAGGCCGGGGCCTGTCTCTGAACACGCCGCTTCTCCCGGCCCCTTATCCGGCCTCCAGGTGGCAAAGCCGCGTTGCCGGGCAATGGCGTTTTATCTTTGGGGTTGGCACGGGGGCCAGTGAGAGGCAATTTCATTAGCTCCTTTCCCATCTGCCTCTGCAAACATCCCCGGGGGCTCCCAATTAAGGGCCGGCTGCTCTTCCCCCACCAGACGTTTGTTTTAATCTAATAAAGCCGCTTACAGGCCGCTGCCCGGCGAGGCGGCTTCAGGGTGTTCTTGGCGCAGGACGGTGGGGGGTGGGGCGGGGTCGGCGGGTGCCCTGGGCCCTGGACACTGAGGCCTGTCCCTTAGGCAACAGTTCCAGACCCTTGGCTAGAAGGACGAGTTTGGGGCCGGAGCGACAGGACGACAGGACAGGGGGCAGGACACTTGCCTTGCATGCGGCCAAGCCGGGTTTGACCCCTGACACCAGACAGGGTCCCCGGAACCCGCCGGGGTGATTCCTGAGTGCAGAGCCAGGTGTAACCCCTGAGCATCACCGGGTATGACCCCCCCCGCCACCCAACAAACCCCAATAATAATTTTTTTTAAAGCCCGGAGCCAGCTGAGATGAGGAGGTCCCTAGTGCCCCTGGGAGGACCCCCCTTTCCTCCGGGGGCCACATCCTTACAGGGGTCCCCCAGGGAGCCTCACTCCTGGGCAGAATGTCTGCAGGGAGACACCCTTGCTGAGAAGCTTCTGCAGGCCAGCGGGAGGTGTTGTGTCCGCCGAGCGCCCCTAAGGAAGGCGCTTAGCAAGGCCCCCCAGGTCAGGCTGAGTGGACAGAAGGGGGACCCAGAGTGACGGGAGATGCTGGACGCTGAGGGTCAGGGCAGAGCAGAGCGTGAGGGGGCTGGCCCGGCCCTCTGGCCAAAGCATGCAGCAGGGAGAGGGGGGGCGTCCTCCCTCCCCCAAGCATCCGAGAAATGGGTGGGGGCTTCTGGGTTGGGCCGGGGGGCAGGAGAGAGAGCCCCTGCTCTCAGTGCTGTTCTTCCCCCCCCCCCCCACAAAGATTGGCTTGCAGGGGTCCCCAGGAAGAGCCATGGGGACTGGGCTCACGGGGTCCTGGTCTCTGGACTTTGGCCAACAGACCTGTGGGATGACGGGAGACCTGTGCTCGGGAGGCTGGAAGGCTGGGAGGCAGGGAGATATGAAGGCAGGGAGGCTGGGGTCAGGGAGGCTGGAAGGCAGGAAGGCTGGGAGGCTGGGAGGCTGGGAGATATGATGGCAGGGAGGCTGGGGTCAGGGAGGCTGGGAGGCTGGGAGGCAGGGAGGCTGGGAGGCTGGGAGCTAGAGACAGGAGGCAGGGAGGCACGAGGACACGGAGGCCTCAGACTAAGATGCAGACGCGGCATTGATCAGTGTCTTCCACATCTGGGCCAGCCCTGGGTGCCAATGACAGTTCCTGGGCTCTCAGCACCCGTGACCGCCCGTCCCATGGTGGTTCTCAGTGTCCCCAACACCCCCTTCAGGCTCAGTCCTCCGGTGGCGCCCTTGGTCTGTGTGTCCGTGTGGCTGCTGACCGGCAGCCTGAATGAGCTCCCTCCGTCCCGTCCTTTAAGCCCAGCCTCAGTGGGGCGCGGCCACTCCACTGCTGGGGCGCCCCATGTCCGTTTGGAGTGGAGGTGTCGGCCACAATCCCCGCCTGCCCCGGGGGCTCTTCCTCGGGCTCCTGCAGGGACTGTGTGTTTGCGCTTGTGGGCCCAGAGCAGGGGCCATGGGTCACTCAGGCCCAGGGCAGGGGCCATGGGTCAGTTGTGCCCAGAGCAGGGGCCATGAGTCAGTTGGGCCCAGAGTAGGGGTCATGGGTCACTCGGGCCCAGAGCAGGGGCCATGGGTCAGTCGGGCCCAGAGCAGGGGCCATGGGTCACTCGGGCCCTCGTGGCTTCCCTCAGGGCCAGCATCTCACACAACTGTACCCAGAGCCCCTCCAAACTGAGCACTGTCCCCAGAGTCCCAGCAAGGCTGCTTGTGCTCCCTTTGAGGGTGGTTGGTTAAGTGCAGCCTGAGGGGCTTCAGGGCGGCTGGCCAGAAGGACGCACACATGCCGCTATGCCCCTGTTCTCCCCCCAGAGGCAGTGGCGGAGCCCCGAGGCTGAGGGCTGCCCCCCCTCCCACAGAGTCATCCCACAGACCCTCCCCTCCCCTCCCCTGCCACCCGACCCGGCGGGAGCTGGCCAGGAGCCCGCATCACGCGGCTTCCCCTGGCCCCGCTCCCTCCTGCCCTAAATCCTGGCTCTGGCTTGGCGTCCTCAGTGCTCACCTTCCCAGAGCTGGCGGCCCCACGGCTGAGGCTCAGTGGCAGAGCTGGCTGCAGGCCAGTGTTCGACCCCCAGTGGCCTCTCTGGCATGGCAGCGAGTGGCCCTGGGTGGCGTCTCCTCCCGGCATCCCGGAGCGAGACAGCGCAGTGGCAGCAGAAAGGGGAGCGAGATGGGGCACGGGAAGGTGTCCCTGGGGACAGCCAACTGTCACCTCACCGAGGCTTCCTCAGCCCTGTGCTCTGTGGTGTGAGGGGGGCTCTGACAGGGGGCAGGGGGCCAGCCCAGCGACAGGGCGGCCCACTCGGAGGGGAGAAGACGCAGGTCTGCAGGCTGTCACCCCTCGAGGAACGGTCCCTTCCTCACTCTTGGGCTCTCTTTCCCGTGACTCTACTCTCCGCCCGCGGTGTGGCCCTGGCTTCCCTCCCCATCATGTCACTGGTAGGCGCCACACACTGCTGATGCCCCTGGTGCCCCCAGGGTTTGCCTTCCTGTGCCTTCAGCTCTGCTCAGCACCAGCCCAGAGGGGGCTTCGACACGCCTGGCCCAGCCTATCTTTTTTTTTTTTTTTTTTTTAGCTTTTTGGGTCACACCTGGTGATGCACCAGGGTTATTCCTGGCTCTGCACTCAGGAATTACTTCTGGCGGTGCTCAGGGGACCATATGAGATGCTGGGAATCGAACCCGGGTTGGCCGCGTGCAAGGCAAACGCCCTACCCACTGTGCTATTGCTCCAGCCCCCCAGCCAATCTTTTTTTTTTTTTAAATTAAAAATATTTGTTTCAGGGGCTTTGAGTTAAGCCACTTAACTCAAACCATGACAGAATTTCTCATAAGGTGGGTCATGAGGAGATGTTAGGGCAAGGGGTTGCGGGTCACTGGACCCCAGGGCTGTGTGTCATCTGGACTAGTCAGTCACACAGCAGCCAGGACCTCCTGACTCATAGAGGCGGCGGGTTCCTCATAACCCAAGGCTGTGGTCGCTGTCCGTGGTCCTGAATTTAGGTCACAGATGGGTCTGGACCAACACGTTCGAGGGGTCAGAGCTTTTATATGTTTTGGGTATATGTAAGTCTCCCAAGAGGTTTTTGGATATCTGGGAGCCCCTCCTAGAAATTGTTGAACAGCTGGACCATCATTTATAGACGGTGCTGGGGAGACTCCCGTTGGCCTTGCTCAGGGGACAATGTGGTACTAAGGGCAGAGCCAGGGTCAGCCACATGCAAGTTCTTAACCCCTGTATTCTTCCATTTTCCTCAAGCTGGTTGAAGCTTTTGGAATTTTCAGGCGGTTACAGAATAGTTAGAACCTTGGTGTTTTCAATAGACAAGGTTGGTTTGTCTCATGATGATCATTTGTTAAATACATAAGATATAATTCATATTTATTGCATGCATTGTGTTAATCTTCACACCCCTTTGAGATATTATCATGATGCACCTTCTATATATATATACATAAGGAATATGATTCCCAGGCAGATTAGACTGCATCCCAAGATGACACAGTTTGAAAATGGGAACATATGATGAGGGTGGCAGTCTAACTCTAGGGCCAGCATTCAAGCCCTCTGCTCTCTTGCTTCTTATTTAAGGCCAATATGGTTGGGGCTGAAGAAGGAGTACAGGGCTGCCCACGGCCAACTTGGGTTCAATCCCCCCACCCCATATGATTCTGGACCCCCACTGGGAGTGATCTCTGAGCACGGAGCCAGGAGTAAGCCCTGAGTACACCAGATGTCCCCCCACAGCTCAGGAAACGGAACAGAGCTGGCTAAGTACAGCTGCAGGTACAAACTGTAACATCATAATGACCAGGGACTGTATGTGAGTTTGTCCTTTTCGGTCCCAGCCCCTTCGGTGCTCACAGCTCATGGGCTGGCAGTGGCCCAAAGCTGCAGCCTGCCTGGGCACAGTTACACTCCGAGGCCTTTAACTGCATCTCAGGTGGGCTGTTCTGCCTCTGGGACGCTGCAGGGTTTGGGCCCGGTGTGTCTGCATGCACATCCTCCCTGTGTTTGACATCAAAAGGCTTTCGGGGAACGATATTCCTTTCACCTCCTTCATAGCATTCATTGAAGAGACCTTGTCCCGGCTGGCCTCCTAGAACCAGATGACCTTTGGAGGGGGGGGCGCTGGTCTCCATCCCTGGGCTGGGGGGAGAGCCCAAGTGGTAGTGTGAGACCCAGAGCTCTATCCCCAGCACAGTGTGACCCTCCCACACCCCGAGAAGTGACCCCCCAATTAACACAACCAGAAAGATGGAAGAGGCGGAGGGTAGCCTCTGTCAGCCAAGCGGGCTCATTCTTGGCTGAACTAGTGTTTCCTGAGCCCCTGGCTCTGGCGCCCACATCTTCACACCCCCAGCCCCCCTCGAAAGGAATAAGAAAATCTAGGACATTTCCGGCACCAAACTCAGGAGAAGTGTCTCGTGGGCGGCCTCACGTCTGCCTGCTGAGGGCTCTGCCGTGATGCCCACGGCCGGCTTGATGGCTATTCGGAACACTCACTCTCATGCTCTGAGATTGGGGTGCCCCCCACCCCCCGCCGCCGCCTCCTGAACGTGCCTGGGAGGTGTGAGCCGGTGAGAAATGGTCCCAGATGTCAGTGGTGGCTGAGCGCTTGCTCTGTGCCCACTGGCTCTTGCAGGGGAGACTGAGCCCAGAGGGGAGATTTGGGGGCGCAGACCTGCCTGGGGAAACAGATCGAGGGTCAGAGAGAAGAGGGGGAGAGTAACGGGTAAGGTATCTGATGGCGGTGAACAGCGAGGAGTCTCCGGGCTGTGGCCTCACGGATAGACACGATGCAGTGCCGTGCATCGGACATGGACATACTCTTATAATTCAGTAGCTTCCGTGAAACTTTATTTCAAAAAGGTTCAGGGGCCGGGAAGATAACTCAGGGGCGAGGGACCTGAGTTTGATGCCCACAGCACCTTAGTGGCCCCGAGGCCACTGCAGATGTGTCCCTTTAAAGAGCTTGAGGCCATCAGGCCCTGCTCGATGCCTGCACACTGCTGGGCCCGAGGGTTGAACTGTCTGACCGGGTGTCCAGATATCAGTAGGAGTGGCCCCCAGGGGCCCTGAGCACTGCTTGGGAGCTGCCACCAAATACAATGGATGCCACTTTGACCTCAAAATCAGAGAATCTTCTAGCTCGGGAGGCCTGGGATTTCAGCAGACAGTGCTCCAGGGAGGAGGAAGGTCCCCTCCACACCCCGTCCTACACCCCCAAGCCTCTCAGCCCCCAGCCCCACACCAAATGCTTTGATCTGTGACTTGGAGAAGCTCTAGCTTAGACCTGCCCCTCCACGGGAGCGCCCAGGCCCCTGGCCCCTGCTCCTGGGTTCCTGTGATATTTGGTTCCTGGGGCGTCAGTGCTGATCAATAATGCATGTTGGAGAGGGAGAGACAGAGGGCAGAGCCAAGTCACAGGGACATAACCCCAAAACCCCAGGCTCTGTGGGGGGGGGCACCTGTGTCCCTCACCATGTCTCTGAGAGCAGAAGAGAAACACAAGAGGCCCCAGGAGCACCAGGCCATCAGGCCTGCCTCGGCAATGGATTAGAAAGCGCCTGGGCCAGGCAGGCACCTGGGCACGTACCTGGGCAGGCAGGCGCATCCATCCGGAGCCCGGCCCGCGAGCAACTCAATGCCCTCTGCGTCCACGGGAACCACTCTCGTTGAGAAGGCTGGTCACGGTCACACTGAGTGTTCGTGTCACCAAAGGGGACTGTGGCCGAGTCTGGGGGCAGGAATGAAGTGGCACAGTGACTCTGAAATGTGACTGTGTGCTTCAAAAACAAACAAACATTTTCTTTAACTTACATCTGCTTGGTTTTGTATTTAGTTGGTTTGTCCTTATACTGAAGTATAAAGGTTCAGTGAATCAACTCACTTAGGTGATCAAGGCAGGCCAGAGTGATAGTACAGCGGGGAGGGCATTTGCCTTGCATGCAGCCGACCCAAGTTCAATCCCCGGCATCCCATATGATCCACCGTGCCCTGCCAGAATAATTCCTGAGTGCAGAGCCAGGAGTAAACCCTGAGCATCACTGGGTATGACCCAAAACTAACCCCCCCAAAAAAAATTACAAAAAAACCCAAAAAAAACATGATTGAAGACAAAGTTGGTCTTTTAGTAATTCTCTAATAGTCACACACACTCTGGATCTAGGATTTTTCCTCCTGTGTAAGAACACAAAAAAGAAAAGGAAAGGGGTGAGGAGGGGAGCACCTCACCACACCGGGCACTGGGCACATGGCAGTGGCGCTGTCTTTCCCCTCCACCCATGTTCGGTAGTCCCCAGCCGCCTCCCCGCCCCCCGGGGAGGTTGATGGTGATGACGAGGCAGGCGAAGGAAGGAACGGAGCCAGGCTGGTAGGTCTCAGTTGCAGTTTATTCCATTCCCATCTCCATTCTCCTCTGAGTCTCCTCCTGCTTCTTCCTCCCCCATGCTACTTCATTCTCCTTCTCCTCTGGATCTGGATATTGGTCTAGATTCTCCAGATCTCGATCTGGGACTCGCACTGGGACTGGCCCCCCAGCCCACTCTCGCAGCCTAGTTAAATCCCCCAGCATGAGGGGTTGGGGCTTACACATAGGTGTGGTCACAATCAATAGGGTAAAGTTCTTTCCCTCAGGGGATGCTTCTTCTAGGACAGATTCTCTTTCAGCAGGACACCTGCCCAAGAGCGGAATCCCATGGGTGTGTTTCTCCTCTCCTTGTCCAACTAAAGTATTCATAATATTAATCATTTTGTATAGACATAGCAAGAGATGCATTAAGCTTATAGAATTGCTTTCCTGGGGTCACCTTGATCTCAGACTACAGTGCTCAGGCCAGATTAGTCTTTCCTATCCCTAGCAGGGTCCTAGTCTCGTTGTTGCTTTTGGATCATGACATGACATGTCCATGACCAATCTCTTAACATATAGTTAAGTATTAGGCACTTTGGCCAGGCCCATCTCGATGCCAGGGTAGCACATAACTCACAGCTTGCCCTGGGTCCGTCCCGTCCCTCGTCGGGACCCTGCTTTTGGGGGTGCTAGGAAGTAAGGGCAGCTGAGGCTTAAGTCGAGAAAGCAGATGCCCGGGAATGAATAATATTCGAGGCCAATTAAATCCCATGTTACCAAAGCATATTAACAACTGTCTTTCTTTGTCCATACAAAAAGGATATTGCTTTAAAGTAAACTATTCAAAAGACATGAGGAGAGGAGAAAGTCA
Organism: Sorex araneus; assembly: GCF_027595985.1. NCBI lineage: Eukaryota > Metazoa > Chordata > Mammalia > Eulipotyphla > Soricidae > Sorex > Sorex araneus. Next base: position 8,999,997 of record NC_073304.1, read on the forward strand.
ATATTAACTTACAATACAAGTTCACTGTCCTAGCAAGGTCTGACCTTACAAATTAGCAGTCTGATTAGGGGAAGGGCCGATAAACTGGTAGAAGTGGTTACAGATAAACAAAGAAATGGGAGTGACTTGGGAGCACTTTGATGGGCGTGACTGATATACCTAAGCTCCTAGTGGCAAGGGGAGCAGGACATACCAATGTAGTCTGGAATTGTTTAGAGATTATTACCAGATAAGCCCAAACTCTGTGGCAAAGGAGAAAGGACAAACCAATGATATCCTACACCTCCATAGTCTTATATGATGCATTGTTCACTGGCTACAGTATTTGTTTTGTTTTGTTTTTTTGGGATCACACCCAGTGATGCACAGGGGCTATTCCTGGCTCATGCACTCAGGAATTACCCCTTGGTGGTGCTCAGGGGACCATATGGGATGCTGGGAATCAAACCTGGGTCGGCCGCATGCAAGGCAAACGCCCTACCCGCTGTGCTATGGCTCCAGCCCCCTGGCTACAGTATTTGTAAACCATAAATTGGACACAGCCAGATTAGAAATAAAGCCGAATAAACTCTGATAAAGGATAAGTGGGAACTTCAATTATAAACGCTTATAAAATATTTGGGAACTTCAACAATATTCTCAGGAAGATTGGTATTAGACTATTAAAAAATGAAAATTTATACAAAATTATAACAGATTTAGGACCTGAGTAATAGTACAGCAGGTAGGGCACTTGCCTTGGATGCAGCCAACCTGGGCCCAATCCCTGGCAGCCCATACGGTCCCCTGAGCACTGTCAGGAAGGATCCCTGAGCTCCAGGACTAAACCCTGAGCACTGCCAGGTGTGCCCCCCCCAAGTAAAACCTTTAAAAATTGCAACAGATTTAAACAGATATAGTTAAAAATAAAATTAAATTGTAACTAAATATACATTTTTGTGGGCTGGAGTGATAACACAGCGGTTGGGCGTTTGCCTTGCACATGGCCGACCTGGGTTCGATTCCTCCGTCCCCCTCGGAGAGCCCGACAAGCTACTGAGAGTATCCCTCCCACACGGCAGAACCTTGCAAGCTCCCTGTGGCGTATTCGATATGCCCAAAACAGTAACAACAAGTCTCACAATGGAGATGTTACTGGTGCCCGCTCGAGCAAATCGATGAACAACGGGACGACAGTGCTACAGTGCTACAAAAAACAAAAGCGGTAGGGCCAGAGACACAGATCAAAGTGTTGGAGTGGATTCCCGGCATGCAGTAGACCCTGGGTTAGGTGCCTGGCACCCCTAGGTGTAGCCCATGGTGGTCCCCAGCACTGCCAGGCCCAGGCATCTAACAGGCAGCCCCTGGGAAGCCAGTGCCCTCGATTAAACATAGAGGCATCCCGAAAGTCAGTTGTTCCACTCCTAGATCTGAACTCAGTGAAACCAAAGCCTTCAACGCTTGATCTATCAGTGTCCCAGAATAGAAGTTGCCTTTTTCAACCTTTAAATGCAAAGTTGTAGCACACCCATTTAACGGGTTATGACTTAGCAATGAAGAAAAATGAACTACGAGTCTATGCGTCAGGAGCATACCTCAAAATAGACGCCAGACTGAGTCCTTTCTGTACAATTCCATTTCCGTAGAAGTTCTCAGACATGCCAAGGAAGCTGTAGAGACGAAAATCAGACCCACAGTGGCTGGGAAGGGATCAGGCGGTGTGGATTGGGAGTACGGGTCGGTGGTGTGAATCGGGGGGTCTGAGTAGGGGGTATGGGCCGGGGCTGTTGACTGAGGGTATGAATTAGGGGTGTGGATGGGGAGCAGGGCGCCTCAGAGTGGAGGACCTTGCGGGGAGTTGTGGCTGTCTTTGCCCTCTTGACCAGCGGTGGCACCGTGGCGGTACACGTTTACACGTGTGTCAGACCTTCCCCAGTTCCCCGGGCTCCTTAAATAGGGGAAACTTCTCCATAAGGTGGTTTTGGCTCTTGGGATTTTTTCGGCGGGGGTGGGGGGGCACGCTCTGCAGTGCTCAGGGTTTACTCCTGGCTGGGCACTCAGGATTCACTCCGGCAGTGCTCAGAGGACCCTGTGGGATGCTGGGGATTAAATCCGGGTCGGCTGCTGTACTGGGGCTCCACCCCTCCTATTTGCGTTGGGTTCAGTTTTGGTGTCGGTGTTTGGGCCACGCAGACTGGGGGTCCACAGACTGCACGAGGGTCACCCCTGGCTCTGTGCTGGGGCTCACTCCAGGCGGTTCTCAGGGGCCGTATGAGGTGCCGGGGATCAACTGTGCTGGTCTCGTGCGAGGTAAGCTCCTTGCACCTGCACCATCTTCCGGCTCCCGCCCTGTTTGTTGTCGCTTCTTTGACCTTTTAGTTCAGTCCCTGTGGGGCCAATACTGTTCCTGACGGGGTTTCACACAGGCAACGTCCCACCCACACCCTCCACCTGCACGTGCGTCTCCCTCCACCCGTCTCCTCCGCGGTAAGCGCGGTTCTATGGGCCAGTTTTCATTTCTGGTGCCTTTGGCCATAGTTGTTCTCCACTGTCCTTTCTACCCTCTCGGTGCCTCTCCTTCTGGCGGACGTGTCAGACCGATCCTCCCGGTCCCATCCACGTAGCAGCAAATCACATGATTTCATCTTTCCTTTTCTTTCTTTTTGGTTTTGGGGCCACACCAAGTTCTCAGGGGTTACTCCTGGCTCTGCACTCAGGAATCACTCCCAGTGGTGCTCAGGGGACCTTATGGGATGCCTGAAAGGCAAATGCTCTCCCCGCTGTATTATGGTTCTGGCCCCTGATTTCATATTTTCACATTCCTTCTTTCCTTTCTTTCTTTTTCTTTCTTTCTTTTTCTTTCTTTCTTTCTTTCTTTCTTTCTTTCTTTCTTTCTTTCTTTCTTTCTTTCTTTCTTTCTTTCTTTCTTTCTTTCTCTCTCTCTCTTTCTCTCTTTCTCTCTTTCTCTCCTTCTCTCCTTCTCTCTTTCTTTCTTTCTTTCTTTCTTTCTTTCTTTCTTTCTTTCTTTCTTTCTTTCTTTCTTTCTTTCTTTCTTTCTTTCTTTCTTTCTTTCTTTCTTTCTTTCTTTCTTTCTTTCTTTCTTTCTTTCTTTCTTTCTTTCTTTCTTTCTTTCTTTCTTTCTTTCTTTCTTTCTTTCTTTCTCTCTTTTGCTTTTTGGGTCACACCCGGCGATGCTCAGGGGTTACTCCTGGCTCTGCACTCAGGAATCAGTCCTGGTGGTGCTCAGGGGACCTTATGGGATGCCGGGGATCAAACCCTGGTCAGCTGTGTGCAAGGCAAACGCCCTCCCCTCCGTACTGCCGCTCCGGCCCCGATTTCATCTTTTCTTCTTGCCGCCATGAGAGTGCAGGAAGCGAGAAGGGTGCTGCTGCTGTCTCCCCCTAGTCCCCGCATGGTCCTGCTGTGGGCACCGTCTGGGAACCAGGCGGCGAAGTGCTGGGCTCAGGTTAGCAGAAGCCCAGGGCCAGCCCTGCTCCCCCCCACCCTGGCTTGGCTCCCGGAGCCCCCGGGGCTGTCTGTGTGTCCTGAGCCAGGGACAGGGTGTCCTGCCCTGAAGATGCAATCTCCCCCCACAGCACGCCCTGCTCCGTGCGCCCAGCCTGGCAGCCAGGGCCTTGGATTAATTGGCAGAGCCACCCGAGGAAGTAATAAAGCAGAGGGCGAGATAAGGAGCAGCACAATTACCTAATGGCGCCTTATCTGCAGCTGAGAAGGCCCGGGCCAGGCTGTGATTCCCGCCCATCCCCGCTGGCCTGCCTGGAGGGGGGGGAGGGGGGAATTGGGCGCTGGAGGCCAAGGGCAAAGAGTAGGAGTCAGGGCCGGGGGCAGGGCTGGGCCAATCCTGCACTTGGCTTCTGCCCAGCCGAGCCCCCCCCCTCCCCCGCCCTGGAGGGCTGATCGGGCCACGGGTTACTCTGGATGTGAGGCGGGTGCTGGGGGCCTCAGGGATCCCAGGACAGTGCTCCCCACCCTGTGGCTTTAGCCACCCCACTCTCCCTCTGGGGATTCTCTCCCAGGCCTGGGCTGAGCACATGTCCGAGAGGAGCGGAGGCCAGCAGGACTGTGAGTAGTGCCCGTGACAGCCGCGAGGAGCAGGAACGCGTGTCTCCCGCTGCACAGACCCAGGCAGAGTCCCAAGCGAGTCTGTTTCCGGGGCATGCAGAGCAGGAGGGGGAATCTCCTTTCATTCTCCCGGGGTACGGGGTACGAGGCAAGATTCTAATTTGGTCGTGGTCCTGCACACGGTGTAAAGAGGCTGTGCCCAGTGGGACAGTCCCTGGGGGCCTGCACCACCCGCTTCACAGTTCTCAGACTCCAAGATGAACTGTCGATGATCAGGACAAGCCTCGTCCAGAAATTAATGTTAAAAAACTCAGGTATGCGGGTTTTGTGACTGAAATCTCCAGGCTTTCACGGAATCGGGGATGGGCTCCCTCCCCCTCTGCCCCCTCCCCCCCCCCCCCCCCCCCCCGCTCGTGGATCTCCCTGTACTTCTGGAAGCCCCAGCAGTCATCCAGTTAAAAATTTAACTCCAGCTGTATCACCCCATTAGAAATTTTGGATTTCCTGGAGTACGTGGCTGCCTTTGCAGACCTGCGATAACTCAAACTCTACAACACTGGTAAACCAGGAGAAGCACACAGATCGGATGGGATGCAATATGGAAGACGACCAATCTCGATGAACAAACTATAAACACAGAAGGCTTAACCTGTAATAACATCTTAGAAATCTCTTATACAAGGGCCTAATGTCTCCATGATGTGATACAACAATCTTCACTAACTTTCTTCTAAGGAAATGTTTTCAAATCATTTTTTTATCAAATTATTTATAACAAGCAATATAGCACTGTACTGTAGCACTCTTGTCCTGTTGTTCATTGATTTGCTTGAGTGGGCACCAGTAACGTCTCCATTGTGAGATTTTTTTTGTTCTTGTTTTTGGCATATTGAATACGCCACAGGTAGCTTGCCAGTCTCTGCTGTGCGGGTGGGATACTCTCGGTAGCTTGCCGGGCTTTCTGAGAGGGATGGAGGAACCAAACCCGGGTCGGCCACGTGCAAGGCAAACGCCCTACTCATTGTGCTTATCGCTCCAGTCCATAACAAGCAATATAAAATAAATTAATTATTGTGGGCCTGCTATGAGGCAGGTTTAAACAGTGGCTGGGAAAATTGGAGATAATGGCGGTGGGAGGGGCCGATGGCGGTGGGATTGGTGCTGGAATATTGAATGTCTGTAACAAATCATGAACAATTTTGTGAACCACCGTGTTGATATAGTGTAAGGGGAAAAGAAAACTTAAAATAAAAATGAAATCAGGGGCTGGAGCGATAGCACAGCGGGGAGGGCATTTGCCTTGCACGTGGACCGACCCAGGTTTGAATCCCAGCATCCCATATGGTCCCCTGAGCACCACCAGGGATAATTCCTGAGTGCATGAGTCAGGAATGACCCCTGTGAATTGCCGGGTGTGACCCAAAAAAGCAAAAAAAAAAAAAAAATTAAATTAAATTAAAAAAAAAAATGAAATCAAGCGATGGTTCGATCAACCAGGCTGACAGAAAGGTGATAGATTGGTGATGGATTAATAGATTGATAAGTGATAGGTGATAGATTAATAGGTGATTAATCAATAGCTGAGAAATAGATGTAGATAAACTGACAGATTAATAGATTGGTAAGTAGATGAACAGATAAGTTGATAGGATGGGAGGTTGATGAATAGATCGGCAGATAATTGATAAGTAGATAAAGTTGTCTCTGCGGATCAGACACAGGCTCAGCTGAGGAATGAGGGGCTTCCCCTTGAGAATGGATGAGGGGGTGCTGGGGAGGAGAAGAGGGGTCCCTCTTCCAGCGTCCCAGTCTGCCCAAACACTACGCAGCCCAGATGCTGTTTAACCCCTGGACCACCCCGGCTGTTTGTCCTGCCGCCGTCGAGCCCCCCACAAGGATACCAGGGCCCCGGGTGCCGTCACACAGCTGAGGTCAGGGAGGCGGAGGGGTCCGGGGCGCGGGGTCTGGTGCTGAGACCCTCCTGCCCTGTGAGCCCTCGGGGGTCCTGGGCCCTCGTGTCCTCAGAACAGGGCGAAAGATGCCCATTGTGTGTCTCACTGTCCAGCAGTTCCCACGGACACAGGAGCTGAGTCACCCGTGAGACGGGATCAGCGTCAGCCTCTGTCTGGTGCCGTCAAGTTCGGTCTTTCCCCCACCTGCATTTATTTCTGTTGTGTGTCAGGTGCACACGCCTGTAGGTCTGTGCTTGGATGAATGAGTGAAGTCTCGACCCGCCCTCACTCCAGCTCCACAAACCAGCTCTCCCTTGCTGAGCATCCGGGGTGTGTAGGCCCTGTTCTCCCCCCAGGACAGCTTGTTTACCCCCCGGCAGCCTCTGGCGGGAGCACTACCCGTGAGACTGAGACGAGGGGGGAGGAGCTGCCCAGTAGAAGCGGAACCAGAGAGTGTCACCATGGCTGTGTCGCTGGTGCCCCAAACAGCCCCGGCCTGAGATCCCAGGCCCTCCCGACTGCTGGGCGCCTCTCGCTCTCCCTGGTCCCTGAGCCCCCCCTCCCTCCAGCATCCCCTCCCGAGTCCTTCCCCACGTCCAGGGAGACCGGCGCAGACTGAGGGCAGGAGGGGGCCCCCCGGCATGGACTTTGCAGTCAGAGCCCTGGGTAGAGCCCCCAGACTGCTGGCCCATGAGCAAGGCGGGAAGCACCCCTGGAGCATCACAGGAGTGACCCCCCGAGCGCCTCTGGGTGTGGAAGAGTCCCTCCCCCCAAAGAGGCCAACCTAAGGCTCAGAGTGGAGGTGTGGGAGCAGCCCCAGGGCGTGAGGGGAGGAGAAGGGGCCCGGGAGCACTGTCAAGACACTGGGCTCCTTTCCTGGCACCGTCTCCTTAGAGGTGACCAAGGGCCGGTCCTGGGATTTGGGCTCGACAGGGCGCCATGTGGTATGGGGTGCTGCGTGCATAGGGTGCAGTGTGGATGGACTGTCAGGTGGACTGCGTACTGTGTGGCTGGGTGCCGTGTAGACAGCCTGCCGTGTGGCCTGGGTGCCGTGTAGACAGACTGCCGTGTGCCGGGTGCTGTGTAGACAGACTGCGTGTGGCCGGGTGCCGTGTAGACAGACTGCGTGTGGCCAGGTGCCGTGTAGACAGACTGCCGTGTGCCGGGTGCTGTGTAGACAGACTGCGTGTGGCTGGGTGCCGTGTAGACAGACTGCGTGTGGCCGGGTGCCGTGTAGACAGACTGCGTGTGGCCGGGTGCCGTGCGGCCCCTCTTCTGCGGGCGGCTCGTGTGTTGGGGCACAGGGCGGCCGGCCCTCGTGGGTAGTTTAGGGCTCTCCTTGCTCTGCTCCCACATGCCCTGGGGCCGGGGGTGTCCTCTCCTGCCCTAGGGGTCAGCTGCTCCCTTGCGGGCTGGAGGAGCGGGACCCTCAGGCCCGCCCAAAGGAGATGAAGCCCAGCAGGGGCCAGGCCCCCCGGCGCCCTGGCCTCCCCCGCCCTGGCCTCCCCGCCCTGGCTTCCCCACCCTGGCTTCCCCGCCCTGGCCTCCCCGCCCTGGCCTCCCCTGCCCTGGCCTCCCCTGCCCTGGCCTCCCTGCCCTGGCCTCCCCCAGTCTCCTGCCCTCAGCTTGTCCCCACAGTGCCGGGAATGGGGTCTGGTACACGTGGCCTCCCACTGCCCCCCTCCCCCTTCCTGCCACCTCCTGGGGGCTCCCCGCCCCCTTCCCTTGAGAGCAGCTGCAGGATTGTCCCAGGGGAGGGGTCAGATCTGCGCCACGTCTGATGCTGGGGGCAGGACCCGGGTGTCCCTCAACCCAGGAGCCCGCTCCGGCCGGGTCAGGGGGAGTGGCGGTCCCTCGGCGGCCCCCGCTGGGCGCTGCCCCCACTCTGTTCCCGGCTGGTCTGTCTCGGTCCAGTAGGGGCTGTCTGGGCCACGCCCAGCGTGCTCGGGCCTGTCTCTCCGGCCCGTGGGTTTCCGTGTCTCCAGCCGTGCGGGGCCGTGAGCTCACTGGGCAGGTCTGGACGGCCACCGAGGGGCTGGGGCAACAGCACGGCGTGCAGGGCGCTCGCTGCATGCAGCGGACTGGGCTCAATCCCCGGCACCACCTAGGGTCCCCTGAGCACTGAGTCAGGGGTTCCCCCTGAGCAAGGACCCAGGAGTTCCCCTGGAGCACTGCCAGGTGTGCCCAAGCCTCTGCTCCATCCCCCCCAAAGACTCCAACCCGGACACCTGGGGGCTCTCCCTCCGCCCTCCTGCGCGGCCTCTCACTGGGCAGGCGCAGTCTGGAACTCCAGGCCTCCCGCACCGGCGTGTCCCAGCCGGCCAGGAGTCGCCGGCCCAGGGCCCTGGGCTGCCCCCCATCCCGACGCCATGCAGGGAGCAGCTGGCTCTGCAGAGTCCTTGCTTTCCCGAGAGGAGTCACCTCCTTCCAAACCTGGAAAGGAGGACCCTGGGGGGCCGCACGCGCGTGCGGCTCCTCCATAGCTGCACGAGCGTGAATCCAGACCCAGCTGAACCAACTACAACATGGACTGCTCCTTGCAGATTGTCTCCAGCCAGAGAACTAAGCCGAGACCCCATGCCCGCCCGGGAGGGGAAAGGTATTTCTCTCTCTCGCCCGTCCTTTCCCGGAGATGAAGGGGGTGGGGACCACCATATTATGACGACCACAGATGGGGTTTACCAGCTTGCAATGATCCGGAAGAAATCTCCCTGAACTTAGTTGTTAAAGTACAGAAATACAAAACCGCGCGGCCACTACTGCGGCCGCGCGACCTCATTTCTCTTCACAACAGGCCTGACTCTAGTGGGGTGCTCCTAATAATAATGGTGAGGTTTGTGTTGAAATATTGAATGTAACCAAAGTAAATAGAAAGTAAAGTGAAAATTATCAGTTACAAGGCGGGGGGGTGCGGGGGTGGGCGGGATGGGAGGTGTACTGTGGGTTTTTTCTTTTTTTTGTCTTCGGTGGTGGGATATGGGCACTGGTGAAGGGATGGTTGTTTCAGCATTTTATGACTAAGACTTAAGCCTGAAAGCATTGTAATTTTCCACATGGTGATTCAATAAAATAAAATTAAAAAAAAAAACAAACCTGGAAAGGAGGTTGGGAGAATCGCGCGCCTCCACTGCCGGCCCGGGGAGGGGCTTCTTCTGGGTCTCTGGTAGGTGCCATCTGGGCTCTGCCGCCCTGCTCAGCGCCTCAGCTGCCGCCTGGGGAAACCGCCTCGGCACCTCGGCTGTAGCTCAGTCTCCCTTGACCTTGGTCACTCTTTCCCTTCCTTGGTGAGGGGCGGGGCGTGTGGGTGCACGCTGCACGCTCCCCCCACTCACAACAGACCTCAGGGGCATTCTGCAGGTTCTTCAGAGGGTCCCTGCCTGGGGGGACAAAGCCGCTTACTGCACCAGTGACCAGTTTGCTAATGGGCCAGTGGGGGTTGTTCCCTCCCTGTAACTCTGTCCCTCTTCTTGGAGCTGCTCCACGGAAACTCAAGTCCTTGCCTCTGACTCTGCTTTAGAAGAAACTGAGCCAAGACAAGATGGAGGGGGAGGGGGACACACAGAGGCCTGAGGGGTAGGACAAAGCCCTGGCCGAGGAGTGGGGATGCATGGTAGTCCATCCCTGCCCCATGGCAATCGGCATGGAAAAAAGGTAGAGGGTGAATATGGACGGGAATGGGTGAGTCAAGGACATGAATGAACGAGTCAGGAATATGAATGGATAGGGTAAGAACATGGATATTGGCAATATTAGTCAAGGGTACGTATGTATGAATGAATGAGTGAAGGACATGAATGGATGAGTGAAGGACATGAATGGATGGTCAAAGACATGAATAGATGGTCAAGGACATGAATAGATGGTCAAGAACACGAATGGATGGTGAAGGACATGAATGGATGGTGAAGGACATGAATGGATGGTCAAGGACATGAATGGATGGTGAAGGACATGAATGGATGGTGAAGGACATGAATGGATGGTGAAGGACATGAATGGATGGTGAAGGACATGAATGGATGGTCAAGGACATGAATGGATGGTTAAGAACATGAATGGATGGTCAAGGACATGAATGGATGGTCAAGGACATGAATGGATGGTTAAGAACATGAATGGATGGTCAAGGACATGAATGGATGGTCAAGGACATGAATGGATGGTGAAGGACATGCATGGATGGTCAAGAACATGAATGGATGGTCAAGAACATGAATGGATGGTAAGGACATGCATGGATAGGACAAGAACTAATATATTGGCAATATACTAGTCAAGGATATGTATGTATGAATGAATGAGGGAAGAACATGCATAGATGAGTCAAAGACATGAGTGGATGGGCCAACGATATTAATGAGTGAAGAACATGATGAATGAGTCGAAGACATGAGTATATGGTCAAGCATGCAAATAGATGGCCCAGAACATGAATGGATGATCAAGGAGATGAATGGGATAGTCAAGGACATGAATTGATGGTCAAGGAATGATGGCAGACATTTATTTTGTCACTCTGCTTATTTGGAAGTTGGGGTGGGCATGGTTGGGTCTTGCCAATCATTCCTGGGCCAATTGTGATCCTCTGATGACCCTGGCCTCTCCCCTCCCCTTGCCTCTGAATTAAATGTGAAATGTGACCATGGGACGTGGCCCATTTCCCTTCTGAGTGAAAGCAGTTTGGGGCCAGGCGCTTCCTGTTTTCTTCTGCCCTTGACAACCCCCCGCTGGGCGCTGAGCCAGTTGTGCCAAGAGCTTGAAGCAGGAGGATGAATGACTCACTTTCTAGAGGACAGTGACCCTGAACTTGTCCACAAAAGCAATTGATTTTTTTTTCAGGAGTAATAAATGAACTTGTTTCAAGTTCCTGGGATTTGGGGGTCACTTATTATACAGCATAACTGGCTCATCCATACCAATTCCCAAACCACGCCTCAAGAGAGCGGATGGGCCTGTCACCAGGTCATTTCCTCTCACCGGGCCTGCTCAATCCCCTCCTTAGTGACCTGTGTCTGAACGTGAGGAGTGGGACTAATGGCAGCCAGTGCCCTCCTATTCCAGTTGGCTAGTCTTGCGGGAGCTCTGAATGCTTCTGTCCCTAGCCTGCTGTCTGGCCTCAGTTTCCCCTTTCCCCAGAGAAGAGCTGGGGTCAGAGGTCTCATGTGTGATCAGAGGTCTCACAATGGGGCTGGTGCATGTAGCAGGACTGTCCATGTCGGATGGGGTAGTTCTCCTTGTCTCTGGGGGGTCCGTGAGGGCAGTTTGGGAAGCTGAAACGTCAGCCTTCCCAGGGTGATCTTGAGACACCAAGATGGGGGTACCCACTGCAGACACTTGAGCAGATCTAGTGTCTTATCTTATCACAACGCCCAGGCACCCCAGAAATGCTGGCAGCCCCAGTGTGAAGAGAGGGGATGCTTTCTGGGGGGCCCTGCCAGAGATGCAGGGTGTTGGGGCCACCCCACCTCTGGGGCTTCCCTTTGGGCTGAGGACCTCATGCTGTCCTCCTGGGGACCCCTAAAGAGTGGTCAGTCTCTGACCCCAGCTCTGTTGCCCTTTTTTTTTTTTCTTTTTAGTCACACCCAGTGCTCAGGGTGTGACTCCTGGCTCTGCACTCAGGAATTACTCCTGGCCATGCTTTTGGTCCATAGGGGATGCTGGGGATTGAGCCTGGGTGGGCCGCGTGCAAGGCAAATGCCCTACCCGCTGTACTATCGTTCCGGCCCCGTGGGACTCATTTCCGGTTATGTGGAAGGGAAAGACCTGGCAGTGGTCAGCCGGCCAGTACTGCCCAGTAGGCGCTGTGCCACGATAAAACTGCCGCCTGGGATGGGGGCTGGAGTGATAGCACAGCGGGTAGGGCATTTGCCTTGCACGTGGCCGACCAGGGTTAAAATCCCAGCATCCGATATGGTCCCCTGAGCACCGCCAGGGGTGATTCCTGAGTGCAGAGCCAGGAGTGACCCCTGTGCATCTCCGGGTGTGACCCAAAAAGAAAAAAAAAAAAACAACTGCCGCCTGGGGCATGCGGGGGGAGGGGCAGGGGGCTTGCCTGCAGTGTGTAGTGTGCTGGGTCCCACCTGGGGAGCTGTGAATGAGCAAAGGGTGGGTCAGACGGAGCCTTTTACTGTAGCAAGGATCACGCCCATCTCTTGCTTCCTGTTAGCTGTTCTAGAACCTTCGCTCTGAGGACAGGTGGGGCCTGTACTCGGAGCAGTCAGCCCCGAGGGATCAGTCACCTTGCTCTGAGCTGTTTCCAAGGGCTGCAAGTTCCCTGAGTTCCCTCGAGGCCACTGATTTCCTTGTGGCACCTTCGTGTAGACGATTGTTTCCCCTCCCTCCTCTGCTCTGGGGGCTGCCACCCCAGTTCAGTCCCTTCCTCTTTTTTTTTTTCTTTTGCCTTTTTGGGTCACACCGAGGGGGTTGCTCCAGGCTCTGCACTCAGGAGTCACTCCTGGCGGTGCTTGGGGGACCATAAGGGAAGCCAGGGATTAACCCCAGGTCAGCTGGGGGCGAGGCAAACACCCTCCCTGATGTACTGTCACTCTGCCAGGTCCCTTCCTCTCTCAATGGGAGTCTGCCCCCTTCCCGAGGCTCAGCCAATCAGGATCAGCCAATCAGGCAAATGGGAAGTGGGTGATTCCAGGGAAGGTGGGGCGGGGGTGGAGAGGAGCTAGAAATGGAAGGAAATGAGCCCTGGGAAGGGAGCAGCACCCACTCCCCTTCCACACCCTTCACCCAGCCTGGAGATCTGTTCACGGACCATGGAATGGGGCATCCCCATGTGGGCACCAGCGGGAGGTGGGGGGACTGGGACCCCCACCCTCACAAGTCAGTCTCAAGCACGCTGGGCTGGGTGAGCTTGGGGATGGGCGTGGGTGGGTCCAGTTCTGACCTTGCGGTGATCAGGGTTGGGCTAATTAGACACTGGAGGTGCCCTACTCCAAAGAGGGGTCTTGGCTGGCTCAGACTGAGAACCAGGCTGACCTCACCCACCTTTGCTTCCCTCGGGGGCTGCACATCTGGTCCTGACCCAGAGACCCTCCCTCCCTCCCTCCCTCCCTCCCTCCCTCCCTCCCTCCCTCCCTCCCTCCCTCCCTTCCTCCCTCCTTCCCTCCTTCCCTTCCTTTCTTATTTGGCCCACACCGGTGCTGCTTAGGGCTTACTGGGCTTACTCCTGGCTCTCAGGTAGACCACATAGGGTGGGGCGCAGGGGACCAGGTGGGATGCTGGGGATTGAACCTGGGTTGGCCGGGTGCGAGGCAAACGCCCTCCCCCCGTGCTATGGCTCTGGCTCAAACTTCACTTTCTAAGTGCGCAGACATGAGGCACATCACAGCTTCCCTCTGGCTGCAGAGACGAAGCGAGACGGCCAGATGGCGTCTAGACCAGACGTGGCGCATTCGGAGCCCACAGCTGCCAGCCCCGTTCCTGTGCCAGCCACTCTCGCTCCCCCAGCGGGCCTGCACCCCCCTCTCCGCCTCCCGCGGGTGGGGGAGAGCCTGCTTGGCTCCCCAGCGCCCGGGGCTTTCTCTGCCTTCTGGCTCCATCTGCCCCCGCCCGGCTGTCTACCCCTGGATGGTCTGCAGGGCCCGTCTCGTCTCGGAGACCACCCCCAGGTTAGGATGGAGCACGTTGCCCACCGTCTTCCCCTTCATCCCCTCCCTCTGGCACAGGGACCCCTGAGTAGAGGCGGGCGGACCTTGTGCAGACTGGGGAGCGCTTCTCAACCTCTGCAGAGCAAGCGTGGAAGGGAGGAAAGTGGGGGGTCTGGGTCCTGCCCTCCCATGCTGTAATCAGCTGTCCACATTTAAGAGATTTCCAGGAAATCATGCATATTCATGAGTGGACCTCAGACATGTGCAGTGACGGTCACATCCTGCAGGGCTGGGCGTGAGCGGTGCGGGGGCGTCTCTGGGCAGGTGCTGGCCGAGGCCGGTTCTGCACGGCTGTGTCTGGGGCCCCCCTGGGGCAAAGGGCGCGGCTCCCAGGAAGGGACCCCCAGGCTCCCGGATGCAGGCGCCGGGCCCGACTGTGTGTTCACCCCAGAGAGTCTTTATCGGCTTCCCTGGGAGGGAAGGGGCAGCGCGTGGCTGACCCCGGTTGTCCCATGCACCTCGGCGCAGAGTAAACCGAGGCAGGCCGGACGCGGGTGTCCTCCCACTGGGAACCGGGGCAGAATAAGGGAAGCCCAGTCCACTGCAAACCGCGGCCAGCTGTGACACCTCAAGTTCCCGGCCTCGGCCCCAGGGGCCCCTATGTGGTGCTGCAGCCCCAAGCCCCACCCCGCCCGCCTGCAGTGGCCTTGGCAGGGCTGCGGGGGGCCTGGGAGGTCCTGGGAGGGACCCCGAGAGGCTCTGGGCCCCCGGGAGTGGGGAGGCCGCTGCCAAGTGCTCTGGTCTTTTTTCTCTGACGCCTCCCTCGGTTGCCTGGCAACCATGGTCCACTGGACAGCCCTTGACTTTGAAAATGAAAATCAATTTCCTTTGCGACAGGAGCAGGAGGGTCCTGGTCAGCGAGCTTGCTCCAGTGGCTGGTCACAGGAGAAACGGTGGGAAGTGAGACGGGGCTGTCCAGGGGTGGCCACACGGGGCCCCTCCCGCAGGGGACATTCTCGGCTCATGCACACTCGGGTGGGGGTCTAGGTGGGCTGCCTGGAAATCCTCACAGAGGAAATGACAAATAACGAGTGCCACGGAATGGGGCGGGGGGGGGCAGAACGTGGCCCTTGACCTGTAAGGAAAGGCATGTGGGGGCACCGAATGTGTGCCTCTTGAAGAGAATGTTCTGGAAGGGTACAGATGAAACGCTAGCCATGACTCCTGGGGGGAGGGGATGGTCGGCAATGTCAAGGTTTCCCAACATCTCTGCACCCTCTGGTTTCAGGAATAAAAGCTGTGGTTTTCACCTGCAAACCCAGTGACGTTTCTCTCTCTCTCTCTCTCTCTCTCTCTCTCTCTCTCTCTCTCTCTCTCTCTCTCTCTCTCTCTGTGTCATTGTTTTTGTGCCACCCCGGGCAGTGCTCAGAGCTGACTCCTGGCAGGGCTTGGGGGACCATGAGGGGTTCCGGAGATTGAACTTGGGTCAGCCACGTGCACATCACTTCTCTTAATCTTCAGTTCCAGCCAACCCTGGGGTCCTTTAGCGGCCAGTGAGCTGAGGCCAGCGAGGGCCAGGCTTGAGGAGGGAGGGGAGAGCCGGAGAGCGGGGGGGACAGGTGACGGGCAGACACGTTGCCCGGACAACCAGGACTCTCCCGGGAGCGGGGGACATGAGTTACCTTCCCTGGTCTCGGGCTGTCCAGGTTGTGGTTGGGTGAGGTGGGAACTGGGGAGGGGGCTGGAGGGGCTGGGCCAGGTGCCCCTGAAGCTCCAGGGAGGGGACGTTGGTGGAGCCCTTGCGTGGAGAGGGGAAGCTCGGGCAGGGTGTCCAGGAGAGAAGCTGACTCACACGGCAGAGGGGCGACCCTGCGCCGACACCCCCTTTCCAGCTCTCTCGAGCCCGAAATTCCATCTCTGCTCAGCTCTCTCCACCCTTGGTGGGTGCGTTCTTCGTGCCCTGGGTTCAACCACTGGACTCTGCCTCTCCAGAGTGGGGACACCCGCCAGGCGGGCCCCTCTCTGCAGAGCCACAGTTGACCACGTCACGCCACACCCAACAGCCTCCCCACTTTCCTCGTCTGCAGAGGAGGCGGGCGAGACCTTGAACCCGGCTCCAGCACCACCACCCCCCAACTCCCACGCTTCTCTCCCTTCACGTTAGGACCCTTCTTTTTCTCACCACCTGGTTTTGTCTCTAAGACCAACTCCTGTTCTTCTGTTCAGACCGGGCTGTCCGCGCAGCCCCTCTTGGGACCCCTCCTACAGCCCTCAGCCATGCAGGCTCGTTGCGTGACCCATGACCCGTGGTACTATCCTTGTCACAGCGCTGGCCGTGCTTCACTGCTCCACAGGTTGAGGTGCCTGCACCCCCTTCTTAGCCTGCGAGCTCCCCAGGTAAGATGGTTTATCTCTCTCCGCTCCAGCCTCAGAGCCCGAAGGTGGAGACACACAGGAGGTGCTAGAAGGGTGGGGGGATGGGCAGGTGCCTGCTAGGCTAACTGAGGGTGGGTAGAGGGAGGAGAAACACACTCATGGGACTCCGCCCTGTCCTACAAGGAGCATCCCCGGAGGGAAAGGAACCTTACCCCTATTGATGGTGACCACACCTATGTGTACGCCCCAACCCCTCATGCTGGGAGGATTGAACTAGGCTGTAAGAATGGGTTGGGGGGCCAGATCCAGAGATCCAGGGAGAGATCGAGAACCGGGAGAGAAGCAGAGAGAGAAAATAAAATAAACTGATCGAGCAACCAGTTTGGCCTTCTTCCTTCCGTCGCCTGCCCTTGACCGACAGCCACACATAGCGACTCCAGAGCACCGAACGCGGGCAGTGAGACAGAGCTGCCTGGAGAGTCCGAGAGTGCACACTCCCTGGTTGTGGCTGAGACGCCCGAGGCATCTGTGGTGGCCTCCATCACTTCCCTGTCGGCGTGCTTTACTTTTTTACAGGTGGATGTATGGATAGACGGGTGGATGGATGGAGGATGGATATGTGGGTGGATGTTTGGATAGACGAGTGGGTGGATGGAGGATGGATGTGTGGGTGGATGGAGGATGAGTGGGTGGATGGATAGATGGATGGATGAGGGTTGGGTGTGTGGGTGGATGGGTGGGTGGATGGATGAAGAATGAATGTGTGTGTGGATGGATGGGTGGGTGGGAGGGTGGATGTACTGGTGGATGGGTGGGTGATGAGTTGCTGATGGAATGGCTGGCTGGCTGGTTAGTGCGTGAACGTATGAAGGATGGATGGGTGGGAAGACGGATTGTTGGGCGGGTGGGTAGATGGATGAACAGATGCACTGCTGGATACATGGATAGGTGTGTGGATGACGGATGGGTGGACGGATTATACACCCCAGGGTTCCGTGGCATCAACACGAGCCAGGGAGAAATGAACATGTTTATTGCGATCTTGGGCATGAGGGAGCCAGCACGAGACAGCGTGTTGTGGCTGCTTCTCCAAAGGGAGCCTGATCGGGGCTTTTAAGCTCTCCCCCAAGGGAATCTCGAGCATCCGTTCACTCCTTAGCTTCCTGGTCCGTTGCCAGGAAACACTGACTTGGCTGTGGGAGCTGTGCGGGGCCCGTTGGCCCGCCCTTGTCTCATCAGAGGCTGCTGCACACGGTCGGTCCCAGACGGAGGCGCCCGGGGCCGGGGCAGAGCCGCTCCTAGCTGCCCTCACTGCCCCTCGCTGAGTCTCTGCCCCGCTGGGGAGGGATGGGCTGGTCCCGCTGGACCCGTTTGGGTGTTTGTTGCCCGTGGCAGGGGCCAAGTTCAGTCCTGATTCTGTCTCCGAGGGCTGGGTGCATGGCGGGACAGATGCAGACGGCCTTGCCCGTGGCGCTGGGCAAACGTCCTCTCTCCTAGGACAAGCCCCCGCCCCCGCTCCTTTCCACGGCCTTCCCCCTGGGACCCAGCTCCGTCAGCGGCTCCCTCCCGGGCTCCCCTCTCCTCACACGCTGGGTGCTTCTGCCTGTCGCCTGCGCCTGGCCCCCAGTGACCACGCTCCGCGTTTCCCTCCGTCCCCCTGAGTCTGTCTCGGGTCCATCTCTGTTGCGGGTCCTCCCGTCTGGCCGGTCCAGGAGTCAGACGATCCCCCCTCGGGTGAACCACCTCCTTAGCTTGCCAGCCCACTCCGACCTTCCCCCAGGGGGGGTCTCCTGCCACTCCTCGGTGTCGGGGCACCAGCAACACCGCCAGCCCAGAGGTCTGGGGCGGGGGGGCTTCACCTTCCTCTCCCCCACCTCCGGCCCGCCCGTCATTCCTGAGGCTCCTTCTCCACGGCTGCCGAGACTCCCCCAGCCACCCCTTACCCCGTGTCCCAGCAGCTGACCGGCACCTGTCACCTGTCACCTGTCACCTTTCCCTCTTATCTGTGGACCGTTCCTCCCACTATTCCTTGCTTCCGTGTCTCTGTGACACCTGGAGAAATTCTTTTCTTGTTTTTTATTTTTTTATATTATATTATTTGGGCTGGAGTGATAGCACAGCAGTTGGGCGGTCGCCTTCCAGGCGGCCGACCCGTGTTCGATTCTTCCGCTCCTCTCGGAGGGCCCGGCAAGCTACCGAGAGTATGGAGCCCACACGGCAGAGCCTGGCAAGGTACCCGTGGCGTATTGGATGTGCCAAAAACAGTCTCACAATGAGAGACGTTACTGATGCCCGCTCGACCAAATCTCGATGCATAATCATTATTTATTTATTTATTTGGCTTTGGGGTTACATGCGGTGAAGTCAGGGGTGACTCCCAGCTCTGCATTCAGGAATTACTCCTGGCGGTGCTCGGGGAACCCTATGGGATGCTAGGAGTCAAACCCGGGTCGACTCATGCAAGGCCAACGCCCTCCCCGCTGTGCTATCGCCCCAGCCCCTTCCTGGATGTTTTTATCTCCCCTCTCCCTCTTCTCATGCTGCTGCTGTTTCTCCCACGTGCCTGGCCGCGCTGCTCACACCCTTAGCCGTGGCCCCTGCTGGGTCGCGTATCGGGGTGAGGGGCTCCTTCAGCTGCAGGGCTTCCCCGCCAGCCTGCCAGGGCCACACCTGACAGTCACCTGGTGGCTGTCCTGTGCGCGGGGTCCCTGCACCTGCTCCCGAAGGTGGTGCTCCCATGCCCCTTGCAGGTATTTCTTCTTCTTCTTTAGTTGGGACTCCCTGGGGCTTGAACCCTTTTCTGGGGCGCAGCCAGAAGTCGTTGGCGCTGTCGGAAATCTCAGCTGGCATCGATACCAGGGGTCACACTCAGCTTGTGGCCACGCTCACATTCACACCTGTCGCATGTGGGGCACAAGGATTCGAACTTGTGACCATACGCCCGCAGGACAGTCTTGCACTCTTCCTCCTGGCCCCAGAGGGATCCTTTGAAAGCTGCCCGGATCATGTCACTTCTCTGTGCAGACACGAATCTCCCTGTGGTTGGTTTCTAGCTAGCCAGCGTCAACGGGAAGTCCTGGCTGAGACGCCTGAGACGTCTGTGGTGGCCTCTGTCACTTCCCTGTTCTCATCCTGATTAGCTGCTCTTTCCCGACTCCCGGGCGCTCATCACTCAGCGTCTGCACTGAGAGACGTTTCTGCCCGCAGCCACCTGCTCCCGGCCGCCCCCCCACCCCCGCCTTCCCTCCCTCCTTCGCTGTGGACTCCACGGCACTTTCTTCTTTTCATTAATTTTTTTCTGGGGCCACCCCCGGCAATGAGTGCTCAGGGGTGACTCCTGGCTCTGCACTCGGGGATCCCTCCTGGTGGTGCTTGGGGGACCCTGTGGGGTGCCGGGGATTGAACCTGGGGTGGCCATGAGCAAGGCGAGCGCCCTGCCCGCTGTACTGTCGCTCCAGCCCCCCTTCTTCCTTCTTAGGTTCTATCCCTAAAGCCACAATCCAAACCCCACGGAGAGCACTGTCGTCCCCCTGCTACGCCCCTGTCTGCAGAGCACTGGGCCCCGCTGCGCCCCTCGCTGCCATGTGCAGTCTCTTCCGTTGGAATGGCAGCTCTTTGGGGATCAGGATGTGGAGTTTTGGTTCTCTGACATGGGCCATGGCCCCGTTATGAACGTGAGTGGACAGGTAACCTTTGGGACGTGGAGGAGCACACAGTGGACTGTGCCACCAGCATGATGGAACCCGGTCAGCCTGATGCCAGAGTCTGTGTCTGAAGCAGCACGCGCTGCTCCCCTATATGGAGCCTCACCTTCCCCATCTGTCAAATGGGACCAAGAGTAACACAGCTGCTCTGCAAGTGTTATAGATTCAGGTTCCCGTGGAATGCTTGTGGCCAACTGTTCTAGACTCGAAAACCAAGTCAGCCAAGAAATCTCACTGTCTTTGTGGCATTAAGTATGGAACATTCTGGAGCTGGAGCCATAGCACAGCAGGTAGGGCCTTTGCCTTGCACATGGTTGACCGGGGTTCGATCCTCAGCAGCCCATGGGGTCCCACGAGCACCGCCAGGAGTAATTCCTGAGTGCATGAGCCAGGAGGAACCCCTGTGCATCACTGGGTGTGACCCAAAAAGCAAAAAAAAAGAAAGAAAAAGAAAGAAAAAAGAAGACGCATCCAGAACGTCTCCTGGTGTCATCTGTGCGTCACGCCTAGGGCTTGGCTTGGGGATAACCAGCCAGAGACCTGGCCCCAGTGCGGGGGGTGGGAGGTGGACGGCCCTGCACTGGGGGATGGGAACACTGAGCCATTCGCTTTTCCCATGAAGCCCTTTTTTTTTTGGTTAGGATTTTTCTTTTTTTTTTTTTTTTACTTATTCTTTTATAGAATCACCATGTGGAAAGTTACAAAGCTTTCAGGTTTAAGTCCCAGTTATACAGTGCTTGAAGAGCCATCCCTTCACCAGTGCACATATTCCACCACCAAGAATCACAGTATACCTCCCCCACTCCCCCCACCTCTCCAGCCCCCCACCCGGCCTGTGTAACTGATAAATTTCACTTTTATTTCACTTTACTTTGATTACATCCATGAAGCCCTTTTGTCTCCTTGCTGTGGGATTCCGGGCAGCAGCAGGCAATTGAGTTCAGCGGTGGCTGTGGTCACAATGCAGCTGGTCAGAGCACTGAATGCCTGGAGCTCCGAGGGCCTTAGCCCGGGGCTCCCCGCACCGGGAAAGCTCCCTTTTACTCCGTTTTTTTTTTTTTTGGTCTGTGGGCTCCTGGCTTGTAGAAAGAGAAGAGAGATAGACACTGAAGCCAAGTGGCAGCTGCGCTTCATTTGGAGACCCCGAGAGAGAGAGAGAGAGAGAGAGAGAGAGAGAGAGAGACAGAGACAGAGACAGAGACAGAGACAGAGACAACAGAGACAGAGACAGAGACACAGAGAGAGACAGAGACAGAGACAGAGAGACAGAGAGAGACAGAGACAGAGAGAGACAGAGACAGAGAGACAGAGACAGAGAGACAGAGACAGAGAGACAGAGAGAGACAGAGACAGAGACAGAGAGACAGAGAGAGAGAGGGGGGGCAGAAGGGGAAAGGGGAGGGGGAGGGAGCGCCTGGTGCGTTCTGAGCTTCCCATCTGTCCATGCATGATCCTCTGGACACAGAACAGCTTGGAGAGAGTCTCCCTCCCTCCGCTGGGTTCAAGTCCTCACGTCCTGACCCCAGGCCTCTGCCTCCTCTCCACGGGAGCTGTTTCCTGGTGCATCTTCGCAGGGCGATGAAAGGACTTTCCATGACGCACGCACCCCGACTTCTGTGTCCTTTCTGGTTATCTCCCCATCTCTCAGTAACTGCCGCTCCTCCCCGCGCTGGGCCATCAAGTTCAAGTCCACCTAAGTTCTCAAACCCGCATGAGTCGGGGCCAGAATTATTGCCACCCCCACCGCCCCTATGGCGCCCGGCCCCAATCTTCTTCTCCATCTTTCTGCTCCGCTGCGGCCTGAACCGTCTCTCAAAGCACAGATCCGGCCCGTCTCCTGGTGCTGCCCCTCCCACCCCCGGCAGCCTCCAGTACGCCCTGCCAGCCACGCGTGTCCCGTCCCTAGGGCCCCAAGGGAAGAGAGTGACCTGGAAGGTCCCTGGTGACCTTCCCGGCTTCTGGAATGACCGTGGTGTGAGGGCTAGAGTGGTCCGGTCAGTGTCCAGTGCCCGGTGCGCAGGAGCCTGGCCATCCAGTTCGCCTCGTTCCCTGCAAGCCGTTCGCCCGAGACCACGGCCAGGGAAGGCTGCGTCCCTCAGGACCTGTCCCGGCCGTGAGCCCCGCCCCCTGCCCTCTGCAGCTCTGTGCTCACTTGCTCCCCTGCCGTGGCCGCCCCAATGCCTATAGGGGGAACTCCGCCCCCCTGCCTGCCGCCCTCCCGCTCCCCTCCCCGTTTCCCCCACAAACACAAGCTGCTTGCAGACCACAAAGTCAGCGCGGCCCCTGCTGTCTCCGGGTCAGCACAGGAGCCGCCCCGGCTGGCCTCCCCCGGGACCCTCTGGCTTTCATCAGGTGCCAGGACGGTCTCCACAAGGGGGCTGTGCGCTCAGGCTGGCCGCAGCACCCCCTGGGCCCGGGAGCAGGGGCAGCGACTGCCTGAGGGCGGGGGATGCTGGGAGTCGGGGGCTGCCAGCAAAGGGACCCCGTGAAGCTGGGGTGCTCTCCCCCGCGCCACAGTGGGCGCCAGAGCTCAGCGCCGTCCCGTGCCAGCCCAGGGCTGGGCTGATACAGGCCACCAGGGCCATGCTCTGCGGTGCTAGGGGTCCCTTCCGCAGTGCTCACTCACTCACATGGTATCTCTCCCGCCCCCCCGCATGTTCACACCGCCCAGGCCCAGCCCTGAACACCCCTCCCCCACCCGTATGCCCCTCCCTCTGTGCCGGGGGCGGCACCCACGTCTCACGTGTGCGAGGCCAGTGCGCTGGGGTCTTATGGAACCCAGAGACACGTCTCATCTCCCCAGAAGCGGGTGGGCAGCCCAAGGGGCGGCACTGAACTCAAGCCTGGACCCCAGACTCAGGGGGTCCAATCAGTTTCTTTTTGTCCAGTTAATTTCATTGCAGTTTAGGGAACACGGAAGGGAATATTAGAGTTAATGTTTGCGGTACTGGGGGAGGGGGGTCTTCTGGGGGGACCCTTAGGGCCTTAGTAGTGCAGGGGCGGGACTGGAACAATGTCTGCAGGAAGCCCTGTCATGGTATTGTAAATCATAATGACTAAAAGAAAATATATTTTTGCACTGTAGCACTGTCGTCCCATTATTCATTGATTTGCTTGAGCGGGCACCAGTAACGTCTCTATTGTGAGACTTGTTGTTACTGTTTTTGGCATATTGAATATGCCACGGGGAGCTTGCCTGGCTCTGCTGTGCGGGTGGGATACTCTCAGTAGCTTGCCAGGCTCTCCAAGAGGGATGGAGGAATCGAACCCGGGTTGGCCGCATGCAAGGCAAATGCCTTACTCACTGTGCATTTATTCTTAATTAAGACACCTTGATTTGCAAAGCTGTTCATCTTAAAATTGTTTCAGTCATACAATGTTGCAACACCAGTCCCACCACCTGTGTCCCCAGGGTCCCTGGTATTGCCCCAGCCTGCCTCCTGGATATACATATATACGTATATGTACATATGTATATATGTATGTGTATATATGTATATATACATATTGGACTGGAGCCATAGCATGGCAGGTAGGATGTTTGCCTTGCATGCAGCTGACCTGGGCTCGATTCCTCTGTCCCTCTCGAAGACCCTGGCAAGCTACCGAGAGTATCCCACCCGCATGGCAGAGCCTGGCAAGCTACTTATGGAGTATTTGATATGCCAGAAACAGTAACAACAAGTCTCACAGTGGAGACGTTACTGGTGCCCGCTCGAGCAGACGGGATGACAGTGCTACAGTGATATTGATATGTGTGTTTGAAAGTATATTGCCTATTCTCATTGACATAACTGAGCTTTCAACTCTGGCATATTGCACTAAATTTTATTTTGTAAAAGTTAATTTTTATTTTATTTTATGAATTTTTTTGTGGGCATCATCATATCTGCCCTGTCATAACTGAGGCTCTTCCCCCACCCCTACCCTTGGCAGACATATAACAAATTTATTTCACATTACTTGGTCCAAAAAGCTTAAAGGAATGACAAATAGAGTTATAAGAAAATAAATCAATAAGTCAACTTGGGATGATTAATTGCTCTTTTAAAAGAAAATCCTCTTAATCTAGTAGAGACTAAAACAATATTTTTAAAGTAGAGTTGAGAGGTACGGAGCTCCTGTCCCCCGCCACCGGAGAGCCTGCCTCTGTTCCCCTCCTCCGTCCCCCACTGCTTGGTCATCTGAGTTTGACCATCCAAGGCCAAGAGTTTGTCATTGTCATGTCGATACTATCTAGCGCCTTATCTTGTTTCTCTCCAGGCCTCTGACGAGAGAGATGGCCGGGTGTTTGTCCTCCTGCTGCTGCTTGTTCTGCTTAGCACAGTCCCGTCACGTTGCAGAGGAGAGAGTGGTTCTGTCTCTCTAGGAGCGGGTTCCGTTGTGCCCGTATCAGGTGGTGGACCCGAGGGCACCCGAGCACCTGGTCTGTCCCGCCAGAGTCCCTCCCCTCAGCGTACCGTGCCGGCTTCTCCCCCGCACACAGTCCCCGTGTCTCCTTCTCTGATTTCTTTGCTTTGTGTCTTTGTCTCGTTCTCTGATTTCCCTGACGCCCCTCATCCGGAGTTATGAGGAATTTGAGGTGCGCACCCTCTGGCCTCGTCTGTTATTGTGTTCCCAAAGCTTAGCCCAGAACTCGGCACTGGTTATGTGGACAATTGTGGAATAAATGAGTGAAGGAATGAATGATATGGGTGGATGAGCAGACACACCCAAATGCAAAACTCCAATTTCTACCTCAAGAAAATTGAAAACCTCCATGAAGAAACTGGCAGAGTTATTATTGAAAAAAAAAAAAGCTTGAATCATAGATGTTTTATGGATGAATTCTTTCAGGCTGTCAAAAGACAAATAATCCCAAGGAATGCAAGCACTTTTTTGAGCCATGGAAAAATAAAAAGAGCCATCCAATTTATTTTACAAAGCTAGCATAACCCTATGTGCCAGCTAAAGCAAACAGAATAAAACCTATAAGCTCGTCATGAATACAGACAAAGATATATTCATTTTCCCTTCCCTTGTAATAACAAAGCCCTGATTTCTAGCGGAGCCCCCTAATAGCTGGAGTGAATGTCTACATTTCTCAGTCATCAGCTTTCAATTGTACTTTAAAAGAATGGAACATGACTGAGAACATTTATCCCAAGAATGGAAAGCTGCAAATAAAGAACATTTAAGTCTTATCTAAGTCATATAAGAGAAAGCACATAATCATTTTAATAGATTTCTAAAAACCTTCACTAAAATCTGACTGTTTTATTTTATGATTTTGGGTTTTGAGCCATATGTTGCAGTGCTTAGGGGCTTTTTCTGGCTCTGGACTCAGGAGTCACAGCTGTCACTGCTGGTGGGTCTCAGGGGATCAAATGAGGTCCTAGGGGTTGAACCTGGGCCTTACCCAATGTGCTATCACTCCGGCCCCCTGACTACTTATGTATTTAGTTTTGGTTTGGGGACCACACCTGGTGGTGCTCAGGTATTTTTCCTGGCTCTGCAGTCAGAGATCACTCCTGATATGCTCAGGGGATCGAACCGCGTTGGCCATTTTTAAGGCAAGTACTCTATCTACCCACTGTACTGTTTCTCAGTCCCCCCAACCCTATTTTAGGAGGTAAAAATTAAAAAGAGCTGCCAGAGAGATAGTACATCAGGTAGGGCACTTGCCTTGCATGCAACTAACCTGGGTTTGATCCCTGGCACCCCAGATGAACCCCTGAGCTTACCAGGGGTGATTTCTGAGCACAGAGCCAGGAGTAAGACCTGAGCACCACTGGGTGTAACCAAAATGCAAAAATAGCACTGTAGCACTGTCGTCCCGTTGCTCATCGATTTGCTCAAGCGGGCACCAGTAACGTCTCCATTGTGAGACTTGTTGTTACTGTTTTTGGCGTATTGAATACACCACGGGTAGCTTGTCATGCTCTGCTGTGCAGGTGGGATACTCTCGGTAGCGTGTGGGCTCTCTGAGAGGGATGGAGGAATCAAACCTGGGTCGGTCGGATGCAAGGCAAAGGCCCTACCCACTGTGCTATCGCTCCAGTCCAAAATGCAAAAGTAAATAAACAAACATAAAGGTGGGTCAGAGCCGGCGAAGCGGAGGTGAAATCAGTTCAAGATGGCAGAGGTGGGGGAGGCGGGAAAGCGGCTCCAGAGGCAGGAAGGAGTGGAGGGCGTTTCGTGGCGAACACTCCCATCAAGAGCACCATGGGCGACTCCCTGGCCGCCCCTGCAGCCTGCAGGCCAACCCCCTGAAAGATCTCTCTTTCCTGCACATTCATCCCAAGAAAATGGGAGTGAGGGTCCGCACAGATCATGACCACTCCCTGACCGTGATTCGAAAACTAACTATCTAATGGTACCTGGACTCAGAATCCAGTTGAATAAACCACCTCTCAGCTTCCTGCCGCATTCCTTAAGGTCCAGGAATCTTGTAATCCCGTCAGCAGGCTGGCACCTGGAAGTCGAATAAAGAGCTGCTCAGGCCAGAGGCGGGGCAGCTGCTCCCCGCCCGCCCGCCAGGGCCGTCACCCACTCCTGCAGGCCTCTCGCACCCAGGTTTCCAACGGATCTTGGGAGAAGCCCACACCCCACATCCTTCTGACCTTGACTTCATTTTGCTTTTCTCTAATGAAAAATAATCCATGGTTAAAAAAAAAAATGGGGGCCAGGTGGTAGTACAGTGGTTAAGAGTTTGATTCCTGGTACCGTGCACTCTCCGAGCGTTGCTGGGTGCAGCTTTTGAGACCCCGAGCAGCCCCGGATGTGTCCCTGCGGGTGCCCAGCATTGCTCGGGGCCCAAGTGTCCCAGACACCTCAGGGTCCGAGGAGCACCACGCCCTCTGAATCGTGCACTGGAGCACTGGTCCACACCAGGCCGCTGGCCAAGGATTGCCAATGGGCTCTCCAACCTCTTGACCACTGTTTGGGAGGCCCCCAGGCAAAATTAAGACAAACAGAAGGAGATTGGTTTCCTCAACACAGCAGTGAATGTGTATTTCACAGTGAATGTGAATTATATGCTGATTTCACATTGCTCTAGAGGGATTCCCATTAAAATCAAGAATCAAAGTGGTGTGGTTTTGATCAAATATTAAACTTATAAATGAATAAAACCTTAAAGAGAATGCCTTCTACCTAATAGAAATATTTTCCCTGGCATCACTTGTATCACTTGTATCACTTGTCATCCCATTAATCTTCGATTTGTTTGAGCGGGCGCCAATCATGTCTCCATTCATCCCTGTCGCGTACTAGTGTAGCCCAATGGTGTCTGCTTACTCCAGGGACACGAAGAGCCTCAAACCGTTCATTCAGGGTCTTGACAAAGAATTCTGACCATCTCATGGGAGGCCACGAGGTCTTTTGATGTCCTGTGGAATCCAGTTGGTAACAGCTCTAGTCCAGCGGTCGTCTCTAAATCACATTACGTGTCCAGCCCATCTGATTTTCGATGCCTTGGCAAATGAGACAGCATCCCTGATTCTTGATCGTTGATGGAGGTTGGAACTCTGGATTCCTTCTCTCACTTGAGTGAAACGTGATACTCCTAGTATAGCTCTTTTGATTCCTCTTTGGGATACCCGAATAGTGTTCTCATCCTGTCTGCATAGGGCCCAGGTCTCTGAGGTGTATGTTAGTGCAGGAAGAATGCTGAAGTCAAAAAGATGTGCCTGGATCTGGAGGTTCTTCGACACTCTTGAAGGCATTCCACGCTGCTCTCTTCCTCCTGCGCAGTTCAGGTGCCAGGTTGTTTGTCATGTTGAGTTCTCGACCCAGGTACACATAACTGCTGCATTCGGAGATGTTCATTCCATTGAGGGCAAATGGAAGATCAGGAACGAGTCCATTTCTCATGTTTTTCTCTGGTAAAGAAATTGTTTTTCTTCCCTCCTCCCCTCCTCCCCCTCGACCCCAAGGCAGAGGTCGGAAATCCAGGGTCAACCCCTGGTGTTAAGGTAACAGAATCTCGCCCACATAGTTCGCCATCCCAGCATTTGTCTTCATGTATGTTAGTTTCCCATGGCTGCAAGTTAGTAGCCTGAAACACAGTTTAGCATGGTGGGAAGTGCTAAAGCGTCCAAGGGGTCAAATCAAGGTGTCACAGGACGGCGTTTCTTCTGAGCGCTCTAAGGGGGAAGCGGGTTCCTTGTCTTTCTCGGATTCTAGTGGCTGCCCCCGCCCCGCCCGCACCCAGCCTGACTAATCACTCCTTTGCATATTCCCATCACTTTATAGCTCTCTGACTCCGTCTCCCTCTCTCATCTAGAAGCATTCCTGGGATGACCTTGGACCCACTCTGATCCCCCCGGAAAATCCCCCCATATCGAGATACTTCACTTCATCAACATTCCTTTGTGTGTAACCAAGACACTCATGAGTTCTGAGGATTAGGGCCCGGGTATCTTGGAGGGTCTTTATTTTAGCTACCACATGGTGCAAGATGACAGCTTGAGGTCCAGCCATCACGTCAGCCATCCCGGCGAGCAGTAGGAAGAAGGAAGCAGAAGACCGAGGCTTTGCAGAAGTTTCAGATCTCACCTTCCACCTCCATGTCATTCACTGGCTGGAAGCTTTACGTAGGGTATCCTAGTAAAGGGATATACCATATAATCTTTCAGTATCTGTAGTGCAAGCCACAATGCCCAAGAGGAGGGGGGAAGGGAGAGAGAGAGAGAGACAGACAGACAGAGACAGACAGACAGACAGACAGACAGACAGACAGAGACAGAGACAGACAGAGACAGACAGGGACAGAGACAGAGAAAAGGGAAAGAAAGAAAAAGAGAGGAGAAAAGTGCCTGCCATAGAGGCAAGCTGGGGGTGGGGGTGATGGGAGGGAAGCTGGGGTCACTGGTGCTGGGAAATGTACTCTGATGGAGGGATGGGTGTTGGAACACTGTATGACTGAAACCTAATCATGAACAGCTTTGTAAGGGTCTATCTCACAGTGATTCAATAATAGCACTGTAGCACTGTCGTTCCGTTGTTCATCGATTTGCTTGAGCGGGCGCCAGTCACGTCTCCATTGTGACACTTGTTGTCACTGTGTTTGGCATATCAAATACACCACGGGGAGCTTGCCAGGCTCTGCCATGCGTGCGAGATACTCTTGGTAGCTTGCCGGGCTCTCCGAGAGGGACGGAGGAATCAAACCCGGGTCGGCCGCGTGCAAGGGAATTGCCCTACCGGCTGTGCTATGGCTCCTATTGATTCAATAATACAATCTTTAAGAGAATCAAGAATGCTCCGGTGGGAAGCTGGGCTTTAAGGGATGCGTATGTGGACGCACGAGCCGGTCCTGCGCCCCTGAATCCCGACTTACTCTCCCAGGGGATGCCGAGAGCACCTAAATGTTATGGAATCACCAGTCCCAGCATCTGGGAGCCCAGGGGTGCTCCCGGGAGGCAGGCGGGTGAGGCGCCAATCTGAGGATAATTTCAGGTACCTGGTGCCCAGGCTGAGAACTCTGGTGCTTTTTCTGTTTTGAGCCAGGGTGGGGAGCCTCCCCCCAGCACCCCACACTTCTAGAAGCCCCACCCCCTCAGCTGGTGCCATTGTAGACTCATTAACTCATTTCCTAAAGCAACAGTTTAATAACTTCTTAGACAAGGACTTAACAACCCCTGCGATCAGATATAACAATGTTCACATGGATTGATTTTCTACATCTATTGATTTTAAATTACAGCTTTGTTGTTCTAATCAATGTTAATTTTAGAATCGTATCAACAATTACGACTTTTTTCTACATTAAAATCAATTTTAAAAATAGGGGCTGGAGTGATAGGACAGTGGGAAGAGCATTTTGCCTTGCATGCGGCTGACCCGGGTTCGATCCCTGGCATCCCATATGGTTCCCTGAGCGCTGCCAGGAGTAATTCCTAAGCGCAGAGCCAGTTGTAAGCCCAGAGAAAAAAAGATTAAAAACAAGAAAATAAAAAAAGTGGCAAGACAATTGATAAAAAAGAAGAGAATTTCAGGGCTGAGGAAGCAGTACAGGAGAAAAGGCGCTTGTCTTACAGGCACCCGACCCCAGATCAATCCCTAGAACTCCATTTGGTCTCCGAGCACAGAGGCAGGAGTCAGCCCAGAGCATGACCACATGTGGCTCCCAAAACAAATGGCCAAGAGAGTTTAGGGGGAAACGAATCTTATCTAATGTCAAAATATAAAGAAACGATCATTAAGGCAGTGTTGTGTGGGTGGATGAGAGCCAACAGGCCAACGGCCGGAGCAGAGGAGGTTGAAGTGGCTGTAGCACGTGACCTGGAGTCACAAGGAGCGTAAGGGAGACACCAGGACAGGGCGCCTCGAGAGGAAGCCACAGATCAGGCCTTTAAAGAGCACTGAGCTTGGAGCCGATAGGTCTGACGGATCTAGGTTTGTTATTTTTTTCTTTTTGGGTCACATCTGGCGATGCACAGGGGTTACTCCTGGCTCACGCACTCAGGAATTACTCCTGGCGGTGCTCAGGGGACCCTATGGGATGCTGGGAATCGAACCCGGGTCGGCCGAGTGCAAGGCAGACGCCCTACCCGCTGTGCTATCGCTCCAGCCCCCTAACTGAGGGACCTAGGATATCGTGCAATTTGCATCTGACTGTTGCAAGCTGACAAGAGCACTTTACATGTTTGTCGTTGCTGTTGTTTGTTTGTGTTTCAGTGGGAGCCAGAGAGATGGGACAGTGGGTAAGGTACTGGCCTTGCATCTGACCGACTCTCATTCAACCCCGGCACTGCATGTGGTTCCCTGAGCACCGAGATAGGAGTCAGCCCTGGATCAGGTTTCCTTTGGTCCCCTTTGCCCCTCTACCAGAGGCCAGTGGCCCGGACTTCTTCTTTAGATGGGATCCTCCAAATCTCAGCATAACACTTAATCCAATACAAAGCCTAACACAATTTGCCCGGTGTTGTTGAAGTGCTGATTCACAACGCTGTCAACGCTCACTCTGGGCGTACGTTGTCCCAACCCCGCACCCACCACCCGTGTCCCCACTTGGCTCCTTCAGTGTCCCGGGGCCCCTCTCGCTGCCCCCAGCCCCAGGCGAACTCCATGGGGTAGACCAAAGCTCTAATCCTGCGGCATTTGGCCTCTTGTTGTGGCCCTGCTGTGCTCCTTTCTCGCCCGTGCGTGAGAGACCGTGCCTGTCCTCCTCTGCCAGCTTCACCCTGCGTGAGCCTCCCCAGGCCCACCCATGTACCAAGATTGCATATTTTTCTGATGACCAAGTAGTGCTTAATACTCCTTATGTATTGATACTAGAGACTGGCCTCTCCTCCGTGCTCTGCAGAGCAGCTGTGGTGGCCTCATTTCCATCCGTTCAAGACCCCTGTCTCCCCTCGGGAGGGCTCATGGCTTCCCTGAAGGACGAGCGGTTCCCAGCTGTGGCTTCTTCCAGCAAGGCCTCCCCCATCCTTCTCCCTCTCCTCCTCGCTCCACACTCTCAGCCCTGGAACTTCAGTGTCTTGACCTGTTTCCCTCACTTTTTCCCGATGGAGACATCCAGGAAATGGGAATCTCCTGGACAACCAGATACCTCTCTCTCTCTCTCTCTCTCTCTCTCTCTCTCTCTCTCTCTCTCTCCTCTTTCTCTCTCTCCCCCCTCTTTCTCTCTCTCCCTCTCTCTCCCTCTTTCTCTCTCTCCCCCCTCTTTCTCTCTCCCTCTCTCTCCCTCTCTCTCCCTCCCTCTCTCTCCCTCTCTCCCTCTTTCTCTCTCCCTCCCTCTCTCTCCCCCTCTCTCCCTCTCTCCCTCCCTCTCCCCTCCCTCTCTCCCTCTCTCCCCCTCTCTCTCTCCCTCTCTCTCTCTCGCTCTCTCTCCCCTGTCCCTCTCCCCTCACCCTCTCTCTCTCCCTCTTTGTCTCTCCCCACCCCCTCTCTCCCTCTCTTCCTCTCTCTCCCTCTCCCCCTCTCCCTCTCTCTCCTCTCTCTCTCCTTCTTTCTCCCTCTCTCTCCCCCCTCTCTTTCCCTCCCCCTCTCTCTCCCTCCCCCCTCTCTCTCCCTCCCCCTCTCTCTCCCTCCCCTTCTCTCTCCCTCTCTCTATCCCTCTCTCTCTCTCCCTCTCTCTCTCCTTTTTTCTCCCCCTCTCTCTTTCTCTCTCTCTGTCTGTCTCTGTCTGTCTGTCTCTCTCCCTCCCTCTCTCTCTCCTTTTCTCTCCCCCTCTCTCTCTTTCTCTCTCTCTGTCTCTGTCTGTCTGTCTGTCTCTCACTCCCTCTCGCTCTTATTCCCACCCTCAGGCTGCTCATGGGCCACAGAAGATGCCGGAACAAGAATCAAGGCCCTTCCCCTAAACTCCTGCAAGCCTCAGCCTGCGGGTGATCCCAGAGTCAGCGGAGACCAGAGGGCCATTGCCCCAGAGGCCACTGGGGTCCCGCGGGCTGCCCGGAAGCCAGTCCCCGGGGCCTGGAGGGAGCCTCAGCGGCACCCCCGTTCCCTCGAGCCCAGGAGTCAGGCGGGCCGGGCTGGCCTGCGTCACCGTCACCCTCTCCCCGGAGCCCTCAGCAGGCGGGGCCGCCACTCAGGGCTCACCGAGGCCCGGGGTCCCAGGCCCCCTGGGAATGGCCCCTTTCCCTCTCCTAGGCCTGGACTTGGTGCAGACCCCCGAGTCCGTGGGGTGGAGGCCCCGCGGCAGCGGGCGGGGCTGTGCTCGAGGGAGCAGGGGGGCGGCGTTAGGGGGAAGCAGCTCCCGACCTCCCCCAGGTCCCCGCCCTGACCTGAGCTCCTTCCCCAGCCACAGTACTCACCAGGTGGGCCGCCGTCTCCCATCAAACCCCGTGGCACAGCAACTGCCTTGTTTCCCCCGTGGGCAAAACTCAGAGCCGTCAGGCAACTGTCTGTCTGCACAGTGGGCGAGGGAGTTAGGCCCATGAGCCAAACCTGGAGGCCAGCACGGAGGAGGAGCCCTTCCCGAGCCCAGGGTTCCTCAGGCCCTCATTTGTGTTCTGAGTCATAAGGTCAGGGTGGGGGGTGGGGTGGGGTGCTCCCTGTCAGCGCAGCGCCCCCCTGCAGGCTGGAATCCCAGGGCCCCTCTTGCCCGGTGCAGGGGCCCGGCCGGCTTTGCTGGAGAGCAGCGCCCCCTGGTGCCGGGACGTGACTAGTTCATGAAGCGGAGCCGGGCGAGTGGGCGCTGACCCTGGCCGCCTCTGATTGGGACCTGGGCGGCGGGCGGAAGCTCGGCCCGGGGCCAGCGGGCGGGACGGGGGCGGCGAAACCGGGCGGGGAAGAGGAAAGAACGCGGTGGTGGGGGGAGGCAGCACAGGGACAAGCTGTGTGTGTGCCTGGCCCGGGGTTGAGCCCTGGCACCCCAAGGTCCCCCGAGCATCACCAGGGCCCCCGGGGCCCCCAGCACAGTGGGACCCCAGCAGCACCACATCCTGGGACTTAGCACCTGACTCCTAGCCGGGTTGGCTAAGGGTTGGCCCAGGTCTTCTGGACTTCCTGAGCACTTGCTCGGGAGCACCCCCGAAGCGTGGATTGGGGTTCTGTGAATGGAAGGTCCCAACAAAGGGCATCAGGGCACTGGGCAGGCGGTGGGCTGGACGTCTGCCGGTCGGCCTGCTCCGGGCCTGGGCACCCAGCAGGGGTCCCGCTGTGGGACCGGCTGCCTCAGCTCCTGGGTGGGAGAAGCCGGGGACCCAGAGGCACCCCGAGGCCCCAGGGCCTCAGCGGTCCCAGGCCCCGGCCCAGGTTCCCACGGAGCCCCGAGAACATGTGCCAGCACAACCCCACGTCCCCCACGGGTCAGCTCCAGGGTGTCCTCCCAGTGCTGGGACCTTCGCGTCCGTCCGTCATTTCTAGCTGGTCCCCAAACCCTCATTGAAGGAAATTCCAGCTTGGCGGAGGGGGCCCCGGGATCCAGCCTCGGTATAAGCCAAGGTCTAATGACCAGCTCTCAGGACTCGAAGGACAGGACAGAAACGCAAACTGCAAACCCCCTCCTGGACAGGTGACCCAGTTTCCCCCACAAACACTGGAAGCGGGAGAGAGAATGAACGGGAAGGGACACAAGCGCCCAGATCCTGATCTAACAAAGCCTCTCCCGCGAAGAAAGGGCTGTTCGCGGGATGGAAAAGGAAAAAAAAATCCTTGTGATCTTGGAGGAGTGACAGAATATCAGGATGACGTGGGAACAAAGGGAGCGGCTCTTCTGCAGACAAAGGGTTTCCAGAGGAAATAATGTGAGGTTTGAAGGCTCTTCTCCACGCAGCCAGGAGGGGGGACCAGCCTTGCCGATCCTACCTGGGGAGTCGTCATCCTGTTTTTCTCCGACTTGGTGCATTTGCATTTTTTTTCCTCAGGAGAAGAAATGAAGACCTGGAAGAAGGGAGGAAAACAAATTGATTGAAAAAAGTCATTCTCTGAATATTGAAGGAGGGTCTTCTCCTTCGAGTTCTCTGTTTAAGATGGCGCAAAAGTGAGAGCTGATTTCATTAAATAAAATAACCAGGATAAATCATCCGCTCTCAGGGAGCCCGGGGCACGTTGGACACTGCAATAGCTTCTAGCTGTGCCCCCTCTCTCTCTCTCTCTCTCTCTCTCTCTCCCCCCTTCCTCTCTCTCTCCCTCTCTCTCTCCCTCTCTCTGCCTCTCCCTTCCTCTTTCTCTCCCTCTCTCTCTCCCTCTCTGCCTCTCCCTTCCTCTCTCTCTCCCTCTCTCTGCCTCTCCCTTCCTCTCTCCTCCTTCCTCTCTCTCTTTCCTTCTCTCTCCCTCTTCCTCTTTCTCTCTCTCCCTCTCTTTCTCTCTCTCCCTTCCTCTCTCTCCCTTCCTCTCTCTCCCTCTCTCTTTCTCCCTCTCTCTCCCTTCCTCTCTGAACCTCCCTCCCTCGCTCTCTCCCTTCCTTTCTCTCTCCCTCTCTCTCTCTCCACCTCTCTCTCCCTCCCTTTGTCTCTCTCCCTCCCCATTCCTCTCTCTGAGTCTCTGAGGTGAGCACTCACCATCTTTCTGGAAGAGCAAACAGCTCAGGGGGCTGGGAGAGCTCCAGCCTGGGGAAACCCAGTATTGGTGGTCTCAGTTCTTCAGGGGGCTTTTTACTGGTGCCACCAACCCTCTGCAGTCCCTCTCTAGGACACTTTTAAAATTGTAGTGCTGGGGCTGGAGCAATAGTATAGCAGGTAGGGTGTTTGCTTTGCACGCGGCTGACCCGAGTTCAATCCCCAGCATCCCATATGATCCCCCAAGCACCGCCAGGAGTGATTCCTGAGTGCAGAGCCAGGAGTAACCCCTGAGCATTGCCGACTGTGACCCAAAAAGAAAAAAATTGTAGTGCTTTTGTAGAGCCTGGCAAGCTCCCTGTGGCGTATTCGATATGCCAAACACAGTAACAACAAGTCTCACAATGGAGACGTTACTGGTTCCCACTCGAGCAAATCGATGAACAACAGGACGACAGTGACACTGCTAAGTGCGTATGTGAAAGGTTGTCAGGGAAGTCCTGCTGAACTGTTTGGAGTTCAAGGTTCTTGTTTCCAGTAACTCCCATTCATAGCGCTCAGACCTGCCTCCCCGGCGGGCCAGCCCCCACTGGAGCGACCCCATCAGCGGCAGTCCTGGCTCGGCTGACGCTCGGCAGGTGGCCCCTTGGAAACAGCCCGCGAGGCAGAGACTCAGGTCTGGCAGGAAGTGTCAAACCCGAACAGGAATCCTGCTCCTTCTCCCCCGACTTTGGGAGGCTGCGCGTGGTGTCTTCAGACGGCTGTACAGTGTCAGCGCCTGGCTGCGGGGTTGCTCCGGGGACAAGGTTCTGGAAGGATCCAGAGGCAGCAGCCCCGGCCTCTCTCCCGATGGACGACGGCTGCTGGCGCAGGGCCCGGCCCGGTTCCGACCACGCTGCTCGGACTCTGTGAGAGGAGCAGGGACCCACAGGAAGCGCCCGGGAGGGAGACGCAGGCGTGAGAGGAGCTCAGTGGGTTCCCACCAGGACTGTGCAGCGCGCTCACAGCCCCTAGAAATGCGGGCAACCGCAGGTACCGCTTAGGAGTTATCCAGCTGACAAACGGGTTTTTAAAAGTTGAAGGGGCCAGAGAGCTGCTGCTGGAGGTCAGGCCCTTGCTTGGCGTGTGTCGTGTCTGCAGCAGCTGCGACCCTGGCTCGAGTCCCCAGCACCACCGCTGGTCCCCTGAGCACCGCCAGGAGTCACTCTGAGCACAGAGCCAGGAGCAGCCCCTGAACACCCAGGGTGAGCCCCACTCTCAGATGTTTAAGGCTCTAGAGGAAAGTGACCGACCAACAAGCTCTGACAAATAAATTCAATGGGGAATCCTGCTTTTTGTTTGTTTGTTTGTTTGTTTGTTTTTTCTTTTTGGGTCACACCCGGCGATGCACTGTGGTTACTCCTGGCTCCTGCACTCAGGAATTACTCCTGGCGGAGCTGGAGGGACCATATGGGATGCTGGGAATCGAACCTGGGTCGGCCGCGTGCAAGGCAAACGCCCTACCCGCTGTGCTATCGCTCTAGCCCTGGAGAATCCTGCTTTTGGGGGCTGGGTGGGGTTGGGAAAACTACAAAGAAAGTGACTGACGGGGCGGGAGCGATAGCACAGCGGGTAGGGTGTTTGCCTTGCACGCGGCCGACCCGGGTTCGATCCCTGGCATCCCATATGGTCCCCCAAGCACTGCCAGGAGTAATTCCTGAGTGCAAAGCCAGGAGTAACCCCTGAGCATTGCTGGGTGTGACCCAAAAAGAAAAAAAAAAAAGAAAGTGACTGACTTTTATGAATGAGGTTTCTTTTTTTTTTATTTTGGAAACACTCAGCACTGCTCAGGGGTTATTCCTGGCTCTGCACTCAAGATTCATTCCTGGTGGTTCTCGGGAAGACATACAGGATGCCGAGGTCGAACTTGGGTCATCTACTTGCAAGGCAAGCAACCTTTCTCTCACTGTTCTATCGCTCTGGCCCAATTACTGACTTTTAAGATTGTAGAGCTTTTGTGCGAGGTTGTTAGGGAAGTCCTGCTGAACTGTTTGGAGTCAAAGTTTCTTGTTTCCAGTAACTTTCATTCATATTGTTCAGAAAAGAGAGGAAGAGGAAGAGGGCAAGGAGAAGGAAGGGGAGGGAAAGAGAGAAGAGGAAGGAAAGGAAAGAAGGGAAATAAGGTAAATGTCAGCAGCTTGGCTGAAGGAAGAGTTCCTGCACCATTCTTGCATTTTCCTGTCACTTTGAAATTATATCCCAAGGGGGGCCGGAGCGATAGCACAGCGGGTAGGGCATTTGCCTTGCACGCGGCCGACCCGGGTTCGATCCCCGGCATCCCATATGGTCCCCCAAGCACTTCCAGGAGTAATTCCTGAGTGCAGAGCCAGGAGTAACCCCTGAGCATCGCTGGGTGTGACCCAAAAAGCAAAAAAAAAAAAAAAAAAAAAAAAAGAAATTATATCCCAAGGTAGGTTTTTGTGTTTAAACCTGTCGTGTTGAGTGAGGGCCGGGAGCAGAGGCACAAACTCAGCGTTATCTGGCCAAAGGGTTGCACGTTGTGGAGAATCAGGCAACAAATGAAGTGGCTTTTCATCAGCGGCTCTGTCTCTAGTGTTTGGCCTGAAGAGTATTTACCTAAAGATCGTCAAAATGACCATATATGCACACATGGGGCCGCAGAGCTCTTCACAGAAGAGCTAGGTGGTTTTTTTGTTTTGTTTTGCTTTTTGGGTCACATCTGGCGATGCACAGGGATTACTCCTGGCTCTGCACTCAGGAATCACCCCAGGCAGTGCTCAGGGGACCATATGGCATGCTGGGAATCGAACCCGGGTCGGCCGTGTGCAAGGCAAACGTCCTACCCACTGTGCTACAGCTCCAGCCCCAGCGCTAGGTGTTTTATATCCCTAGCGGATGGATACTGTCACAGAGTGGAATGGGGATGGATACTGTCACAGAGTGGAACACTATGTAACTATTTAATAACTCTTGTGGAGCAACAATCAAGGTGGGCACAGGTTTGTAATAGATAAAGTAGGGGGGAAGGTGCTGAGATATTCTGTTCTGTATGATCCTTCTGTTGAGTACCAGGAAAACTGAGTCCAGCTGCCTGTGCATGGACAGTGCGTGTGTGTGTGGGGGGGGTGGGGGCGGTGCATGCATGGAAAGCCTGGCTTCTTCATTTCTGGGCCAGGACCCCCTATGGCATTGCACGGTTGAGTGTGGAGATTGCCAACGTTCTATAAATGTGTTTTAAACTAAATTTCTTTAGCACTGTTATCAGTAAATGTCAATTTGTATACCTACTTGATATACCATATAAAATGTATTTTAGGGGCTAGAGAGATATTACATGGGGTAGGGGCACTTGTTTTGTACGCAACAGACCTGGGTCCTTTCTCTGGCATCCCATATGGTCCCCTGAGCACTGTCAGGAGTAATTTCTGAGTGCAGAGACAGGAGTTAAGCCCTGAGCATTGCTGGGTGTGGTCCACAAACAAACGACCTGGGGGCTGGAGTGATAGCACAGTGGGGAGGGCGTTTGCCTTGCATGTGGCCAACCTGGGTTTGATTCCCAGCATCCCATAGGGTCCTCGAGCACCACCAGGGGTGATTCCTGAGTGCAGAGCCAGGAGTAACTCCCGTGCATCGCTGGGTGTGACCCCCCAAAAAAAAGCAAAAAAAAAGAAAGAAGTTAAGGTGGGACCGGAGTGATAGTACAGAAGGTAGGGTGTTTGCCTTGCACACGGCTGACCCAGGTTCAATCCCCGATATCCTGTATGATCCCCATAGCACTGCCAGGGGTAATTCCTGAGTGCAGAGCCAGGAGCAACCCCTGAGAATTACTGGGTCTGACCCTCCTCCTAAAAAAGCAAAATAAATAAATGTCTACTTGTAGGTATCTTGAAAAAAAAAAAAGAAGGTAAGGTGTTTGCCTTGCATCTTACTGACCCCACTCTGAACCCCTGACACCACATATGGTCCCCTAGAACACTGCCAAGAATCACTTCCGAGAACCACATCAAGAAAATCTCTTGAGCACTGTGACCCAAGGCCTCCCACCCACCCAACCAACAGAACCAGACAGAATCCTCCAGTAGCACCTCCTGGTGGTGTGAGTAGAGGTAATATTAATCTTCCTCTGTCCATCCGTATAGTCTCTATGTTCTACAACTCAACATTGGTCTGTTTTCCAGCAAATTATTTAAAACTGCAAATTTAATGCTTCATGCATTAATTTAATGCTACATTATTCTGAAACAATCAATACGCAGCAGGGGAAAGTAGCTTTCCTCTCTGGCCCTCACCGGGAAAGGATCCAAAGCAGCAACTGTGTGTGTGTGGACCACAGCAGACTCAGCACCAGAGGGGCTCGAGGGGAGCAAACAGACCCAGAGATGGGAAGACAGGGCCAGAGATGGGTGATGTGCCATGCACGTAGGGGGCTGGGCACTGGGCACTGGGCACGTTGGCTTAAAAACTTTAAAGGCGTCATGCATGCAAGGATGGTTCGAGATCGGCAAATCGCCTAATGTGACACCTCGTGCTCACGAAAGACAAAAACCGCAGGATCATACCGACAGATGTAAAGAAGCTTTCAACAAGGCTCAGTACTCATGGGTGATGGTCCCTCTTGATAGAATAGGGACAAACGGGGCATCCTTGCTGTGGCAGACACCTTCACTACCCACAGCCCTGTCTCGCTCCTAGACTCTAAGGCAATGCTTCCATTTTTCCCACTGTCAGGTCTAATAGTAGCCAGTGGACAGGGTGATATGGTATTTATGATGTTGTGTTGGCCCTGATCGACACTTAAAAGAATTAAAAACAACCCTCCTTAGTTGTAGGACCTCTCTAAACAAGGGTTCAAGGGACCTGAGAGATAGTATAGCAGGAGAGCAGTTGCCTTGCATGCAGCCTACCCGAGTTCGATCCCCGGCATCCCATATGGTCCCTCAAACCCACCAGGAGTAATTCCTGAGTGCAGAGCCAGGAGTAACCCCTGAGCATCGCCGGGTGTGGGCAAAAACCAAACATACAAAAGGGTTCAAGATTACCTTCATCCCCCACATATTTCTCCAGTCCTTCTCAGTGTGGCTGGCCGGGGCAAAGCTCCAGGAGCTAGAGGGGGCTGTGGGCCTCTCACAGCCTCCACATCCCCCTGGGAGCGAGCAGAGAGAAGACAGACTTGACCCCCAACAGGGCAGTGTGACCAGTCGCCCTCCAACCCCAAAGACTCGGCAGGCAATGAGAGCTACTGTCCCATTTGACAGATGAGGAAACTGAGGTCCAGAGGCTGGAACCCAATTCCCCTACCTGAGATTCCGGGCCCCAACCCGGCCCACAAGTGTCTCCAACTTCCAATGTCCCTAGAGAACAGTGTCCCAAGAGAAGGAAACACAACACCTCTCACATCCTGGCCGGACTTGTCACCTCTGTGACCCCTGGCGTGATTCATGGCTGACCCCATGTCCAGATCTGCCAGGAAGACTCAGAACCTGTGGTCTGAGGGGTGTGAAGGATGGGTGATAAAACCCAGACTTCCCTTGGAAGAAATAGAAAGGAAGGATTAAAAAAAGCACTAATAGATTTTTTTTAAGTATACTTGCTGCTGAAGGAAGCACATTAATATACTTTCTTTTTTTAGAGCAATGCGACTTTTACAGCAGAAAGGGGGGAAAAAACAGCAGAATGTGCAGATCCCGATACTGCTTCTCTGCAGACTTTGCTATTTGTTTTCTGTTTGCATGGCCGGTTGGGTTGGGGGGGGGCACGCCTGCTGGTGCTCAGGGCTTATTCCTGGCTCTGTGCTCAGGGATCAGTCCTGGGGTGCTTGGGGAGGGGAAATACACAGTTCCTGAGTCAAACGAGGTCCTGCCCTGGGCAGGGGAAGCGCCCGACCTGCTGTGCTCTCTCCAGCCCGATCTTTGGCATTTGGACAGCTGCTTGCTCAATTCAACAGCCAGAGTGGTTGTTACTATGATCGAACCCTGTTACTGCCAGAGTTCGTGCTGCAAAAATGCGGTGATTAAACGCATGTTGCAATCAGGTGACTGTCTCCCTGTCCTGTGCGGGTGTTTCGCAGTGCCTGGGGCTGCACGCTTGCCTGCCGTGTCCGTGGGGGAGAGGGCTGCCCGCCTTTAGCTGGCGTGCTTGCTTCTGTGCCCACTGGGCACCCATGACGTACTTTTTGTTTATTTGGGGGTCACTCCCGGCTACGCTCAGGGCTTACTCCTGGCTCTGTGCTCAGGGATCACTCCGGGCAGTGCCAGAGATCGAAGCCGGGTCTGCCATGTGCCAGGCCAGCGCCCTGCTGGCTGCACTATCTCTCTAGCCCCAGGAGCTGACGTTCTCTTGGCACCCCAGCCCGCACGCCAAGTTATCTCCGGCATACTGAGCGTTATCGTTGTGTGACTTCCGTCCCAGAGCCCAGTTTGTCTCTGCCCTTGGGCCCAACATATCCAGCTTTGAGGGTTGTCCTGGGGCCAGCTGCAGCCTTTCTTTCCTCCCGGGTCTGCCCCCTGCTGCCTGGGCACGCTTCCAGGTGGACACATGGCCCAGTGGTCAGCTGTGGCCACCGAGGACTGGCGACACGAGTGGCCCCACAAGAGAGGCCAGCAGCCTACTGAGAGGGGTCAGCGTTCTGCAGGGACAGTGGGCTGTGCCGGAAGCCGGTCTCTGTTGGAGGACTTGGTCTGTCCCCCAGCACACCCCACCCCCCAGCAAGGACATTCATTCTCGGCTCCTTCCATTGGGTTGAGCATCCGGAGGTTGGAAGGTCTCCAGGTCCACCCTTAGTCCATGACCGGGTCAAGAAACAGAGACCTGGATCGGAGGGCGGTGCTGGGGGAGGGTAAGTTAGGGGGACGGAACTCTAGGATGGTAGCGGGGGTGGGGAATGTGCCCAGCAGAGGCAGGCTGAGGGACAATCGGGAAACTGGGGACCGTGGCAGAGGGTAGTGGACACTGGTGAAGGGGTTGGTATAAAAGCATTAAACACCTGAAACCCAACCACCTATATCTTTTTTTTTTTTTTTGCTTTTTGGGTCACACCCAGCGATGCACAGGGGTCACTCCTGGCTCTGCACTCAGGAATTACTCCTGGAAGTGCTCAGGGGATCATATGGGATGCTGGGAATCGAACCCGGCTTGGCCGCGTGCAAGGCAAACGCCCTACCCGCTGTGCTATTGCTCCAGCCCCAACCACCGATGTATTTGTAACTAGGTAATTCATGATAGTTCAATGAAGAAATAAATTGATTAAAAAAAAAAAGACATTCAGGCTGGGGGGTCGGGTTGGTGGCTCTGCGGTAAAGCACATGTGTGGCAGGCATGAGGTCGTGACTCGGGTGTCCTGCAACACCCCACATTGGGCGACACTGTTGTGTGGTCCCCAGCACCATAGCAAGTATGCGACTGCCCGTGTCCACGGTTGAGTGTGTGTGTGTGTCTGTGTGTGTGTGTGTGTGTGTGTGTGAGAGAGAGAGAGAGAGAGAGAGAGAGAGAGAGAGAGAGAGAGAGAGAGAGAGAGAGAGAGAGCCACAACCACAGGAGGGGAGTCCCAGGGAGCACTGCCACCAAGTGACCCTCACAGTCAGAGCAACAACGACAGCCGAGGAAGGGAAGGGGGAAATGTCTTAAAGTAACGTGTAGGAAGGAGGCTGAGGAGATGGAGAGAGAGAGAATAAAGGCAGCGCCATGACAGGCTCATAAACAAGCCAGAAGAAGCCGGGCCTTGGTTTCGGTTCCAGAATTACAGCAAAATTCAGGGAATTACAGGGGCTTCCTAGGCCCCCCTTGTCCTGCCAGGCAGGCCTGAGGAGGGGGCGCACTGATGACGCCACTCAGACGTTGCTCTGACGTCATCCCGGGTTCCCGCGGGCAGCGCAGTTCCCCTGAGGAGCACGCACTGAGGACGTCACTCTGACGTTGCTCTGACGTCATCCCGTGTTCAAGCGGGCAGCACAGTTCCCCTGAGGAGGATGCGCTGATGACGTCACTCTGACGTTGCTCTGACGTCATCCCGGGTTCCCGCGGGCAGCGCAGTTCCCCTGAGGAGCACGCACTGAGGACGTCACTCTGACGTTGCTCTGACGTCATCCCATGTTCAAGCGGGCAGCACAGTTCCCCTGAGGAGCATGCGCTGATGACGTCACTCTGACGTTGCTCTGACGTCATCCGAGTTCCCGCGGGCAGCACAGCTTCCCCTCTGCTTCACTCGCCGCGTGGTTTGGGCAGAGGTGTGAGGACCCGTTTTTGCCGCCTAAAGCCCGTTTTTCCAGCCCCGAAGGAAGGCGTGGCCGTGGGAGCGACAGAGCGGTAGGTGCATTTAAGTCCTAGCAATTGTGCAGCTAC
Source organism: Sorex araneus (assembly GCF_027595985.1). Lineage (NCBI taxonomy): Eukaryota > Metazoa > Chordata > Mammalia > Eulipotyphla > Soricidae > Sorex > Sorex araneus. The sequence goes on from NC_073304.1 coordinate 9,042,953, forward strand.
GAAAAGTCGTCGGGGAGAGGGTTTGCATTTGAATTCGCTCGTGCATGCACGACTAAACTCTGCCAAGGAGCCCCAGAACCCACCGTCAGTGCTCAGCCGCCTTGGGGATGGGCCAGGGGCTCCGGGCTCTTCTGTTCATTCGCTTGATGCCAGAACCCTGTGAACGGCTCCCCTGTCCAGAAGGGAAATAGGGCACGTGCAGAGGCAGGACCCGCCTCTCCACCGCCCTGTAACGTGGAATGCAGACACGTTTCCTCGGGGCTCTGAGGCCAGCGCCTGGGCCGCAGCCACCGGCTGCCCACAGCTCAGGGTTCAGGCGCCTGTGTGGTCTCCGCTGGGCCCCCAGCCCTCCCCGGCCTCCCCCTCTCCCCGCCGGGCCCCCTCTGCCCAGGCCTCCAGCCGCAGCACCGCTGCCTGCCCAGCTGCACGCTGATCGCACGATAGACACGAACAGCCCGTGACCAGGATCTTCCACACCCCAGACAGTAACCACAGCACGCTCACGAGCCCCCCCACCACCGTCAGGGCCAGCTGCTCCGCGGTTTGACAAGCCTTGGCAAGAGCGAGCATTCCGCAGAGAGTGAGCGAGCATCGGGAGCCGGCGGAGGAAGAGGCACTATCTGACCGGCTGGCGTGGCAGCCCCTAGGAGACACCCGCCCGCGGGAGCGGGTCAATGCCAGGGCCCGCTGCCCACCAGGCGGCCAGTCCGAGTTTTTCGCACCCTCGCCTCCAACCTTCGCAGTGGAGGTGGGAGCTGGAGCCCCATTTGACAGGTGAGAAGAGAGAGGGTCCGAGGAACCCAGGGGCTCGCCAGGGAGTTGAGCGGCCAAGCAGGGTTGTCTGAGCTGCAGGCCCAGATGTTACTACCACCCCCTGCAGGAAAGACAGACCGTGGGGGAGTATTTTCTATCTAACCTTGAACTCCAGAATGTTCGCTATTATTATTGTTTCCTCTGAGCCTCACATTTGTCTATTGAGGAAACAAGCGGAGAGCCAGAGAGACAAACAAGCTGAGTGCACGGGGGGTCAGGCACTTGCCTCGTGTGCAGCTTCTTTGGCCAAACCTGGTTCGATCCCTGGCACCCCTCACGGTCCCTCAAGCACTGCCAGCTTCACTCCTGAGCACAGAGCCAAGAGTAACCCCTGGGACACCACGGTCCCAACCCTCCAATACATGAATTAACTGGTTCTATAAAGCAAACAAGGACTGGAGCGTTAGCACAGCGGGGAGGGCGTTTGTCTTGCATGTGGCCGACCCGGGTTCGATTCTCAGCATCCCATATGGTCACCTGAGCACTGCCAGGAGTAATTCCTGAGTGCAGAGCCAGGAGTAACCCCTGAACATCGCCGAGTGTGACCCAAAAAGAAAAAAAAAGCAAGCAAGCTGTATGGGTCACCAGCCACACACCAGGCCCCGGCCCCTTAGTGTGACAGGGGGGTGTGCGTGGATGTGGGGTGGCCGGTGAGAGGAGACATGCCTGGGGTCAGGCCACCCAGTGCCAGTCCCAGGCCCGTGGCTTCATCTGTCTGCCCGGGGTCGGGTGACTCGCCTTCTCCATCAGTGAGGCCAGATTACGGGGCAGTCACCCTGGCACACAAAATGTGTCATGCGCCCCGATGTCCTCCCCCCCCCCGCCCCCTGGCTCCTTCCCCTGGACCCTCGGAGGCCTCTCTTGGGGGAGAGCAGCGCCCCGTGACTCACACTTGCCCTCCCTGCCCTGCAAAGGGGTGTGTGAACTTCTTCCACGCAGTGCTGGGTCCTCCCTCCTCCCCTCCCGCAGCTGGGCCAATCCTTGACTTGACTCTGCAGACGGATCCGAACGGGCCAGGTCCGGGCCTCCCTGTGCAGTTTTGCTCATCGCTTGGGTACACGCAGCTGCCCAGCGAACATGCTCCAGCGAGCCTGCGGGATGACGAGAGGCGCCCGGCCCCGCCAACCCCCCTGGCCCCAAGAGGGAGCCCGTCAGCTCCGACCGGGGAGTGGGGCCCTGGAGCACAGCCGGTGCCGACGGATCCACCAGCTGGGGAGCGTGCCCCCGAGACCTGCCAAGCCTGGTCCACCAACACCTCAGCCTGCTGCCATGTGGACGTGGCATGATCTGAAGGCGCAGGCTTTGGGGTGGCTAACCGGTGTCGCTATTTGGTGTGACTCGCTTGCAGGGAAGAGCAGGGAAGGGGGACAATGAGGTCCCCACGCCCTCCTCCTTAAGGTTGGAAGAACAGTTCTATCAGCGGAGTCAGAGATCAGCCCGAAGGCTGATCCCGCAAGCCTGCACCTGTTTCCCCCAACCTGGCCCGACTGCCTTAGAGATTTAGTTATTTTGTACGATCTCCAGAGAGACAGTCCAGGAGGCACTTGATTTGCATGTATGTGGCCGAGAGCCTGGTTTGAAGCTCTAACACCACATATAGGTCCCCACGCACCACCAGGGTTCACTCCTGAGCACAGAGCCAGGAGTAGCCCCTGAGGATGGGGTTCAATTATTTTACCCTGAAAATATCTTTACTTCCTTCTTATTCCTTAAAAAAGACCGTTAGTGAATATAGAAATTTAGGCTGACAAGGAACCAAAGCAATATACCGCAGGGAGGGTACTTGCCTTATCTGTGGCCAGCCCAGATTTGATCCCTGGAACCCCAGATGGTCTCCCCAGCCCTCAGGGAGTGATCCCTGAGCACTGCCAGGTGCGAACCAAAACAGAGAAAGAAAAAGTAGACTTTAAGGCTGACAGCGTGGAAGTTTCTTGTGGCCCACACTGGCCTCTGTTGCTGGCCCCGAGAAGTTAGCGTTGGCTTAACTGTTGCTCCTTGGGAAGAAAAAACCTTCCCCCTAAAAATTCTGTTTTTAGGTAGCTTCTCCATGAGACACAGATCTGATTTTATTCATCCATATGGAGTTCACCAGACTTCTCGGATCTGAGGCTTAATTTCTGTGCTTGAGGAAGTAACTCTGCTATGACGAACGACTTCCAAGGCTCCGCAGAGAGGTTGAATGAGAGTTTGTCTATTATTGACTCAGAGAAACTGATCCCAAGGGGTCCCAGGGGGTCTACACACAACTCCTTCGAGCAGAGATCCGGGCTCCTTGCATCTCTGTGGAACTTATAAATTTAGAGCCCACTGCTGGACTCAGCCAAGGTCCCTGGGTAGAATTTAGAGACTTAGGAATGAAAACGGAGGCAGAGGAGATAATGCTTTTGTTTTATTTTTTTAAATTAACATTTTGATTTTGCTATAAATATAGGCAACAAGTACATTTTGAAGGGGGTTTAATTTTGGGACCACACCCCCCAATACTCAGGGGCTACTCCTGGCTCCGGGCTCAGTGCTCGGGATTGCACCTTGGTTCAGTGCTCAGGGGATCCAACCCAGGCCTCCTGTTTTCGCAGTATGGGTCAGCCCATGTGCGCCTCTCTCCAGCCTGAAGCACCGTGTCATGTCACCTGTGAGTGAGCTTTTGGGGACACCAGAGAGACGCAGAGATGCCCCAGGTGCCTTGAGTTGTTGTTTACTGTCGTTACGTGGAGCCTCTGGTCACCCTGTCAGGAGGCTCATGTGAGCAAAGTCCCTCTGTCCACGGGGACTCGCCTTGAAGCAGCTCATTACAGGGTCCCTGCGCCTCTAGTCAGCGTCTGGCCTCTCAGCGGTGACAGGGGGACTCTCGGACTTTGCCGCCCTACCAGGGACTGTTTGTTTTGTGTCGGTCAGCGCAGGAAGGAAGTGAGTCAAAGATCACGGTTTCATTTCCTCGGATCAACCTGGTGACAGCGGCCTCTCCCGGTGGGGCTTTGGAAGTGGGGCTTTAAACACTCACCTGGGGCCGGAGTGACGCACAGTGGGTCGGGTGGGAGGCACTTGCCTTACACGCCAATGACCCGAGTTCCATCCCGGCATCCCATGTGGTTCCCCGAGCACCTCCAGGAGTGATTTCTGAGTACTCGAGCCAGGCGTAACCCCAGCATCACTGAGTGTGTTTCAATAGCAAATAAAATTCATGGGTACACTGGTCCCTTGGCAGAAGACTCTGGGGGCACACTCAGGAGGGCTCGGGCCGAGTCCCCACCCTGCCAAAGCCCTAGTGGCAGCACTCATACCCCGTCAGCTGCTGCCATGCCAACACCCGACTCCACTGCCTCACGATTAAGCTTGGCAGAGTTGCCAAACTGCCGAAAATTCCAGGTACACTGGTCTTCAGGCTGAGAACTCTAGGATCTTCTTGCAGCAGGGGTGGGAAGACCCCCCAACTCTCCCCCACCAGCCACACCCAACCCCCAGAACCACTTCTATCTGAACTCACGGCCCAGGCAAATATTCTGGAATTTCTTTACAACACCTCCAAATTCCACAGTACTGACTTCCCAGGAGGGGCACACCGAATTAGATGGGAAAGTAACGTGGAAAACAACTGAGCTCAATAAACAACAGCATTAACACAGAAGGCTCGGCTAGCAATAGAGAGCCGAGGAAAGCCTCAGACTGGAACAAATGACCCAATGGTGAGAAAGAACGATTTTTACAAGTCATCTTGTACTGGAGTATTTTTTTTTTGATAATTCTGTTAGCCATTTAGTTGTAACATGCAACAGAAAATGTTTTGTGCCTTCTGAGGAGGCAGGCCTGGGGGTGGTAGTTGGGAAAATGGGGACAATGGGTGGAGGGATGATCACACTGGTGGTGGGATTGGGGTTGGAATATTGAATGCCTGGAACAAACGCATCATGAACAACTTTGTAAACCACGTAGGGAAGACCTGCTCCCCTCCATCGTCAACGACGGTCCGTGTGTTTAGTGTGTTGTTAGCGATGTCCCTGGGGTCCTTGTCCTGGTTTTCTGCTACCTGGCTGCTTTGTTCCCTGCTGACTACTTATTTCAACAACTCTTGTTTTTATTTTTATTTTACTTATTTTATTTTATTTTAGAACTTTTATTTGACTCTTGTCCAATCTCTTTTTCACCACTGTGTGTGTGTGTGTGTGTGTGTGTGTGTGTGTGTGTGATGGGGAGGGGGGGTGGTGAGTTGGCGCCACACTGGGCGTTGCTCAGAGTCATTCCTGGTGTTCTCAGGATTGAGCACATGTCCGATGAGTGTCTAGGCGCTGAAGTCTTTTTCACCCCTGAGCTCTTCCGATTTCCTGAACATCACTTTGAGTTCATACCTCCATCACCTGGCAAATAGCAGATGCTCAAGAAACAGACACGGAGTGGAAGGACACTGGCTGCCCATACATATGCCCCCAGTGTATGGGGGAGCTGCACCAGTGAAGGGACCCAGGGATGATGCAGTCACAGCCACGCTCCCGCAAGGGGCTGCAACACAGGGCCGGGGAGGGGGTGAACTGCACAGGATCGGGAATCGCAGGTTTCACTGTTCACGTCCCAACCCCACCACGTACCACCTGGGCTTCTCATTGTATTTGCTCACAGACGGGGGAGAGAGACTCACCCACTCCTGCCACACGGATAAACTCTGTACCCTTCTCCAACGCCAACAACGATGATTTGTTTTTATGACAGTATCGTTATCGATCCCAGGGCCAGCACAGGGCTCATATTCTTTTATTGAAACCCTCATAAACGCCCAGATCAAAGGGCATGATGAGCCACAGCTCACAGGACGAATTGGAGCCCAAGAGGCTCAGTGACTCGGTAGGCGTTCAAGACACATGAGTTTCATTCAGGACAACGGTTGGGGCCGGGGAAGGCGCTTGCCTCGCATGCAGCCAATCTGGGTTTGATTCCTGGCACCAAGAGTGATCCCTGAGCACAGAGCCAGGAGTAAGCTCTGTCTCATGTGCACCTCGCGGGTCCGGGGACAAGCACAGTTGGGGTCAGGGAGCCCCTCTTCCAGGCTGCTGGGAGCTCCCCCGGGACAAGGGACGACGGGGGGTGTGGGGACGCTGGCCACCAGCCCCCGTGGCGTGCCGGGGACTCTGGGGGGACCTGCTGTTCTGCTCCCCACAACTGGAACACCCCCCAGATGAGCTCAGGTCTCACGGGGTCAGAGAGTCTCTGGGGGAGACCCGAGTCGGGGGGCTCCCCAGCTCTCCTGCGTCCCCAGCGTCCACCCCAGTGCAGCCCACGAGGGCCCCTGAGGTCCCCTCCGCTTTGGTGCTTCTCAACCAGGACCACATGCGCCCCTGGCACCCCAGGGCAGGCCACGCTGAACGGAGGGCGGAGAAGGAGGAGAAAGAGGGTTTGGCAGTGTCTGAGCACTGGAACCGGAGGGGGCCTGAAACCCAGGGAGCCAAGTTTCCTCATCCCAGATGAGACTCTGAGCGCTCCCACCCTTTGTCCGTACCGGACAGTGGGCGACAGGCGAGCAGCCCTGGCCAGGTGGCAGGGAGATGAGCTGAACAGGCGTGCCAGGGTCTGAGCACTGAGAACCAAGAGGTCACAGAGCAGCATCTCTCAGCCACATCCGGCGTCCTGGGTCAGGACCCTCACCGGGCACGGGCCAGCGGCTCTGGCTCTTACGTGGCAGCTACCGAGGTGTCGGTGAGCGCTGTGGTCTCACCCCGAGGCCATCGGGGAAGAACTGCTCCCACACACACTCTGCTGTGCGCTCAGCTACTTCCTTGCAGTTGTATTTTTGGTTTTCTGCTGGCCACAGGCTGGAAACTGCCTCCGGGGCCAGATGCCACCCCGAGCCCGTGGCACAGGGGCCTCCCCAAGCTGGCTGCTCCCTCCATTGAGCCAACCAGGAGACTCCAGGATGCTGAGATGGAACCTCTATGGTGCCCTGGGGTCTGGGCACTGGCCTCTCACTGACCATAGTCATACCGGCTGTTTCTAAGCTGGAGTGTTCTTGGTTCTTGGTTAGATGTGGGTCCCACCTGCCCCCAGGAGGAGGGGGTTAATCAAAGGCACGGATGCTTAGAGTGATGTCCGCTTAGGGTCTGTCCACCAGCAATGGGGTGGGCAGGTCCACAACACATCTGCTATGCTCACTCCCACTCACCACTGAACCCTGACCAATGCACATGTGTGATTGAGCACGGAAGCTCTGTGCTATGCCTCTGGTTTCTTTCTTCTTCTTCTTTTTTTTTTTTTGGATCATACCCAGTGGTTCTCAGGGGTCTCTCCTGGATCTGCGCTCAGGAATTACTCTTGGCAGTGCTTGAGGAGAATGTGAGGTGCTGGGGATCAAATTTAGGTCAACCACATATAAGGCAAGCACCGTATTTGCTGTAGTACTTCCCCAGTGCCCCCCTTCTCGGGGGGGGGGCACACCCAGCAGTGCTCAAAGCTTACTCATGGCTCTGCACTCAGGGGTCATTCTTCTTCTTTTCTTTTTTTATTGAATCACTGTGAGAACAGTTACAAAGCTTTCGGGTTTAAGTCTCAGTCATACAATGATCAAACACCCACCCCTTCACCAGTGCACATGTTCCACCACCAAGAACCCCCGTATACTCCCCAACCCACCCCCCACCCTGCCTGTGTGGCAGATGATTTTCACTTGACTCTCTCTTTATTTTGATTACATTCAATTTTTGACAGAAAACCCACTATTATTATTTGGAATTTCCCTCCAACAATCAGACCTGCCAAAAAGGCATCATTTGATCATTTGTTTTCTATTGCTGAGTCCAGAGGTATTTCTGCCAGAAGCTGCTGGGTTCTGAGATTGGTTTGTGTGCCTCTAGGATCATGGCCATTCAGGGGCGGAAGAGCCATTCGTGGGCGGCCGCTTGGGGTCTCGTCTGGGCAGGGAGCAGGACTGGTTTTACCCCCACATTGCAAGGTTTCCGCGTGCCCCATCACTGCAAGCTCCTACCTCTCTGTCCAATTGGCTCTGAGAGGTGGTGGTCACCATGCTGCTGCAAAGGGGGAAAGCCGAGGGACAAAAACCCTTCCCCTCCTGGGGCAGCACGGGGCCGTAGTTTAGTTCACAGTCCAGGAGCATTTCTGCCAGCAGCCACTGCGTTTCTGAGATTGGTTTGTGTGTGTGCCTCTGGGATTATGGCCGTTTAGGGGTGGAGGAGCCATTCATGGGCAGCCGCTTGGGGTCTTGTCTGGGTAGGGAGCAGGGCTGGTTCTGCAGACCCCCCATTGCGAGATTTTTCAGGGGTCATTTTTGGTGGTACTCGTCCAGGTGGTATTCATCCTAGAGCTTGAGGGACCATTTGGGGTGCCAGGGATCAGGCCTGGGCTGGCCATGTTCAAGGCAAGCACTGTACCCACTATAGTATTATTCCTGTCCCCGTCCCATTTATTCCTGATGTCAAGGTGGTTTGGGGACGGGGCTGCAGGGGAGGTGCTGCCTGGTAGTGGGACACTGCACTCTCCCCCTTTTTGTTTGCTACAATTGCTTTGATTTCTTACGCTACGCATGACTTGGTGTACAATCTGACTTGGAAATACAGCTGGAAGTTGTACGGGCAGCATGCCTTCAGCCGTGAGCTGCCATTGACCTGCTCCTGGGTTTTCCCAGCCTCCACATGGACACTTGGGAGAGAAACGCTGGAAGGAAACGGGCCAACGGGTAAAGGCCTATTTGGAGCGGGGGTGGGAGGGACGAAGGATAATTTTTTCGTTGTACATCTGTATTTTTCACAATTACGAATTACCACTCTAATAATAGCAAAGCAGCTTATAATAGGAAAGCACGATATTTGAGATGTTATTTCCAGTCCAGCTTTATGTCTTAGAAGAAAGTGAACCATCTTGCTTACCTTCTGCAGAAAGGCCATTTCCGGCGTGGGAGGCTGAGGGAGTGCCCGCTCCTAAACAAATCAGCAACAGCAGAGCCTCGCACCTGCCCGCCCTCCCTCCCGAGAGAGAGAGAGAACAACGGACTCTCATCAGATGTTGGGGCTGTGCCAGCTGAAGGATATTTGATAAAGTGTGGCAGGATTTCTCCAACTAAAAGCTAGGGGAAGGCTCCCAGGAAACTGAAAGGACCTGGGCCAGATAGATTTGGTGAAACTACATTTGGTTGACCAGTTAGACAGACCCATGATTTAGTGAAGTGTTGTTTGACCTCATTTTTGGAGCTAAGGGACTGGGATGGGTCTCGGGCCATATTTGCTTATCTGTCAGATGGTAGAATTGAACACAGGGCTTTTCTATCAAAGCCAGCTCATTCAAGAGCACACTGGGGCTCCGCCCAGAGAGCAGCCACACTCGAACAGCTCCTCCGCTCCTAAAAGACCGTGATCCCGGAGGCCCACTAACTACTTTCGGCACCCAGCGGCTTCTTGCAGAAATGCCTCTAGACTGTGAACTAAGCTATGGCCCCATGCCGTCCCGGGAGGGGAAAGGTTTTTCTCTCTCGGCCTTTCTTTTCGAGGTGGCGTGGCGACTGCCATCTTATGGAACCCACTAACAGGAGGTACAAGCTTGCAGTGACGCGACTTCTGGCATAAATTTCTCTGGACTTAATTACTAAAATACCAGAAATCCAACACCTCATATGCTCTTCATTCTCAGCAATGGAAAACCAATTATCAAATGATGCCTTTTCGGCAGGTCTGATTTTTTGGGGAAAATTCCAAATAATAAGTGAGTTTTCTGTTGAAATATTGAATGTAATCAAAGTAAAGAGAGAGTAAAGTGAAAATCATCAGCCACACAAGGCGGGGGTGGGGGGTTGGGATGGGAAGTATAACTGGGGTTCTTGGTGGTGGAACATGTGCACTGGTGAAGGGATGGGTGTTTGATCATTGTATAGCTGAGACTTAAACCTGAATACTTTGTAACTTTTCTCATAGTGATTCAATTTAAAAAAAAATTATAACATTGGGCCATCACTTCCGGCTCATTGTTCCGGAAGTTGCTTCTGAGCTAGCGTGCAGGTCTATGTGGTCTCTGCATGCTGCCACCACGGCACACCGTGGCCGGGACAAAAAGGTGTAGAAGGCCAGGGTGCAGCCCATTCACCACATCTTCAGAGACTTGCAGAATAGATTTTGGACCTAGGTGTGGCTTTCTAAGCAAGGGAATGTGACGAGAGAGGGCTATACCATGGATTCTTCTGAGTATAGGAACCTCATACTAGACGATGCAGAAAAGTCACCCAGAAACAGTCAAAGAAATGAAGAGTGTGTTTGTCATCAAAACAAATAAAGTCTACCTCCCAAGGTTGGGTTTATTCATGTTTGCTGCAGAAAGGAAGATTGTGTCTCTGTTTGGGTGGGGTAGAGAGTGATATGGAAAGTGGGAGGGACAAAAGGACCAAGTATAGCTCCGATGGCACACATTAAAGAAAAGGGGAAATCCGATGTTTGGATGTGTCAGTCGTTGGTCATTGAGAAGAATTATATAAAGGGACTCAAGTTGAAATTGGTAAGAGGTCAGCCATTGCTCAGAAAGGGGCAAGGCTCCCGGGTGGGGTCCATGTCATCTAATAATTTTTACACTCACATGAGTGTAACTTTCAGGCTCACTCAGTGGCCTTGCCGATGTTTGGAGTATTTGGTGCTGATGGGAACTTGGTTCGTGTTTCAGCAAAGGTGCATGATTATTGTCAGGGTGGTTTTTCCTCTCTCCGTGTCCCACTTTGAAATCAATGCCACTCAGCGGGTATCTAAATACCCTCAAGTCAAGAGTGTTCTCTCGACTTACGTGTGGATGTTACTGTGGCTCTTCCCAGCTCTTCCAGCTCGGTTAGAGACCAGGAGCAGAGAGAGGTGTCGGGACTTGCCTGGCACCACAGCTAGTAATGCCAACAGGACAGTGGCAGCACCCAGTTTAGTTTCTCCTCCTCCGCTGTCACCCGAGTGTCCTGGTTCTGAAAGACGCCTTCCTTCCGGGCATGGCCTCTGAGTCCTTCCCAGTGCCTTGCCCTTGCGATGACACAGATAATCAAGCTCAGTGTCCCGTCGGGGTGATAAAGAGGTGACTCACTCTGCCCAGTGAGTAGAATAAGGGAGCTCCTGTGTGCTGTGCGCGCTCGTGAATCTTGAGCCGAGTGATTTCAAACAACATGGACTTATTCTCTTGCAGTTCAGTGGGTCAGAAGCTGAAGGTGGGCTTCACTCTCAGACGCCAGGGGATTGGCAGGGCTGCGTCCTCTGAGGAGACTCGTGCTCACTAGGAGACCCCCTGAAGACACTTTTCCTGGTCCTTTTCAACTTCCTGAGACCGCCTGCTTCTTTTTTTTTTCTTTTTTGGGTCACACCTGGCAATGCACAGGGGTTACTCCTGGCTCATGCACTCAGGAATTACTCCTGGCGGTGCTCAGGGGACCATATGGGATGCTGGGAATCGAACCCAGGTTGGCTGCGTGCAAGGCAAATGTCCTACTCACTGTGCTATTGCTCCAACCCTGACCGCCTGCTTCTTTAGCTCAAGGCCTCTCCTTGTCTTCCAAGGCAGCAATGGAATCTTTGACGTGTGCATCTTTGAGCACATTTCCTCTGCTTTCCCGAGGCACCAAGCACAGCTGGATAATTCTGAATCCTCTGCTTGCAGTAGGAGCCACAGCTGCACTGTCCATATTGTGATACGATTTTCACAGGTGCCGGGGATTAGAACCCACTCTCGGGTGAGCCATCACTCGGCTGGAGACACCCGGCCTGTTTTACTGGGGGACATGAGGCAGGACGAGTTCTGACTCCGCAAAGTGGTACCTTAGTGAGGGGACAGGAGGAGCAGGACACTCCCTGTCCCGGGGGGAGCCTGGAGGAGGACCGGAAGCACTGACCCCTGGTGGGTGCGTGAGCTGGACTTGTGGGTTATGCAGCTGTAACATGTCCCCACATCTCTGAAGCCCCAACAAGCTAATGATTACTTTCACTGATGCTATGGGTGCCTCGAGGGCTTACAGCAGGCGTGGCTCTGAGTCTTCATTCCAGGACCCAGCTGGAACGGGCAGGCCCTCGACTGGGCTTGTGCCAGAGGAACGAGGTTGGAAGCAGAACCAGGAGACGTGTGGGCATGGCCCGTGCCCCTTGTACTCATCATTCTACTCACGTGTCACTGACCAGAGTGTCAGGGCAGGGCCTGAAGAGGGCTCCGGGGCAAAGTGACTGCCTTGCAGCCGTGAAGCTGTGGTTGTGATCCCTGGCCTGCAGCAAGGTCCATCCAGGGAGCGATGCTGCTGGTGACCCCTGGCACCATGACAAAGCACCTGGTGGTGCGCCATGACCAAGTGTGTGCATGCACTGCAACTCAAGAGTGATGCTTGGGGCTGGAGAGAGCACTGCAGGGAGGGCATCTGCCTTGCACGCAGCCAACTCGGGTTCGATCCCCAGTATCCCATATGGTCCCCTGAGCACTGCTAGAAGTGATTTCTGAGCACAGAGCCTGGAATAATCTCTGAAAACAACAAAAAAGTAAAAAATAAAAGTGTGGGGGCTGGAGCAATAGCACAGCAGGGAGGGCGTTTGCCTTGCACACGGCCGACCCGGGTTCGATTCCCAGCATCCCATATGGTCCCCTGAGCACCGCCAGGAGTGACTCCTGAGTGCAGAGCCAGGAGAAACTCCTGTGCATTGCCAGGTGTGACCCAAAAAGCAAAAAAAAAAAAAGTGTGTTTTGATGCACATGTGTTTGATCATTCCTGGTGACTGCAACCAAGGGAGAGGAAGGGAATAAAAACCAAAGGCTCCTCAGGCAGCCACTCAGCCCCCACACTGCAAAATCACCGTCATGCCTCTGGCCAGACTCCACAGTCTTGGCACTGAGCCTCACCCAGGCTGAAAATTCAGCTGTGTGGGTCTTTATGACTGAAATCTCCAGGCTTTCTTGAAGTTGGAGCGGGCTACCTCCCCCTACCGCCCTGTATTTCCTGAAGCCCTGGCAATCACACCAAACCTGCCTCCCAGTTGAAAATTTAACTCCAACTGTATCACCCACTTATAAATTCTGGACTTTCTGTAGTGTGCGGCCACGAGAAAAGCTCTGTGACATTTCCAAACTCTACAACACTGATAATCCAGTAGTAGCACTCCAGATGGGATGGGATGTAACGTAGAAGGCAACCAATCTCGGCTAACCGAGCAGTGACAGAAAAGGCTAAACCGTAACAACATCTTAGTAATCCCTCATATGCGGGCTCAATGTCTCCATGGTGGGATACAACAATTTACACTTTTTTTTCTAAGAAAACATTGTTTGATCATCCTAGTAGCAATTTATTGATAACAAGCATTGAAGCACTGTAGCACTGTCATCCTGTGGTTCATGGATTTTGCTCGAGTGGGCACCAGTAATGTCTCTATTGTGAGACTTGTTGTTACTCTTTTTGGCATATCCAATACGCCACGGGTAGCTTGCCAGGCTCTGCCGTGTGGGTGGGATATTCTCGGTAGCTTGCTGGATTCTCTGAGAGGGATGGAGAAATTGAACCTGGGTTGGCCGCATACAAAGCAAGTGCTACCGCTCCAATCTAAAATAAATTACCGTGTACCTGCTATGGGGGTATGCTTGAGGGGTGGTTGGGAAAAGTGAAGACAATGGCAGAGGGAAGGTAATAATGGTGGTGGGATTGGTGTTGGAATATAGAATGCCTACAACAAATCATGCACTAGTTTGCAAACAACAGTATTTATATCAAGTGTGTGTGGGAAATTTACATAAATAGGCTTTACCTATTTTATGTAAACTCTAAAATAGATTAACACAGAATGTCTTTAAGAGTTTTATTAATAACAGGTAAGGCATGAATATTACCATAATGAGATCTAAATATAAAATAAAACTTAATGTAATATGAAAAATAAAAAAAAAACACAGAGGGGCTGGAGCGATAGCACAGCAGGTAGGCCATTTGCCTTGCATGCAGCTGACCTGGGTTCGATTCCCAGCATCCCATATGCTCTCCCGAGCACCCCAGCGGTAATTCTTGAGTGCATGAGCCAAAAGTAACCCCTGTGCAATGCTGGGTGTGACCCAAAAAGAAAAAAATAAAAAGCTAAAGCAAAATCAGCCAGGCCTTCAAGACTGATTTCCTTGGAGCGAGAGTCCCAGAGGAAGCAGCAGTTAGAGGGAAAGCATACAGCCAGTAAGTGCCATGCGGGGCCAGGCTGAGGGCTCAGGGGCTGGAGCGTGGCTTGCAGGAGGCCCAGGCTTGCTCCAAGCCCCAAACACTCAGGAAGTAGAGAGGACCATCACGCACGGACTCAAAAGCCCCTTTCCTTGGTGAGACAGCAGGTGCCAGGGCCGGAGACACAGCTCCAAGGGTTGAGGACCGGCTTTGCAGAGACCTGGGTTGCAGCCCCAGCATGGTGTAGTTCCCCGAGCCCAGCTTGAGCACAGAGCTGAGAGCAGCCCCCAGGCACTGCTGGGTGCAGCCCCCAACCAGAAACCAAAGCAGCGCTCTCCGTATTGGTCTAACTCCAGCGTTCTCAAACGCTTCTTCCTCAAGACTCTCCCTGACACCTGATCAACGAGGTGAAAGCTAAACTAGGTAAGAAACTAGGTGCTCAGGACTTAACCCCCGGCTGTGTTTGGGGCTATGCCTGGCGGTACCTGGAGACCCCGAGGTGCCAGGGATCACACCTCAGTCTCTAGCACATGAGCTTGTGTTCAGCCCTCAGAGTTCTCCTCTGGCGCCCCCTACCTGCACCTTATGAAGTCACAGAGGCCCCACTGGGGACTGCCCCCAGAGGTGGGCGGTCTACACAAACACCGCAGCAGATATTTTTTTCCCCCCTGGGGGTGGTGCTGGCCTCTGGAGAAGCTGTGCTCCCACCCCCCTTCTAGCACAGCCCCCCTGCCATCTTGAAGTTTCTGTTATCTGGCAAGAGACATAGTCATTTTGGTAAGGGATTGAGAAAGGGACTTAACTTTAAGGCACCATGATTTGCAGTTATTCACAACCTGAGTCTCAGGCATATAATGTTCCAACACCAGGCGCCTTCCCTTCTCCAGTGTCCCCAGGTTCTCTCCTGCCCCCAGCCTGGCCCCTGGACAGGCACTTTTTTTTTTCTTTTTGGGTCACACCTGGCAATGCTCAGGGGTTAGTCCTGGCTCTGCACTCAGGAATCACCCCTGGCGGTGCTCGGGGGACCATATGGGATGCTGGGAATCGAACCCGGGTCGGCTGTGTGTAAGGCAAACACTACCCGCTGTGCTGTGGCTCCAGCCTTATGTGTGGTTGTTGCAATCTGGGTCTCCTGCTGTTTTGCTGATGCTGTGGTTTGCGTGGGCAGCTCTGCCATCCCTCTCCATCACCCGCAACCCGGGGCCCTTGACCCTGAGCCCTCTGCCCCACTGTTCCTGACAACTCTTCTTCCCCTCAATTTCTTTCCTCTCCTGCCCTTCTCCTTCGTGTACTCTGGGGTCAAGGGTGATCTAGGTACCCCCGAGAGACATTTTATTTATTGGCTTTTTGGGTCACACCCAGCGATGCTCAGGGGTTATTCCTGGCTCTACGCTCAGGAATCACTCCTGGCAGTGCTCGGGGCTATGGGATGCCGGGGATCGAACCCTGATTGGGCACGTGCAAAGCAAGCGCCCTCCCCACTGTACAGCTCCAGCCCCTGAAATGGACATTGGGAAAAAATTAAAAAATTCATTTTCCAAAGGACAGCTCTAAGTCTGGTAGCTTCTGCATGGATGGGAGGTGTGTAGGCATGTGTGTCTCTCTCTCACACACACACACACACAAAGACACACAGTTCTAAAATGACCCATGCATATATGCAAACACACACACACACTGTTGTAAAATGACCCAAGCATGTGTCTCACACACATGTGCACACACAGAATTCTAAAATGACCCGTGGCCTGAGGAAGAGAGCCCCCAGCTGTCCCAAAGCTCTTCCCCTCGGGAGAAGCTTCGATGTTATCTGAGGACAAGTGAACGGGGAGCACCTTTAAGCCAGTTGGTGGCCCCTTAGATACTGAAACCGAAACTTAATGAAAGATTTAAGTCTTTCATTAAGGCAGAAAAATAATCTCGGAAACACTTTGTCAAACTATTTCCAAATCCCAGCGTGAGGAGACTGCGCAGGAGATTCAGACACGCCGACAGGACGTGCAGGGACGGGAAGGCCGACAGCAAGGCCCTGAGCTGTTTTCCATTTCCAGGCTGCAGCCTGGTTTAGATCATTTTCCAGAAGTGTTTCCAAATTGGGGGAGGGGGGGAGTTACACAGACACGGGCGGGGGGTGAGGGGCTCCCTCGAGTGTGTGGGGCAGGCCTGGTCTCACCGCTCGCCCTGGCACACTGCCCCGGAGAGATCCCACAAGGCCCCCCAGTCCCCGCAAACCCGCCCCTGCAAACCAGCTGAACAGGGTCCCACTCAGATGGCCTTGAGCGGAACATCCACACCAATTTCCTGCTCGCCACACTCCGGAAACAGTCATCAGGCAGCTAACGCCGTACAGGGGAATCGTAAAGAACAGACACTCCGCACAGGGGGTGTGGCCCGTGCCAGAGCATGTGGGGTGCAGTGCTGGAGACGTGTGTGTGTGTGTGTGTGTGTGTGTGTGGAGAGGCGGGGTGGGGGCGAGCAGCAGCCACACACAGACAGTGCAGACCACACAAACAGGAACACTGGGATCCCTGCCCACATCTGCCAAGGAAGCAGCGGGGCTCAGAGTAGGGGCCGGGGTATCGAGGAAGCCGTACGTTGCACCTAACAAAAGGAAAACGTCTCTTTCCTCTGCATTGTTGCCGCGTGGTAGTACTCTCAAAATGCAAAGCTGGGAAGACAGACTGGAATAAGAAATGTTCAGCGGGAGCTTGGGACGACCTGCGCGCGCCTGAGGACAGGGCCGGAGGGGGCAGAGGCGGGTCAGATGGCGCAGGGAGGCCCTGAGGGAGGGGGGCGCAGACGGGGGCACTGAGGCAGAGCGGGCGCCTCCAGGAGGGGTTTGGCGCTGGGTCTGGCTCTCTTACTATGGGGTACAGAAAGGGCATGTGGACAGGAGGACCCACACCCACCTCATCAGCACGGTTACGAGCACCAGCCACGCAAGATACAAGATGACAGGAGACACTCTGTGTGTGTGTGTGTGTGTGTGTGAGAGAGAGAGAGAGAGAGAGAGAGAGAGAGAGAAGAAATGTGGGAA
Source organism: Sorex araneus (assembly GCF_027595985.1). Lineage (NCBI taxonomy): Eukaryota > Metazoa > Chordata > Mammalia > Eulipotyphla > Soricidae > Sorex > Sorex araneus. The sequence goes on from NC_073304.1 coordinate 9,059,920, forward strand.
CGTGGGAAGTCTGTATTCCCAATTTTTCTGTAAACCTCAAAACTGTTCAGAAATAAAATCTGTTAAAAAACACTATTTTTATTTACATATTTATAAAAAAGACATAAAATCAAGAGTTTAACACGTGAAAAATGGATCTGAATCTGCCAAGTTAAATACACTAAAAACAGAAAAGCAGGCTGAATTATCAAAAGGAAAACATTTTATTTATGTCACTACAATTAGTTTCCCTGATTCTAACCCAGAACGGTGCCGCCCGGAACACTGTACAGGGGACCGACCCCAGCGACCGCGGCGAGGACAGACGTCCCTGTGACGGCTGCCCCAGGCAGGGCACAGTCTGCGGGGGCCGATCAGCTTCAGAAACTCTGACCAATGGGAGGGAATTAAATTCATGTAGGTAGCAAAGTGCTTGTACAATAACTTAAGAAGGGAAGAGCTGGCAGCAGAGAGGCCCCAGGCCCCTCCCCGGCCCTCCCGCAGACGCCACGTCTGGAACCCGGACAACCCATCGCGGAGACGACGATGTGCATCACTGGCCGTCGGGCTGCTCGTGGTGCATTTCCGGTGTGTAAGTCAGCAGGACGATCATGACCCAGAGGTGGAGTAAGGCCTGGAGACACACAACCGCTGTCAGCCCTGAGCCGCCCCCACCAAGGCCCGCCGACCACGTGCCTTACACGTCCTGGTTTGACCCCGGCACTGCCTGGTCCCAAGATGAACAAGTAAAGGGGCCGGGAGGTGGCTGAGGGTCCCGAGTCCCAGCCCTGGCCCTGCTCGGCCCACGCTTGCCTCCAGCACGCAGCAGCCCTGGGGGCCCCCAGCGGGCAACCAGCCAGCAAGGACTGCCGGGCGGGCCCCGGGACGGGGCTTGAACAGCCCAGTAAACAGACTTAATTCAGTAAAATAACGGGACATACTGGCACTGTACTTTATCACTAACGGGGGCTGAGTGTACTTAACTGTTAACATGCACTAACGTCTATTTTTACGGGCAGGAAAAGGCCCTGAGCAGTATTTACTTTAGGTGATACGAACTGTCTGCAGTTTACACGCACATTTGGAAAGCAAAAACAATGATGAAATATAGACAGTCTCGTTCAAAATGAAGTGCTGGGCTTTAGACAGAAAACTCGGCAGTGGCTGAGGCAGGAGCTGGGGGGTGGGGGGGGCTGGGTCCCCCACACCCGCCCTGGCGGCGCCGAGAGGCTGCAAGGAGTTCCTCTAGTGAAAGGAACAACCGGGGGAGGAGGAGCGGGGGATGGACCCGCTGAGCACTGGAGCCCACTTACCATATAGATGATTATAAAGACCCTCGCAATGGGGTATCTTCGGAGAAAAATCCCCAGACGAATGCTGTGTAGAGGGGGTACGGGGGGAGAGGAGAAGAGTTACTCTCAAAACCAACTGCCCACGGGGACACCTAGTGACACTTCAGAATTCACCAGAACCAGGAAGATCTTTCTAACAGTACAGGATGCAGAGACGAGGCTTGAAAGGAGAAACAGAGAAATGGCACGCGGAGAAACACGCCATTGTGTTATGGCCGCGAAACCTTAGCACATGCTGTTTCTCTCGTTCCGTGCCAAGTGCAGGCTGCAAGCCTGGTGCCTTGCCAAATCATTTTTCTTTCAGGAACTCACACAGTTATCGGAGAAGTGTGGATACATGAACGGGACCGGGAAATAAACAAACAGACAAAATGTTGGCTTCGGAGTTAAGCTGCAAAGATTAAGTCCAAGAGTTTTTTTTTTTTTTTTTTAAATCTGGGTGGGGCCAGAGCGACAGTACAGTGGAGAGGGCACTTGCCTTGCACGAGGCTGACCCGGGTTCGATCCCCGGCACCCCATATAATCTCCTGAGCCCCGCCAGGCGTGATCCCCGAGTGCAGAGCCAGGAGTAAGCCCTGAGCTTTGTCAAGTGTGGCCCGAATACCAGATCACATCTGGCACATCCTGTGAGGTCACATGGCTCTATAAAGACTCCATAAACAAACACAGGGTCTCCGTGGGAGGCAGACGGATGTCCTGACTTACTCCTCGATCCTCTGCAACTCACCCCCCCCCACCTGCTACTCCCCCTCAGCTGCATCCAGGGACAGGCCCAGTGGCGTCTGCCTCTTCCCCTGCCTCCACACAGGTCTTGCTTTCTAAGAAGTACGCACGTTGGGGGCTGGAGTGATAGCACAGCGGGTAGGGCGTTTGCCTTGCACGCAGCCAACCCGGGTTCGATCCCCAGCATCCCATATGATCCCCTGAGGAATCCCACAGGAATTACTGCCAGGAGTAATATGGGATAATCCCACAGGAATTACAGCCAGGAGTAATTCCAGAGTGCAGAGCCAGGAGTAACCCCTGAGCATCGCCGGGTGTGACCCAAAAAGCAAAAAAAAAAAAAAAAAAAAAAAAAAAGAATTACGCACGTTAACCAAACAGTAACATAAATGTGCTGTATCCCTTGGGGACGATGACCCCTAAGCCTCTGGTTTCAGGCATTTTTATGGACTCAGTCCCCTTATTTGAACACAGCAGTTCTCCTCTCGCACAGAAAGGCAAGGGCACATCATGCACAGAGCCACAACTCCCTGACTTGCACACGCTCAAGGGCGGGAGCTAGCGGCTTCTTTAGGCAGGGAGTTCCTCGAGGCTCTCGAGCAATTCAAACAGTCTGAGGGGCTGTCGAGGCGGCACAGCGGGTGGGGTGCTTGCTGTGCGCACAGCCAGGGTTTAGTCCTGGCATCCCACATGGTCCCTGAGCCCTGCCAGGAATGATTACTGAGTGCAGAGCCAGGAGTAACCCCTGAACACTGTCGACTGTGGTCCAACCCCCCAGTCAAAAGAAAAAAAAATTATTTTTAGGGTCTAGGATGTAGGCCGATGGCAGAGCACATGGGTACACACGAGACCACTGTGCTGATGAATGTGCACACGCGCGTGGCCTCCAGCCAACGGGGCGAGAACCCAGCCATGCGCCCCTCCCCCACCGCAGAGCCGCACCCCCAGCTCTGCGGCCACCTGCAGGGCAGGGCAGCCGTCGGCCTGAACAGACGCACTCAGGCCTGCGGGGAGAGCTCCTCGCAGACACAGGGCCCAAGGGCCGTTTCCGACCACTTCCTGTCCCTCTGCGCACTGGCCCCAGCAGGGCAGAGCACAGAACCGTTTGGCTCGGTTGGCCGGGCGCCCCCTGGATGCTCCGAGTCTCAGAAGGACCCCGGCAAAGAAAAGGTCCATTCGAAAAAACAGAGAGAGAAGAGGGCTGGGAGAGAGCTCACCGACTGGAGTCCATGGTTTGCCTGTGGGAGGCCTAGGTCTGACCTCCTGCACAGCCTGGTCGCTAGGCCACACGCACACGCATGCACATGCACACATACATGCACAAGGCATGCACGCGCAAACACACATAAGCACGCATATGTATACACACATGCACACACATGTGCACACACAGGCATACTTGAACATACACACACATGCACACAGGCATGCCCACGCATACACACAAAGACACACATGCACATACACACATGCACACACATGTGCACATGCACACCTAGGCATGCCTGCGCACACACACATACACGCACAGAGGGATGCATGTGCATACACACATGTGCACACACAGGCATGCACATACATGCGTACACACTCACATGCACACAGGCACGCACACAAACACGCGCACACACATGCTCACATGCACGATAGGTACACGCGTGCATACATGTGCACATAAACAGGCATATGTAAAATATTAAGTGAGTGCTGTTCATTTATACATTATAGCATGTTAAATTCTAGTCAGATGATAAGGTAACAAGATAAAACATTTATTGCATTTATTCTGGGTGCTGGGGATCAGTTAGGACTTCATACAAAAAAATGTGCTCTACTAATGACCTACATCATGGGCCCAGGATGAAGTATTTACATGGATGCAGTTGTGTGAAAGAGGCTTTCTCTTTTGTTCTGTTCTTGTCTATTTTTGGGGGGCCTACTCAGCTGTGCTCAGGTTTACTCCCAGCTCTGCCTCAGGGATTACTCCAGGTGGGGCCGGGGGACCCTACTGGGTGCCAGGGATTGAACCCGGTTAGTTGTGTGCAAGGCAAATGCCTTCACCTGCCGTGCGACCCTCTCAGTAATATTTAAGGAGAGCCTTTTAAATCGGGTTCATATTCTTGAGGAACGGTCAGCTGACCACCCAGTAAACACAGGCAGGCCGTCAGAAGTCACTGCACAACACAGACACCGTGAGAGAAATCAGGGATCAGCCTGAAGATACTGGGCACTGTGCCAGCACGGCCGGTCACCGCTCCTGCCACTCACCTGAACTGGTCAATGGAGCTGGCCGCCCTGCGGACCTTCCCGTACATTCCTGCCAGGTTACTCTCCGTGTCGTTAAAAAGCACGGGCATGTTCCGCAGGCGAGCGCCTGTTTGAAACAGAAGCATGGCAAATTCAAGCAGGTACCCAGACCAACTTCCTAAGGAAATCACCGCGGAATAGACACTACACGCAGAAGAAACCCCACAGCCAACGTTCAGAACACTGCACCCCAGGGCCCGAGAGAGAGCACAGCGGGCAGGGCGCCTGCCTGGCACGCGGCCGACCCGGGTTCAATCCCTAAGTGCAGTCAGGAGTGAGCCCTGAGCACTCAAAAGCCAGAATCAAAACACAACCATCACCACAAGAAAACTATATTGCTGCACTAAAAGAAAAAAAAAAAAACACCTTATGGAAAATGCCTTCCACTGCTGTCCAAAGGCACTCCTGTCCGCCCACTTCTCACCTCTAATACATGTTCAGAGTCTTGTCTATTTCATATGCTTTTCTGTTTGGGCTGGTGGGCTTTGGGGACCACAGGGGGTGCTGAGGATCAAACCCAGGTCACCGTGCGCAGAGCAAGCACTTACCTGCCGTACTCTCCCTCCAGTCCCTTAATATGACTCTTGTCCCCGGCCCCCTTTCCCAGAGCCCCTCCTGGCGAGGGGTCCTGAGTGCCCACCGACAAGTCAGTCCTATCACGTGCCCCGGCTGGTCCGGGAAAGGCGGTGCTGCCCTAGACCAAACTCTCCGCACTCGGTAAGAAGGCGCTGGGCAACTTTCCCAAGCCCCCAGCACTGGGCAAGGCGGGACACGAAGTCCGTGCGCTGCCCTGGGGCCCCCTCCCTGTCACCTTCTCCGCCGTCCATCCCCGGCATGCTGATGGAAGAGCCGTTGCCGCCGCCCCCCGGTGCGGCCTTCATCTGCTGCTCCAGGCGCTCCAGCTGGTAGACCAGCGAGTTCTTCTCGGTGCTGAGGCTCTCGAGCACCGTCTGCTTCTGGATGAGCGTCTCCGTCAGCTGGTGCAGGCGGTTCTCCAGCTCGGCCTGGCTGCTGCTGCTCAGGGACTTATTGGTGAGCTGCGAGGGCAAAGGGCCAGGGGTCACGCGGCAGACACGGGTGGAAACCGGGGCCTCTGCTCAGCTCCTGGGAAGGTTCCCGAACTCTACCCGTGTGGGTCACAAAACAAACTGGAGGCATCCAGAGGGCAAGGAACGGGAGCGGGTGTGTCTGCGCACACGGTCTGTCGGCACGCGTGTGCGCTGGCCAGCTTCCATTTAGTTCCATGTGTGTTAGATGTGTGCAACTCTGGAACGGTGCCGCCAGCTTGCTTCCTCTGGTACCATGGCAAGAACTCTCTGGAAGCGCTGGCCCCAGGACGAGCCCAGACTCTCACCCTTGGTCCGAAACCCTCCCCCACTGGCCTTGCTCTCCAAGCCCGCTCCTCCCCGGGCTCCCCTGTGTCCGCGGCGCTGTGCTCTCCCCTTGCTGGAGCAGCCCGTGTTCTCCACGACACGCGCTTCCCGCCCCCTCCCTCACACCCTTCCACTCAGTGAAATCTAAACAGCAGAAAGACCCTTCACAGCCCAGCTGCGGCACAGCACCTGCCCCGCTGTCCCCCAGCCTCTCAGACTCGGGACCATCGGCCGCCCGTCTCCGCACTCTCTGTTCCTGAGGGTGGGAGACGCCCGGTGGCTCACGGCTCTCACCAGCATTCATAGACGCCCCTGGCAGGGGCAGGCTGATGGCTGGCTGTTACGTCTCTTGGTCTGGGGGCCACACCCAGCTTACTCCTGCTCTGCACTCAGGAATCGTTCCTGGCAGTGCTCGGGGGACCCTACAGGGTGCCGGGTTGGCCACGGGCAAGGCAAATGCCCTCCCCGCTACCCTCTCTCTGGTCCCCCCAGCCCCCCAGACCCCGCCTGGCCCGAGACACTCCCTGCAGTCCTTCCACTCAAACCCACGCTGGTCTCAGATCCCCACTGCGGGGCTGGGAGACAGTACAGTGGTCAGGGCGCATGCCAGGCACAGGCCCGAACCAGGTCGCATCCTGGAACCGCACAGTCATGAGTATGGCTCTGAGGTCGCCACATCGCTGGGGCGACCTGGGTACCCAGACTAATACGCCAGCAGCACCACACCCGGGCCCTGCACCCCAGGCTGCCCAATGTGCTGGCCGTGGTCAGCCGGCAGCTCTGTCCAGCGGGACGAACCCTGTCTCCTCGGGGAGATGGCCGGGGGGCTCAAAGGGCAGGAGTCACTGTCTGCGCGCACAGTTCGGAAAAGAGAGTGACGTCTACAGCCCCAGCTCTGCCGCTTCAAGCACAACCTTCTACCCAGCCTCAGTTTCCCTGCTCCTGGGATGGCGGCAAATGAAAACACTGAACACAGGACAGATGAAAAGAAGCCCGTCCCCCTAAATCCCTTTCAGCACCCCCACAGTCGGGTGCCAGGGTGGGCCCACGGCAAACCCATCAACTGGAATTACACTCAACAGAGCTGGGGATCCGAGGGAGAGCGGAAATGCTGATGTTACGAAGGGACTAAGACACCCCTGGAGCCCCCCGTTTCTCAGCCTTCGCCCGCTGTTTCCTTCCTGGGCCCCCTCTCCTACGGGCTGCTCCCCCAGCCCATGCACGGCGCCCTGGGTATGTAAGTTTCATGTGTGCCCTGCCTTGGAATATCCCGCGGGCCACAGCCCCAGTGAAGAAGCACTGAGCTAACTTCCTCCCTACTTCGGTACTGAGAGCTGCGGGGAAACGCAGTGGCGCCCAGATCTTAGCAGTGAGCTGACAAACAGGCCACCAATGCGCAGTTCACAGGAGAGACGGTTTCCGTCACGCCCACACAACAAAGGGTGCCCTCCGCGGTACGCGGGGAGCCAGTATGGGGTCTTGCCTATACCTGAACTTCTGATTAACGGAGGTAACACACTACGATACACAGAAAAGGAATTCTCCCAGTGATTCACTGTACTAGCAGTGCCTTCTGACTACCAAAGCCTGCAACTTGTTTACCCACTTAAGCGCTGAGAGTTCTTCTGATACTTGCAGCTGTGACACAGACTGGCCATTCTGAGGACGCCTGGCCTCGGGAAGGGGAGTGAGGTGGCCAGCGGCCAGCCAGAGTCTCAATGAACAGTGTGTGATGAGTCCCAATAGTACCGCACCTCTGCCATCCAGTCGCCACCCATCCTAGTGAGTGTGTCAGTAATGCAGCTGGTGGGGTCTAAATTTGCATTCCTCTGAAGGCTCACAGTTTGAGCATCTATTCAAGTGCTCGTTTGGCCACTCTTACCAATATATACACACAGTATTTAAATATTTTACACATCTGAAAACTCAGAGTTACGCGTTCCATTTGTGAGACCCTGGGTTTGGTCCCCTGCCCCTAAAAAAAAAATCAAGTTAGTGGTGCATCTTTTTTTAATGATCCAGGCTCCTTATCTTGGTTACAAGTCCTTGCAAATACGCTTCCTCAGCCTGTGGCTAGTCTCATTTCATTTCCTCGACTGGAGTCTTGTGATAAAATGTTAACTTTGACCAAATCCAACCCACCCGAATTTTCGTCTCTGGCTCAGTGTCTTCTGTCTTTTCCTGCGGCTCGGAGGGCTGGGCACGGACTCTGCATGCTGAGCCCGGGGTTTGATCGCAGCACAGCCTGGTGGCCCTCCGAGCACTGGCCAGGAGCAGGGGCCCCAAAGCACGCAAACAAGCAAAATTAAAATTCAAAACACTTTCAATTATGGGCTGCTATCAAGTTTGAAACTTAAAAAAAACTTAAAATGATTTGCTTTTCGTGTTCAAATCAAGTAAATGACTGTTGAGTCCGTGAGTAAGACCCTCTTCTAACTGTGAAAGAACTAGCTCTTCCCAGGAGGAAGGACCACCTGGTTCTAGGGGTTAAAAAACAAGAAAGTGTGGGCGAATGTGGTGGTGTGCACGTTATTTTCTGTGCTTCACCTTCTCAGAGTTACAAGGTCTTGGCGGGCCATGGATGTGGCTCAGTGGTAAGGCACTTGCCCCTCCGTGCGGAGGCCCTGGGTTTGAGTCCCATCACCACCTGGGTCCCCGAGTAATGCAGAGAACAGCTCTGGAGCACCAAGCTGGGAGAAGCCCCCAAAACAGCTGGGGGCAGCCCCAAGCCAAGAAGATTTAAAAAAGATCTGAGGCACTTTATCAAAGACATGCATGGGGGCTGGAGCGATAGCACAGAGGGTAGGGCGTTTGCCTTGCACGCGGCCGACCCGGGTTCGAATCCCAGCATCCCATATGGTCCCCTGAGCACCGCCAGGGGTGATTCCTGAGTGCAGAGCCAGGAGTGACCCCTGTGCATCGCCGGGTGTGACCCAAAAAGAAAAAAAAAAAAAAAAAAAAAAAAAAAAAAAGCATGCATGTATATATATACATTGTGGGGCGTGGGGGAGCAGAACTGGTAGTGCTCAGGGGACCACCTGTGGTGCTGGGGCCAAAGATAGGATGCCAGGTCGGCTGCACGCAAGGCAGACACCTTACCCTGTACTATCTCCCTGGCCCAAGACAAATTTTTTAAAAATAAGTTTTTCTCTTTGGGACCGGCAGGGGGGGAACCCAGGGTCTCACGTGTGGCGGTGTGAGTCCACCCCCGAGTCCTGTCCTGACTCTAGAAGGATGCACACCGTGAAAGGAGATCTATCACCAGGGGCTGCAGTGACAGTACAGCCAGCGGCAGGGCTCCTGCCTTGCACACAGCCAACCCGGGTTCGATCCCGGCATTCCATTCGGACCCCTGAGTACTGCCAGGAGTGGCTCCTGAGTGCGGAGCCTGGAGTAACGAGCATCACTGGGTGTGACCAGGTCCCCCCGCCAAGGAAGATTTATCATCAGTCTTCTTAGGAAAGAGAAACAAGAAACTGGCAAGTAGCATAACTACCACGAAAATTAGAAGGGACAGAACTTGGGAGGAATTCACATCCCCTCCGGTCGTTCTGTCTCGAAGATATCTCTATAAGTGAGCTATAGAAAATGGTAGCTACAGACTAGCACAGGGTGGACATTCGATGTCAGGGTGATACCACCCATCTCTCTACTGGAACGACAGAACTCAGATACAGAAGTGGGAAAAGTTATGCTGTATCCTAAAAAAAACCAACCAACCAACAAATAAAATCCAAGAAAGCTATACATATCCAGATATCTAGTTTGACGAATTGTGGATGCTAAGTCATACCTGATTCCTGAGCTTCTGAATTTCCTCTTCTCGATCTTTAATTCTGCTTTGTAACGTGTTCTTTGTTCGATACAGGTCTTCTTCTACGTAGCGGAATTCCTACAGTGAAACAGAAACACATGACGGCTAAATCTCGAGTTTGTCCCCAGAGCAGTGCCGACACATAGCAGATGGTCAGTATTTGCTGGGCATATGCTGAAGGAACAGAGGACCAGCCTTGGAGAGGTGTGACGGGAAGTCACCAATTCAGCACGTGCAAGATAACCTTCCATGAGCAGTTTCTATGTGGTCATGTTTTTAAATTTTCCTGCGTAGAAATAGAGAAGTTACTACTAGATCATATTGATTAAAACTGAATTTTTTGGGGAGCAGGGCCACACCCTGTGATGCTATGTTGCTATTCCAGGCTCTGAGCTCAGCGGTTGCTCCTGGTGGTGCTCAGTACCTGAGTACCACCAGGTATGACCCAACTCCCCTCCCACCCCTTAAAAAAATGAAAAAAAAAAAAAAAAAGAGGGGCCGGAGCGATAGCACAGCGGGTAGGGCCTTTGCCTTGCACGCGGCCGACCCGGGTTCGATCCCTGGCATCCCATATGGTCCCCCAAGCACCGCCAGGAGTAATTCCTGAGTGCATGAGCCAGGAGTAACCCCTGAGTATCGCTGGGTGTGACCCAAAAAGCAAAAAAAAAAAAAACAACAAAAAAAAAAACAGAAAAAGTAGGGGAAAATTAGGATGAGAGAATCACAATAAGATGGATTGCCTGATTTCTTTTAAGTTCTAGGCTAACGTAAAATTTAAGATTGAAATTACTTGAATTAGTAACGAGTGGACTGGAGCTATAGCACAGCGGGCGTTAGCCTTGCATGCGGCTGGTCCGGGTTCGATTCCTCCGTCCCTCTTGGAGTGACTGGCAAGCTACCGAGAGTATCCCGCCCGCATGGCAGAGCCTGGCAAGCTACCCTTGGCGTATTCGATATGCCCGAAACAGTTATTGGTGCCCGCTTGAGCAACGGGACGATGAACAACGGGACGACAGTGCTACAGTGCTCTAGCGCTACAGTAACGAGTACTGAAGGACTGTGTAGTCCCAAGAGTCAGTGCTGTCCATCTGGCCGAGCATAACAGCCCGCAGACACGCTCAGCTGCACTTTCCTCCACTGCTCTGGCATTTCTTTTTTCCAAAGGACACCGGAAGTGGATGTGGTTAAGACCATCTGCCGTAACAAAATGAGAAGGTTCTCGTTAACCATCAAGAACATTCAATTTTTTATTTTAAAATATGAGAGGTCCTCCGATAAATGAAAATGCGATTTCCGGAAGGACAGCTAATCCTCTAACTGAATTATCTGGCAGAGCCTCAGTGAAGCCCGCAGGCTAGCCACTCCGTGAACTTTGCTCTTACCACACAGCACAACTTGTGTGATTTCAAAATTAAAATAACCCATTTCCCCGAGAATAAAATACATTTCAAAGTGGTAAGTGCTAACTAAAAGCATATTTTATTTTTATTTTTATTTTGCTTTTTGGGTCACACCTGGCAATGCACAGAGGTTACTCCTGGCTCTGCACTCAGGAATCACCCCTGGTGGTGCTCAGGGGACCATATGGGATGCTGGGAATCGAACCCGGGTCGGCCGTGTGCAAGGCAAACGCCCTACCCGCTGTGCTATTGCTTCAGCCCCTAAAAGCATATTTTAAGAGGGGCTGTGGAGATAGTACAGTGGGCAGGCCCTTGCTCTGCACATGGCGGACCCAGGTCCGATCCCCAGGATCCCGTACGGTCCCCCGACCAGGAGTGACTTCCTGGGTGCAGAACCAGAGTGACCCCTGAGCATCACCACGGGTGGCCCCAAAGCCAAAACCTTTAAAAAATATTTAAAGAATTATGGCCAGAGAGACTGGACAGTGGATGGGACACTTGCCTTGCATGCGGCTGACCGGGGGTCAATCTACGGCACCCATATGGTTCCCCAAGCATGCTAGGAGTGAACCCCCACTGCAGGGCCAGGAGTGAGCCCTGAGCACCGCTGGGCGTGGCCCCTAAACATACACATCTCTGGAGACTAAAAACAAGCAGGGCTGGCGAGACAGCTGAGCAAACAGGCGCCTGCCTTGTACACAGCGGACCTGGGTCCCACCCAGACACCACGTATGATCTGAGCTAGGAGTAAGCCCTGAGCGCACTCGGCTTCGGCCCAAACATGAAAGAGTATGCAGAGAATGTTCTAAATGCTACTCAAACTCTAAGCGTGCTTTTCTCTTCTGTAGAATGAGCAGTGACGGTATGAGAACGGAATACAATAATGTGCACCAGTCCTCCAACAATGCCATTATTCGGTCAATTACACCGTTATGAACATTGTAGAATCTTGCTTTTAAAATGCAGCTCTAAGTGTGTTTAACCATGTCCATAGTGACATGATGATGCAAGATATGAATGTAATTTGGTCTGGGTAACATCTGCTAACAGTAAGATATGCTTTTGAACATGGTTTGTTGGGGCTGGAGAGAAAGTACAGTGGGCAGGGCGTTTGCCTTGCATCTGGCCAGCCTGGATTCGATCCCCAGCATCCCATCTGGTCCCCTGAGCACTGCCAGGAGTAGCACTGTTGGATGTGACTCAAAAATGGAAAGCAGCAACAACAACCAAAAAAAAAAAAAAAAAAGGAAACCCACCTCAACATGATTTGTATTTTTTCTCAAACAGAAGGAGTGTAATATGGTACTGATATTTTATTTGCATTTCTATTAATATTGTTTGTTGCTTCTAAGAAATATAAATGTTAATAAAATATAAAAATCAGTTGGTGCTTTTCTAGAGTTAAACACAGACAAAACCTGACAAGGAGATGTGACAAACAAATGAAAAACCAGAATAGAAAGGTAGAAAGGGTTCTGGATTCTGGGATAGAAATGGCGTGTCCGATCTCATTCTCTGATCAGTGGTCTAGGGGGTCTGACAGGTAAGTCTCAAAACTATTTTGTGCCTCTATTTTTCGTCTTAAACAAAGCAGGCAACGAGGGGCCGGCGATACGGTGCAGTGGGTAGGGTGCTGGTCCTGTGTGCAGCTGACCCTGGTTTGGCCCCTGGCACTCCATGTGGCTCCCTGAGCACCATCAGGAGTGACCCCTGAGCACAGAGACAGGAGTGAGCCCTGAGCGCCACCAGGTGTGGCCCCCAAAGAAAAATAAACAGAAAAAGCAAAGACTGAGGAGCAGGGCAGGAGAGTCAGGTGGGAGGGTCCCCAGACGCCCGAGAACCTCTAGGAGCTTCCGTGGCTGCTTCCCTGGGAATCCTCTGCACGTGACCCTCGGGCAGGGCCGACCCCGGGGAGGAACTGTCCAGAACTCCCACCTGCTTCTGCCGCTCCAACTCTGCCTCCAGCTCTTGCCTAGACGCTTTCTGCCCAGCGATCTGTTCTTGCAGCTCCTGGAACTGTTCTCTGGCCGACTCCGCTTCATTCACCTGCTGGGCCTCCATATCCTGAAAAACAAAGGAAAGAAAAGAAAAAGAAAAAGAAGAGGAAAACCCCTGAATGTGACAACAGTAACTGACGGGCCAGTCCAACATTTACTAAGCGGCTGTGATGCACCACGAAGGCCTCCGCCGGCACCGGGCTCGGTCAAAGGGGCGAGGCAAAGGGGCCGCTCCGTTACCTGAGAAAATGCTTAGCAGGGCTCAGCAGGGGGTTGCACACCACCCTCCACCCCCGCACCTGTGTCTGTTTGAAAGCTGTCAATTTTTTAAGATCAATTTTTAAAAAATAACAGAGCTAGACCATCAACATAACATACAGCCAAGGGACAATAATAGTGCTTCAAAAAAAAAAATATATATATATGCTTTTTGGGTCACACCCGGCGATGCTCAGGGTTACTCCTGGCTCTGCACTCAGGAATTACCCCTGGTGGTGCTCGGGGGACCACATGGGATGCTGGGAACCGAACCCAGGTCGGCCGCGTGCAAGGCAAACGCCCTCCCCGCTGTGCTATTGCCCCAGCCCCTGGTGAAGGATATTAATGCCATACTGGAGAGACCATTTCATAATCTACACAAATATCCAGTCACGTACCGTACACCTGAAAGCAGTGTGTTCCGTCAAGTCAGCCAGACCTCAGGACCAGCAGCACTGCGTGAGTCATAATTATTTTTGCGGGCGCCTCAGTAATTAATAAATCATGTGAATGCAGCTTTTCTCGCATATCACCGGAGCTTAACGTGTTTTTCTCTTGTATTACCTTTACTGCCATGGTCTGTTTTCACATCTTCCCGTATTCCTTGGCCTACCCTTTCCACCTGGTATTACTATTCTCAGATTTCCAAATTCACAACCTACCTGCTTAGTTCCTGTGTTAGCTACCAGTGCCAAAGAATGAACTCTAGGTCTCTACACTTCTATGGGAAAAGAGTAAGTCCATGGATAAGTGTCATCAATAATCAACAGGGAAGAAATTTACAGGAAACAAGTCCTGTTTTTCATGATCTAGCCTAAAGGCACGGAAGAGGCAGGATTCATGTTTTATAACGAGCAAACTTCTGCACTGACCCAATTTCTAAGTTCACAGGACTGAATTCCCTGGAACTTAAAATTATTTATAAAAACAAATCCGATTCTGGGGCCGGAGAGAGATGACAGCGGGGAGGGAGCTTGCCTTGCATGCGGCTGACCAGAGTTTGATCCCTGGCCCTGGTTTGATCCCACATGGTCCCCCGAGCACCACCAGAAGTAATTCCTGAGTGCCAAGCCAAGGGTAACCCCTGGGCAGTGCTGGGGGCGACCCCCAAACTAAAAACAAACAGAAATTCCTATTTGGAAAAAATAAAAATATTCCAGAGCAGCAGCAGCTACTTTGGGGATGGGAACTTGGGGGTGAGGAGGGAGGGGTGAGCCACACCTGGCAGTGCTCAGGCAGCTCAGATGTGGTGCTGGGGACCCAATCCGGGCCAGCGTGTGCAAGGCCAGTGCCTGGCGGCTGTAGCGCCTCTGCGGTCCCAGCAGCCCCTCCTCCCGAGAGGCGAGTCCAGGCCAGGCACGCCCTGCGCCCTCTAAGCAGGTGCTCTTCCCGACAAGGCCCTTGCGCTGCTGAGCGTCACCCAGAAGTGCAAAGGTGGGATCTACATCCGGGTCTGTCTCAGGACCACGTCCCCGGCTTCTTAAGCCGCAGGTGGCGACTCTAGAGGGATTGTGAATGTGGGGGTCACACAGTATCTTTCAATATTTGTTTTAAAAGAAACTCCTTTAGGTTGTCAGTAGCTGATGTGTAGAGCTCTCTCACTCGCCTGCACAGCCGGGGCTGTGTAGACGTCCCTTAGACGCAAGGGGCTGAGAATGGCGGAAGTGAGAAGCCCCGGGCAAGCCCGGGCTCCAGGCCAGAGCCCCTCCTCGCACAACTGCATGCCCCTCTGTGCAGGACCCCGTGCAGCTGACAGCCACACACACGGCGAAACAAATGCACGATCAACCCTCCCGCAAACACTTACTCTCACTCAGAGACTCTGGGATATTTATGTTAAACCAAAAGGCGTAAGTGAAATAAAAGGCCCAATTTTACCTTTATTTTTTTTTTTATTTTTAATTTTTTTTGCTTTTTGGGTCACACCCAGCGATGCACAGGGGTCACCCTGGCTCATGCACTCAGGAATCACCCCTGGCGGTGCTCAGGGGACCATATGGGATGCTGGGATTCAAACCTGGGTCGGCCGCGTGCAAGGCAAACGCCCTACCCGCTGTGCTGTCGCTCCAGCCCCCCAATTTTACCTTTAAACTTAGTAACTATAAACCACAAATGACTGTTATAGATTGGCATGAAACCATAAGGAAAAGACTTTCCCGAGCCCACTGCAACATCAGAAAATGTTCCCAGTTCACAGAGAGACCAGGTCTAACATCCCAACCACTGGGATATCAGGTCCATCAAAAAAGAAAAAAAAAGGCTCTGTCTTTTTCTGGTTTTGGCGTACACCTGGCTGTGCTCCTGGCTAACTCCTGGCTCTGCACTCAAGGATTGCTCCTGCCGGGGCTCTGGGGATCATACATGCTGCCAGGGATGGAAGCCGGGTTGGCCGTGTGCAAGGCAAGTGCCCTCCCCACTGTACTATTGCTCCAGGCCCTTCTCTGGCTCTTTCATTACTTCAAAGTCTAGCACGTGCCAGAACTCAGTAAAAGGGGTGCCTTCGTTTGATCAAATGAAGCTGGTTTCTTTTTCTTTTTCTTTTTTTTTTACTTTTTGGGTCACACCTGGCAATGCACAAGGGTTACCTCCTGGCTTTGCACTCAGGAGTTACTCCTGGCAGTGCTCAGGGGACCATATGGGATGCTGGGAATCGAACCCGGGTCGGCCGAGTGCAAGGCAAATGCCCTACCCGCTGTGCTATTGCTCCAGCCCGAAGCTCGTTTCTTATAAGACACCCTCATCCATTTTCTAGGTGTTTCTCCTAAGACACTGATGTCTCTCATCTCCATACTTTATAGTGACCCAGTGGAGAAGAAAGCTATGGCTTTAGATTCACTTTAATACGGCGACCAATATTCCATCAAAAGGGGCCGCAGTGATAGCACAGCTGGTAGGGCATTTGCCTTGCATGCAGCTGACCCAAGTTCAATCCTCAATATCCCATATGGTCCCCCAAACACCGCTAGGAGTAATTCCTGAGTGCAGAGCCAGGAGCAACTACTGTGCATCACTGGGTGTGACCCAAAAAGAAAAAAAAATTCCAGCAAAAGTTTCACAAGTGGGCTGGAGGGATAGCACAGTGGGTAGGATGTTTGCCTTGCACGTGGCCGGTCTGGGTTTGATTCCCAGCATCCCATATGGTCCCCCCCGAGCACTGCCAGGAGTAATTCCTGAGTGCACGAGCCAGGAGTAAACCCTGAGCATCGCTGGGTGTGACCCAAAAGAAAAAAAAAACGTTCCACAAGTGTTTTCAGTAATACCTTTCCCTCAAAATACAGCCTCTTAGCACCTTGCAACTGGCCAAGAGGTTTAGTAACTGGTTCTCTGGGAAACCAGACCACAGTGAATCTTACCTGTAATTCCGATCTCAGCTGGTGGATCTGACCCATCAGCTTCTGGATCTCCTCCTTCTGCATCTCCTTCTCATGCCGAAGTTCCTCGAGCTCCATGCTGCTGGCCGCACTGCCGTCCACGCCTTCAAAGCCAGACCCTTCCTTCAGGCTGTTGATCAATTTTTCCTTAGACTATTTTTTTGGGGGGAAAAAATAACTCTCTTTAGGTAAAGGAGAGATTAGCTTGTACACTGATTATCACCTACAATATAGAAATAAAACTACTATGGAAACATTCCAACTGCATTTGACAAAGTCCAGAGACTGTTAGATCCAAGGGGATAAAAATACAAGAGGGCCTTGGGACGTGGTGTCCTTTGCACTTTGGTCCTCAAACCGTGTGACAGTCAAAGTGGGTGACAAGATTCTTCTCATACATTTTTCCAGGCTCCCCCGACACACAATCCAGCTGAAAAATATTCATGACGCGTCAACCACAGGTTTGGTGTTCTGCTAAATGTGCCAGGTCATGAAGGTGCCTGTCACTCTAAACATGTCCTCTGCCTCATAAAAACCAGAAGAGAGAAGTCACGGTGTCCAGCAGAGGGCAACGCGATGAGCTGGAGCTTGAGAAGAAGCCACTCCCGGGCAGAGAAGCCCTTCCATGGAACACAGCGCGGGTGCAGGCGGGCAGCCCTGAGGAACAGCGCGCTCTTCAAAGACGCAGAGAAAACAGCGCAAGGCATGAACGCCAAGACAGTGAAGGCTGAGAGCAGCTCCTGAGCCGAGCGCAGAGAATGCGTGTACATGAATGTCTGTGTAGTCACGTACACATGTGCTCTCTCACTCTCACACCAACACCCCAGCTTCTGTCAGCGGCGTCGGAGAGTACAGTAGGACCGCCGCGCGGGGGATTCAGATGCCAGTTCGACATGCCTGAAGACTAAGGGAAAGAGAAGGGGCAGAGCCAGAAAGGCTGACCTGGCAGTGGGACAAACATGTGCTCAGCACTGGGTTCGGTGTGGAGTGCAGCTCGAGTGGGAGAGTATGTGTACGCCCCGAACGTGCAGGACTTGGGCTCGATCCCGCAGAACCACACGACTCCCCAGGCGTTGATGGGGTGGGAAGGGAGGGAGGAAGATTCTAACTGAGGTGCCCTGTTGTCTGTTCTCATACAGCCCCGCAAACAAGGTTTTACACGGCTAAAGGATTGCAAGAAACCCAGACGGGGCCAGAGGCAGCCCAACGGACCGGCGAGCCCACTTGCTTGCACTAGCTGAGTTAGAGACCCAGCACGGCAGGACCCCTGAGGCCTGCAGGGGTGGTCCTGGCGGCCTGAATCCTGTCAGGCCTGCAGAATGGGACGCAGCACTGCTGGGAGTCCCCAACACCAACCCCAACCCCGACCTCCAACAACAGGCTGAAGAAACACTAACAAATAAAACAAGTGGGGCTGGAGTGATAGCACAGCGGGTAGGGCGTTTGCCTTGCACGCGGCCAACCCGGGTTCGATTCCCAGCATCCCATATGGTCCCCTGAGCACCGCCAGGAGTAATTCCTGAGTGCAGAGCCAGGAGTAACCCCTGTGCATCGTCAGGTGTGACCCAAAAAGAAAAAAAAAAACCCCAAATAAAGCAAGTATGTGACAAGACCAGATATGGCCCCTGCAGCCTGAAGCGCAGCTGTGAGCGTCTGAGCGGGAAGTCTGCTACTCCTGCTGCAGGGAGCCACCCGTGGGAGACAGGAGGGAGGCGAGAGGTGAGTTCAGAAGGGCTGCCCTGGCCAGCAGTCCCAGGGCAGGGGGTCAGCTTAGAGCACAGCGCAGGCCTTGCCCGTGTGACGTGTGGGGTCCGTCGAGGACACTGCCTTTGTAAAAAGCCAGGGCGACAGTACAGCACGGAGGGCGTCTGCCTTGCACGCAGCCAACCCGGGTTCAATCCCCAGCATGCCATAATGCCTTTCGAGCCCCATCAGCAGTGGTTCCTGTGTGCAGAGCCGGGAGGAACCCCTGGGCACAGCTGGACAGTTTTCAGTAAGCTCCGTCTAGATGAATTGAAAACTAAGAGGACAGGGCCAGAGAGGTAGTACAGGTGCTCTCCTTGCATGGGGCTGACTGTGGTTTGATCTCCAGCACCACATGTGATCCCTGGAGAACTGAGCACTGAGCACTACCAGGCAAGGCCCAAACTACACCCTTCAAGAAAAAAAAGAGTAATGAAAAAAATATAACAAAAAAGAAGGATTCTGAAGCAAAGAACATGCTATTTCTTGGAGTCTTGTGAATCCGAAGCCTAAACTGAGACGAGAAGGGGTGACGGAAGGAAGCGGCTCGGGGTCAACGAAAAGGACACACCTCCCCTCCGACAGGAGAGGCAGGGAGAGCGGAAACTCCCGTCCTCTCATTAGAAAGTAAGATCACCTCAGACCGAAGAGGGGACAAAAGCTACTGGGGAGGAGATCTGAAAGCTGGGTGAGATCTAGATCAGTTCTGGAAAGTTCGGTAGAGAATCAACACGGGAGAACACAGCGACTGAACAACAAACATTAATATTATCTAATATTATCAGAACTATTCAAGTGAGGGGTTGAAGGCATGAACTAGGGGGTGACAAACTGCTTTTTAAAATTATGGTGTTTGGACCACAGTCAACGGTCCTCAGGGCTTCCTCGGGCTGTGTGCCCAGAGATCGCTCCTGGGGGCTGGGGGGCCCTATGTAGTGATGAGGACCAAACTGGGGCCGTGCAAGGCTAGTGCCACCCCCATGGAACGATCTCTCCAAACCCCCAAATGCACTCATTATTGTTACTGGTTTGGGGGCTCCAGCTGGCAGTGCTCAGGGTTTCCTCCTGGCTCTAGATCTAGATCTCAGAGATCACATCTGATGGGGCACCAGGAACCATAAGGAGCGCCAGGGACAGAAACTTCTGCCCTTATAAAGTGCTTATGTGGTGTTTATGTATATGGAACCGAATCCAACACAAGCCAGTCCGCCTCCCGAGCCCGAGGCCTTCCCATCGGCATATTTCAAGCACGCGTGGACGGCCGCGCTTACCTGCAGTATCCTTGTGGCTTTCTGCTTGTAGTCCAGTAGTTCCTGCTTAGAGGAGTCCAAGCTGGACTTGTATGTTTTGATTTGCTGCTGCAGTTCCTCAATCTTCTTCTTCTCGTCGGAGTATTTTCTTTCTGCCAGAGTAACGGATTCTGCCAAATTCTGACGTTCCACTTCCATTTTATTAAGGCGTGCAGCATACTCACTCTGTGATACATTTTTTTTTTTTAAATTACAGTTACGTCATTTTTGGCTTTGAGATGTATTTTACAGTCATCCTTTCAGATTATGTTTGTGTTTCTGAGCCATACGTGGTGGTGCTCAGGGGCTACTTATGACAGTCCGAAAGGGCTGCCCCTGACAGTGTCAGGGATCGGGCGTAGGAATCCTGCATGCCAGGCCTGATACACGCGCTGCTGAGCTAAGTCTTTGGCCCCATCAGATATCTTATGGAATGTTAGGGAAAGCGATTCCCTACTGAAGGCTGTGATTCCCAAACATGGCAAAGCATCAAAACTGGTTAGGAAATTTGTTAAAAAGACAGCCACCAGGGGCCGGAGCAATACTACAGCGGGGAGGCCCTTTGCCTTGCACGCGGCTGACCTGGTTTCAATCCCCAGCATCCCATGTGGTCCCCCGAGCACCACCAGGAGTGATTCCTGAGTCAGAGCCAGGAGTAACCCCTGAGCATGACCAGGGGGACAAAAAAAAAAACAAAACACACACACACACACACACACACACACACACACACACACAACAAAAACAACAACAACAAAAAACCAAAAACCAAAAAGCCAGCCACTGCGTCCTTTCCCAGGCTTACTGAGCTGGAATTTCTAGGGCAGGGCTCGGGACTCTGTTTAAGAGCCTCCCCAGGTGATTCTGGTCACTTGACCATTGTGACTGGTCAGATAACCAAGAGATAAAACGGTCTACGGAAAATGAGAAAGTCGACTAGGAACAAAAGGCAGAAGTACGAAAGACACTGGGCTTGCTGGGACACGCTGCTCTCCCTTGAGCAACGGCTTGCCTGCCCGCACTTGGCTTGCTCTGCCCACTGGAGGACCCCACCTTCTCTCTCCGGCAGGTACTTCCCCTCTTTCTCACCCCTCGCAGCTAAGCTTAAATAAAAATTTGCTTCACCAAAGAAGAAAAAAATAATTAGATCTTTTCTGTATCATGACCGTTTTCCCTTTGTTTCAAATGTTCTAACGAATTATTAAATACAATTTTGGGGCCTGATAAACTTTAAAGCTGTGCCCGGAAGCCCAGGGGCTCCCCCAAGCCATTCTTAGCCAATGGGGGACACGATGCTGCTGGTGCCGGGGAGCCTCGTGTAGTGCTCTCAGCGATGCCCGGTAGCATGCAGTATGGGGAACTAACTGAACGGGTGTCGGCCACATGCACGGCCTGCAGCTTAACCCCGGTACTCTCTGTCCAGCCCTGATGCGGACTCAAAGTCTCCTATCACTATAAAACTCAGGAGGCGGGAGGTGGAGAGATAGCAGTGGGTAGGGCACTTGCCTTGCATATGACGCCAACCCAGATTCGATCCCTGGCACCCCACATGCCCACTCCATCTGCTTCCCAAGCCCACCAGAAGGGATCCCTGAGCTCAGAGCCAGGAGTGAGCCCTGCGCATCACCAGGTATGGCCATCAAGGGAACAATAAAGAAACTTCAGAAGGAAGATTTAGTAAAAGAAGTTTGTTTCTTTTTTTTAAAATTTTGAGCTATATTTGATTATGCTCCAGAATTACCCTGGCTCTGTGCTCAGGGATCACTCCTGGCGGGCTCGGGGGACCATGCAGAGTGCTCAAGTTCAAATCCAGGATGGCCACATGCAAGGCAAACACTCAACCCACCGTCCGCTCTGGTCCTGTAAAAGCATTTCTAACTGTACCAAGAATCAAAATGCCCATGAGCCTCTAATCTAATGTTACCACCTGTGTTGAGGAAAAGGAACTGTCGACTCTCACCAAGGTTTCTGGAGCATGTGGAGTATGTCCAATGTAACTCAGAGCTGAATTTCTGAAGTTTTATTCACTTTAAATCTAAACGAATCCTTTAATTAATAACATCTCACTGTATCACTGTCATCACATTGCTCAATGATTTGCTCAAGCGGGCACCAGTAACATCTCCATTGTGAGACTTGTACTGTCTTTGGCATATCGAATACACAGGGCAGAGCCTGGCAAGCTACCTGCGGCATATTCGATATGCCAAAATTCAATAATAACATCTATTGAGACATAATCTATACATAAAGCATCTTTAAGAAAAATGTTGGGGCTGGAGCGATAGTACAGCAGGTAGAGCATTTGCCTTGCACAGGACCGACCCGGGTTCGATTTCCAGCATCCCATATGGTCCCCCAAACTCTGCCAGGAGTCATTCCTGAGTGCAGAGCCAGGAGTCACCCCTGTGCATCGCTGGGTGTGACCCAAAAAGCAAAAAGCAAAAAAATAAATAAATAAATAAATAAATAAATAAAATAAAAAAGACTGAGGTCCAGAGAGGTAGTATAGGGTTAAAGTCTGGCATGTGGCTATGACCTGGACTGGCCCCTTGGGACTGCCCATGGTCCTGAGTGGACCCTGAGCACAGAGACAAGGACAGGCCCTGACCACGGCAGGTGTGGCCCAACCCCCTCCACTCTAGATGCAGTTTCGGGAGCCATTTCTGGTGGTGCTCCCGGGTCAGGCCCACACCCAGAGATGCCAGAAGGCAGGAGACGGGCTCACAGCCAGCGGCCATGTGCAGTGTGGATCACCCCAGGGCTCGTGTGCTCTTGGACCTTCTTGAGTCACACCCCCAGCCCTTTTGAGGTGTTGGATCCAGTGGGATTTTTAAATATTCAGAATTGTGTGATCATTACTGCTAGTTTTATTTCAGAACATTTTTACCCCCCAAAGAAATCCTCTACCCGTTCCTTCTTCCCTGCCAGCCCTAACAACCACTCATCTACCTTCCCCATGGATCTGCATGTGCTGGACATCTTACATAAACACGAGTATTGTGTGTGTGCCTTTTTGTTCTTGGCAAAGAATCTTAAAGGCTGCTCCATCCCTCAGTATGAATCGATAGTTCACTTTTTCTTCTTGTTGAATGATACCTCCTTTATATGGATAAAGCCATGTTTTGCTTATCCAGTCAGTGATGTTAGACAAGCACATTTATATCCAGTTTGGGGCTACCATAATAATGCACGTAAGTATGTTTTTTGAGACAGAGCTATTTAGGAATAGCCCTGAATACTGCTGTGTGTGATCCCCAAAATAACATTTTCTCCCAAAGAAATTAAAAAACTAAACTAGAATCAGATAAAACTGTGGTAAGAAAGATATAGCAGAACAGGTAAGGTGCTTGCTTTGTGTGTGGCTGACCCGGGTTCAATTGCCAGCATCCCATGTGGTCCTTCCCGAGAAGCACCAGGAGTCATTCCTGAGTGCAGAGTCACGAGCAAGCCCTGAGCATTACTGGGTATGGCCCCCAAACTAACAAAAACAACAACAACAACAACAACAAAAAGAATCAGACAAAACTTAAAAAGAATAAATAAGATGCACAAACATAGTGTTGGCTGTACAAGATGTCAGGAGGCTGGAGCAATGTAGAGCATTTGCCTTGCATGCGGCCGACCCGTCTTCGATCCCCAGCATCCCATATGGTCCCCCCAGCACTGCCAGGAGTGATTCCTGAGTGCAGAATCAGGAGCGAATCCTAAGCACAGCAGGGTATGGACCCCCCAAAAAAGAAAAGATGTACTTTTTTTTTTGCTTTTGGGGTCACAGCTGGCAATGCACAAGTGTTACTCCTGGCTCTGCAGTCAGGAATTACCCCTGGTGGTGCTCAGGGGACCCTATGGGATGCTGGGGATCGAACACGGGTCGGCCGCATGCAAGGCAAACGCCCTCCCCGCTGTGCTATCGCTCCAGCCCTGGAAAAATGTACTTTAGATATTTTAACTCTATTTTCATATATGCAATGGAATTATTTTGGCGGGAATCAAGCGAACTATTCAAATGCATGGTCTCACAGACCCAGAACTGTGGGAGATGCGCTGCTGAAGAGTGGAACAGGTCAGGTAGTGGCACGAAGCCCTGCCCCGACTGACCTGCATCTGTTTATAGCTCTCCTGCTCTCTCTTCAGCGTGGCATCTGCTTCGTGGAGTCTCTCCTGAAGAGTCTGCAGGGCTTGATTCTGCAGGCTACTCCCTTCGCTGTGATCCTGAATTATCCTGAAAGAGAAGATTGTTTGAAATGCCTCATTTCCACAACAGACAAGCAGCAGTGAGAGTAATTTTTTAGAGACTTGGCCTGTGAGTATAAAATAGATGGTGTGTGTGTGTGTGTGTTGGGGGGGGGGGGGCCGCTGGAGACATAGTACAGTGAGTAGATGGCCCTGCGTGCTTACTTTGCCCGAAGCCCATCTAGGTTTGACCCCCAACATGCAATATGGTCCCCGGAGCACTGTCAGAAATGATTCCTGAGTGCAG
Organism: Sorex araneus; assembly: GCF_027595985.1. Classification (NCBI taxonomy): domain Eukaryota; kingdom Metazoa; phylum Chordata; class Mammalia; order Eulipotyphla; family Soricidae; genus Sorex; species Sorex araneus. Next base: position 9,084,009 of record NC_073304.1, read on the forward strand.
AGCCAGGAGTAACCTCTGAACATTGTCAGGTACAGCCTCAAAACCAAAGAAAAAAGATGGTTGGGGGCAGCTGACCCTGAGCACAGAGCCAAGAGGAAGTCCTAAGCGCTGCTGGGTGTGGCCCCAAAACAAAAACAAAACAAAACAAAAGATGGTTGGACTAAAATATTCTTTTTTTTTGCTTCTTGGGTCACACCCGGCGATACACAGGGGTCACTCCTGGCTCTGCACTCAGAAATTACCTACCCCTGGTGGTGCTCAGGGGACCATATGGGATGCTGGGATTCGAACCCAGGTCGGCTGCGTGCAAGGCAAATGCCCTTACCTGCTGTGCTATCACTCCAGCCCCCTGGACTGAAATATTCTTAAAGAAACCTTTTCCCCTTTTAATGGAATTTAAGCTATATTTTTAGTATCAGAATAGAACCACACATCATATATCATGAGAAACACCATACTCTTCAGTTCTTCTAAAATTCAGAATTTTGGGGGAGGGGGCAGAGCAATAGTACAGTGGCCAGGGCACTTGCCTTTGTGACCCAGGTCTAATCCGAGTGTCTTGTATGGTCCCGTGTGCACCTCCAGGAGTGATTCCTGAGTGCACAGTCAGGGGTGATCCCCGAGCGTCGCTGGGTGTGGCCCCCAAACAAGCAAACAAACGAGAAAGTAAACCTCCCTAGCATTCCCCAGAGCTAAGCGTTCCCTCCGGTAAGCTGCCGAAAGCTAAGGTTTCCTGGGGGGGAGCGTGCAGTGCCAGGGCTCGGACAGTGGAGGAGACGCGTCCTGGCTCCCCGGGGCCGGAGGAGAATCAGCTACCGTGACTTTTCGCTCTGCAGGGCTTCCAGGGCCTCGGTGCGAGTCTTCAGCAGCTGGTCGGCCTCCTGCAGCCGCACCTTCAGCACGGCCAGCTGGGAGTCCTTGGCGGCCACCGCTTCCGTCAGGTCATCCACCTGCGCGCGCAGCTCCCGGGTCACGCGGTCACTCTTGGAATGGTCATCATTCCACTTCTCCACTCTCGCTCTTGCTCTGTTTAATTCTTAAAACAACAACAACAACAACAACAACACAGTGTCTCTGTAAGTAAAGCACAGCTTTCTCAGAGCGCACAGACACCTCTTAGTCCCTTTAGTGCTTATTTCCAAAGTTAAGAGTTCACAACTATGTTCTTTTTCTTGGTGGGCGGTGGCTGTTCCAAAGAGAGTGTCCATTTCTCAAGTCACTAACTCGCTGGGGAGGGACACGAAGACAGTTGCTCTGCCAAATGTTTCTTTTTTCCCCACACTGGAGGTATAAAATTTTGGGAAATCAAAACTTCTAAGAGTTCACAAGCTGATTAGTAGGTTTGTGGAAATCTGATACATAATTTGTGTGTGTGCTTTTGCTTTTGGATCACACCTGGCATACTCAGGGGTTACTTCTGGCTCGACACTCACTAATTACTCCTGGCAGGCTCAGGGGACAATACGGATGCTGGGTATCGAACCTGAGTCAGCTGTGTGCAAGGCAAGAGCCCTAGCCGCTGTGCTATAGTTCTGGCCCTGCACTAGATAATTAGGATACTATAATCCACATCGAAGACGAAAATGTATCTCTACCCCCAGAAGACTAAGACAATCAAAATCAAAACCCAATGATAAACACAGGAAAAAGCCAAGCCCATTTCTTCTAATTACCATGGCCAAAAGATGTCACTTTTCAACACAGGTGCAAAAAAAAAAGGGCAATGAACTGCAGATTTACATTCCTTCCTACATATGTCATCTACAGTTAAAATTTGCTAGCAAAACAGGGACCTTGAGGGCCTGGTGCCACAGCACACCAGGTAGGGTGCTTGCCTTGCACGCAGCCAAGCAGGTGCGATCCCCGGCACCCCACAGGTTCCCCAAGCCCCACCAGGAGTGACCCCTAAGCAAAGAGCAGGCAGTAGGCCCCGAGCACCACTGGGTGTGGCCCCGAAATAATACTGAAGCAACTTTCCTCTGTCTCAGAAAAGCTCTGTGTCTGCCGCAGTCTGGGCAGAGTGAAGCTTTTTCTTGGCCAGGGGGGGACTGAACCCCTCAGCCGGACTCAGCGCCTGCCCTGGCTGTGTGCCCAGGAGACCATACCCAGAGCCAGGGATGAGACACGGGTCAGCAGCACCCAGGCAAGGACCTCAGCCCCGTACCAGCTGTCCCGCCCGAGGTCTTTTCTCAAGTCAGCAGGCACTCTTGGGTCCTCCACCGACTGCTCGGTCAGACTTTCCTGCCTGTCCCCACGGTCCTTTCTGATCTCCCCCTGGGGCCCAGGCGGAAAGTCCTCCTTTGCTTTCTCGTTAGACTTGGGGAATTCTCTATTTTTAACAACCTACTTCTGAAGAACAGAGGCTCCTCTAGGGCGGCCTATGTGCCGCGCTCAAGAGCACTACTCAAACTGACCCCCATGTTCACATGACGGCCCCAAGCAGGGCGACAACGTGACCTCTGTACCAGGGCCCACGACTCCGTCTGATCCCACTGGTGGTTCCTGAACAGGTCTGAACCTGCTGGTTCAGGACAGAACAATCAACTGGAACAGGTCGTAAGCTGTCAGTGGTCTGCTCTTCAAGGGCCTTAAATGTCCTGGCTCTGGGAAAATGACCAAACCAACCGATGCTGGGTTCTGGGTTTGGCGGGCCTGTGGTCCTACTGCCAAGTCTGGAGCCTGTTTATGCTACGAAAACACTATTCCACAACTCTCACATTTTAACTTTTTATTTTATTTCATTTATTTATTTATTTTTGCTTTCGGGTCACACCCAGCAATGCACAGGGGTTATTCCTGGCTCTGCACTCAGGAATTATTCCTGGCGGTGCTGGGGGACCATATGGGATGCTGGGAATCGAACCCAGGTTGGCCGCGTGCAAGGCAAATGCCCTACCCGCTGTGCTATAGCTCCGGCCCCTTTAATTTTTTTTTTAACAAAAAAATCCCCAATCCTGGATAATTCCAATGAGGTCCTACCTTCTTGAGTTTCCTTGGATCTTTGAAGTAAGGAGGCCATTTCTTGATTCAAAGACTGAACTTCGTTCCGCAGTAGCTGATTCTCCAGCCGCAGGTTCGACAGTTCGTGTGATTTGCCATCGTCATTTGGTACTGGGCTGGGGTCTGTGCAGGCTGTAGTGGATGACTCATTTTGCTTTGCGGAATCCTCTTGGCTTTCATGGTCAGAATCTGTATTAGAAGCTTCTGTTTCAAAAAAAAAAAAAAAGAAAAAGAACAGGAATACATCTTCATGTCAGAGGAAGTCTCATCAGACATACACTGATTTCCTTCAGTACACAGCCTTTACTTGTGTGGTGCGAGAGCTAAAATAAAACGTAGGCTTCAATTCTTACATATTCTGCCACCTGTTTAAATTTCCACTATGTACGTGGAGCCTGGGACCCATTACGGATACCAAGACCTCTAAAGGTCCTTAGCATATGAGATGGCCAAGGCTGTCCTAAATATCCTGCTTGGACATTCTGAATAAAAGTATAAAGGGTAGCACTGTAGCACCGTTGTCCTGATGTTCATCGATTTGCTTGAGTGGGCACCAGTAACATCTCTACTGTGAGACTTGTTGTTACTGTTTTTGGCATATTGAATACGCCACGGGTAGTCTGCCAGGCTCTGCCGTGCGGGCGGGATACTCTTGGTAGCCTTCTGGGCTCTCTCAAACCCAGGTCGGCTGCGTCCAAGGCAAATGCCCTACCCACTGTGCTATCGCTCTAGTCCAGCGTAAAGGATACAACAAAAGAATTCTAGGAAAGAGAAAATCAGAGTGAGTTTAAGCGGTGGGTACAGACTAAAGAGAGGTTTCGGGGTGGTGGCGGGGGGGGGGGGGGGGCTGGAAGCAGCACGGGAGGGAGGCTACCTGTCCTGCATGCAGACACATCAGCTGCCGCCCTGGACCGAATGCCCGGTACCACACCTTGTCCCAGTGCTACCAGGGGTCACTCCTGAGCGAAGGAACAGCAAAAGCCCCGTGTACTGCCAAGTGTGGCCCAAGCCATTCCTCCCCAAAAATAAATCAAAAAATTTATCTTAAGCATTCTGAAGACAGAAGAGCTGACTCAGAGAACAGAACAGGAGCAAGCACTTCGCACGCAGAAGGCCTGTGTGCGGTTCCCAGGCCCAGTCCCCGCGCTGCACTGGTGCTGCTGGGCGCAGCCAAGCTTTACACTAGGGGGGACTCGTGCACAGCCTTTGCACACAGGAGGCTCAGCCCCTGGCCACGTCACGGTCCCCAAGCACCCCTAGGAGTGACTCCTGAGCACTGGACTTCCTTTTCTTGGAACCGTCTTTGAAAAACAGAGACAAGTCTTTTTTTTTGCTTTTTTTGGGTCATACCCGGTGATGCACAGGGGTTACTCCTGGCTCTGCTCTGCACTCAGGAATCACCCCTGGCGGTGCTCAGGGGACCATATGGGATGCTGGGAATCGAACATGGATTGGCCATGTGCAAGGCAAATGCCCTGCCCGCGGTGCTATCGCTCCAGCTCCAAACAGAGAAGCCTTAACATGGCCAACCTGTAGCAGGAAAGCACAAAGAGCAGCCGTGGGCTTAACTAGGGAGAGTGATAACAAAGGGGAGCAAGTTTTCACACACCGACTGGAATCCAAATGCCTTACCCAGAGAGACAGACGAATGAATCCAGATTCATTTTGTTTTAAAAATAGACTGCTTATTTACTCCTAAAAACAACTGTGAGACTTGTTGTGAAACTTGTTACTGTTTTCGGCATATCGAATACACCACGGGTAGCTTGCCAGGCTCTGCCATGAGGGCGGGATACTCTCAGTAGCTTGCTGGGCTCTCTGCGAGGGATGGAGGAATCAACCCAGGTCGGCCACGTGCAAGGCAAATGCCCTACCCGATGTGCTATCGCTCCAGTCCACAATGGAGACATTATGGTTCCTGCTTGAGCAAATTGATGGAACAACAGGACGACAGTGCTACAGTGCTAAAGGTAACTGTGTTGGATGCCAGGGAGATGGTACAGGGAGAGAGGCGCCTGCCTGGCACACCCAGGCTGACCTGGGGATCACAACAAACGGTTCCCCGAGCACCCCCAGGAGATCCCTGAGCACAGAGTCAGGATTCTGCCCTGAGCACAGCTAGTGGGAGCCAAATTCCCCTCAAAAAATTGTGGTTTTGGGGGCTGGAGCAATAGCACAGCGGGGAGGGCATTTGCCTTGCACACGGCTAACCTTGATTTGATTCCCAGCATCCCACAGGGTCCCCCCGAGCACCGCCAGGAGTAATTCCTGAGTGTAGAGCCAGGAGTAACCCCTGTGCATCGCTGGGTGTGACACAAAAAGAAAAAAAAAATAGTGTTTTTTAAAAACATGAGGTAAAGCTAACTATACAGGCAAAGACATGGACAAAGGGTGCCACTGGGTATAATCCCAATCCCTACTCGCCCCGAAAGAATGTGCTAGGGTGTGATAATTTTAACACTGAGTTCTAGAAAATATCTGGAATAAAAAGCTCAGCCATATTTGATATGACAAAAGAATAGAATATTTCCCCATTCATTTTACAGAACTAACATAACCGTTACACTGAAACTTAAACCTCTGATGTCACTCATGTTCTCCGAGCTTACTAAGGCACTTCGAACTTTTACTGAGCTGGAGAAAAAAACAAGTCAGATTCTCTGGCTCCTTCCTCAGAAAATACGACTGTGGAGGCCTTGGAAAGACCCAGTTAATTAATTTTTGACTAATCACTTAAGTAAGTTTAAAGCAGGCTGCCCAGGAACCACTTCCTGGAGAAACGACGGTTTACAGGAATAACTGGTTTAAGTAACCAAACAGTGGCGGACGAGAGGCTTCCCCGCAACTCACAACTGTCTCTGCTGGCTTAATTTTCTTCACTGCCATCCAGGACTTTCAGAGTCATTCTCTACCTCACCAAAGTTTTCAAGATTTTGCATGGAGGACTGGAGAGATAGTCCCGTGGGGAAGGCGCTTGTCTTGCATGCGCCCGACCTGGGTTTGATCCTCAGAATCCTTTAAGTTCCCCTCCTGAGCACCACCAGGAGCAATTCGTGAGCAGAGTCAGGATGACCCTTGAGCACCACTGGATGTGACCAAAAAGTTAAATTTAAAAAAAAAGAAAAGAATTTGCATGGGCTGTTGTCCCCAACCCTTCTTAGTTCCTGGACAAGGATTCATTTTTATAGACCAGCTCAAACTACAGACCCTAACTAAATTCGCCACTGACTCCTTTTTTTTTTTTTGGTAATTAAATCACTTCAAGATACATAGTTACAAAGTTGTTCATGATTGGTTTCCATCATACAATGTTTCAACACCAGTCCTTTACCAGGATACACTTCCTACCCCAAAGTCCCCAGTTCCCCTCCTTCCACCCCACAGCCCCCGTCTGCCTTTATCTCTGCTCTTGCTCTCTGTCTCTCGCAATCTCTCTCCTTTTGGGCATTGTGGGCTGCAGTATGTTACTGACAGGTCACCATGTGTATCCCTTTACCTCCTTTCAGCACTCAGTTCTTGTCCAGAGTGACCATCTCCATTGATCACTGTCACCGTGGTCCCTTCTCTGTCCTAACTGCTCCGCCACACCCACTTGTAAGCTCCCAACCACGGACCAGTCCTCCTGTCCCTCATTTCTACTGTTCTTGGGTAACAGTCTCATACTGTCACTGTCACTGTCATCCCGTTGCTCATTGATTTGCTCAAGTGGGCACCAGTAACTTCTCTCATTGTGAGACCTGTTGTTACTGTTTTTGGCATATCCAATACGCCACGGGGAGCTTGCCAGGCTCTGCCGGGCAGGCTCGATACTCTCAGTAGCTTGCCGGGCTCTCCGAGAGGGACGGAGGAATCGAACACGGGTCGGCTGCATGAAAGGCGAAATGCCCAACCGCTGTGCTATCGCTCCATCCCCAGTCTCATACTATGTTTTTAAAATCCCACGACTGAGTATGATCATTCTTCGTCCCTCTCCTTCGGACTCATTTCACTCACGATCCTCGCTATGTCCATGGCCTGATACTTTAAGCACCGGGCTCCTCTTCCTGTGCTCCCATATGCTCACGGCCCAATGACAGTAGTTACTAATGACAGCAGACAGCTCTCTGTTTGGGTACCTATCTTGCCCACTAACAATAACCTTCCCCTTTTGAATCTTGGCACCCAGCATATTCTCAATGAATGCCTGCATTAACTAATCAAAGCATGGCTTAAACATTTATGAGTACACAGATATAATTATCCAACTGTTACTCCAGCTCTCTCTTTACTGTTATTCTGCAGAGCTGGGGACTGAACCCCGGACCTCGCCTATACAAGGCAAGTGCTCTTCTCTATAACTTATGCTTTTGCCTTTAAAACACAGACTGGAGGGCCGGCCGGTAGGACACTTGCCTCTCATGTAGCTGATGCGGGTTCAATCCCTGGCACTCCATACGGTCCCCCAAGACCACCAGGAATGATCCCTAAGGGCAGAGCCAGAAGTAAGTCCTGAGCACTGCTGGGTGTGACCCCAAAACTCCAAAAATAAAAATTAAAAAACTTTTATTTTAAAAATAAAATATAATCGGGGCCGGAGCGATAGCACAGCGGGTAGGGTGTTTGTCTTGCACGCGGCTGACCCGGGTTCGATCCCCGGCATCCCATATGGTCCCGCAAGCACTGACAGGAGCAATTCCTGAGTGCAAAGCGAGGAGTAACCCCTAAGCATTGCTGGGTGTGACCCAAAAAGAAAAATAAAATAAAATAAAATAAAATAAAATAAAATATAATACAGTCTGGCTGGGGATTTAGTTAGTTCACACGAAAGAGCACATTCTGTAAGCCTGCGGTTCTGACACTTAAGAACATGGCACAGGGGCCAGAGAGATGGTACAGCAGGTAAGGTACTGCCTTGCATGAGACAAACCAGGTTCAATCCCCGGCACAGACTTAGGAGTGAACCCTGAGCACCAATAAGTGTGGCCCAAACACCCCCCACACCCCTCCCCGCCCCAGAGAGGAAGAACAGAGGGGCAGGAATCAGGAACATGGCTCACTGATATAGAACGTATGAGGCTCTGGGTTCAATCCCCAGAATTAAAAACAAACAAACAAACAAAACTTTCTAAGAAATTCCCGCAAGAATGTGCCATGTTGGGACTGGAGATGGTAGAATGTGCAGAGCTCTTGCCCTCTGATCCCTGGCATCCCTGACCACAGCCAGGGGGGAAACAACAATAACAAGGGGGGCAAAGAACACATATGTTTACTATTTTAAAAGGCTAGGCAGTTACCTGAACTAGCCCCACTACCATGCTAGACCCATTTTGCAGGTGAGTGGATACACAGTGAGGGCAATCTCACAGTCCCACATCTGTCCGCCAGAATGCTTAGCTCTTCACTACCAAGGCCAATGCCGTCCACCCTGTAGCTTGAATCAGAATTTAATTTCTCAGCTTTATTTCTGGGGGATGATGCAGAAAAGAAAAAGAAAAAGAAACACTCAGGGGGTCTGGGATATGGCTGAGAGGGAGAGCACTTGCTTGCAGAAGTGAGACTACAGGCTGGAGCGATAGCACAGCGGGTAGGGCGTTTGCCTTGTTGCAGGTTCAATCCCTGGCATCCCATCGGGTCCCCCAAGTACCGCCAGGAGTAATTCTTGAGTGCAGAGCCAGGAGTAACCCCTGAGCATCGCCAGGTGTGACCCAAAAAGCAAAAAAAAAAAAAAAAAAAAAAAAGGAAAGAAGTGAGACTACAAATTCGAGCCCTGGCACCCTGCCCCCTCCCAGACACACATCACCAGGCGCCACCCAGGCAGCAGGACGACGTGCGTTCTCCCCGTTAACTGAGTGTGCAAGCCCAGAGAGCACACGGGAAGGCATGTGTTAGATCCACAAACAAGTGTGCAAGCCCGGATTGCCATAGCAACAACAACAAGGGGGAAGGACAAAAGAAAAAATAAACCCTCACAATCCAGACTCTGTACCAAATATGGCCCCGTCATTTTCATAATCCCAATGACAACAATTCAAATGAAATGGTTCCGAATCCAAAAGGCTTTCATTTCTTTCAGATTTCAAATTTTCTACCTTTATGCTATTTGGACTTACACCTTAAGCTATCTCAGAGACATAACTGTTTATGTAACTTCTTTTTTTTTTCCCCCTTGGTTTTTTTTTTTTGGGGGGGGGCGGGTCACACCCAGCTGTGCTCAAGGTTTACTTCTGACTCTGTGCTCAGGGGTCACTGCTGACAGGCTCAGGGGACCATCTGAAGTGTTGGGGATCTAGCTGGGCTCAGCCACGTGCAAGACAAGTGCCTTACCCGTAATACTATCACTCCAGTCCCAACAACTTCTTAAGTGCTGGGCTGGGTACCATGGTCCCAGAGACCATCAAAGGTCCCATCAGAGCTGGATAATGACTGACAGTATTTCGCCAAGCTGTCAGCCTTGTAATCAGCACAGACTTAAGAGCCTGCTCTTACACCAGTGGAACTGTTAACCAAGTAGGAGAAACGCTACCAGAATGTTTTAGGCTTCAAGGACACATCCAGTTGGCTTAATTCCAAAGGTAACAAGAAAGGCCAGAGTGACAGCACAACGGGGAAGGGTGTTTGCTTTTTGACTTCTAACATTATTGAACTGGCCCGGGTTTGATTCCCGGCATCCCATGCAGTCCCGAGCCTGCCAGGAGTGACCCCTAAGCACAGAGCCAAGAGCATACCTTGAGCACAGCCAGGTGTGGCCCAAAAGATAAAAACAAAAACAAAAAACACCAGTAAATAAGTAAAATGTAGAAATGAATGAATCAAGAGCGATGGGGTGGGGATACAGCTCAATGGTGCACTGGAGGTATGAGGACCTGGTTTGATCCCTGGTTTTGCAAAAACAACAACATAACCAAATTAATTAAACAACAATACAACACAAGTCAAAAACCCCAAGGAGGCCGATTACCCACCACGGCTATCGCTCCGAGAAGAATTTTCTTCGGTGGTTTTGATAGCGGTGCCACTGGCGTTCACAGAATTGACGCTTGCCTGGGAATTCAGCGGGGCAAGTGCTTTGCCCTTCTCTTTCTTGATCTCTACCCTCCCAGCAGGCTCCTTCTGGGAACTATTAAGAAAATCAAACAGCAGCTCATCATCTGGCTCTGACTTTTTCCTTCGGACAAACTGGGAGGAAGGCCGAGGGACAGTCGCATTTTCGGCGGTCGGGGAGGCCTCCGCGGAGGTCCGAGGCGCTTTCACGTTGGCGGTGCCGGCCAAGAGAGTGGCTTTTTGATTTCTAACATTATCTGCCGCCGCGGAAATGTAGGAAGCTTTGGTTCCAGTCTGGTAGGTCTCACTTGTGCTCTGCTGGTGATGCTCGGGATAGTCCGTGTTTCTGTTGTATTTCGTGCTGCTGCTGTTCTCTTTCCTGCTAAGAGCTGTTGCGGCCCCTTGGTCCACCCGGTTCAAGAGATCTTCTGCCTTTCCTGCAAGGTCAGCAAACCAAGACATGATGGTCCTAGAAGAATCCTACTTGTGACCCTGTGAAAAGGACAAACGGATCAATGTGATGCCACAGACTGTGTGGTGAAGGCTACGGAGGCAGCGTCCTGGGCTGAAACCCTAACCCTGCCCTTCCTCGCCATGGAACCTTGAGCTACCCACTCCCCTGAAACCGAGAATCCCTACAAATGAGGAAAGCAAGGATACTCCCACTACTGGACAGCCTATGAAGATGGCAAAACACTGATACACAGCAAGCCCTCATTTTAGTACTGGCTTTGCCCTAATTATAACCACCACTATTATTATTCCAAGTAAACAAAGTGCAAAACTTAGGGCTAGAGAGATAGGGCGTGGGTTAAGGCACTTAATTTGACCACGGCTGACCCTGGTTCAAATCCTGGCACCATATATAGTCCCCCAAGCAGTACCAGGAGTGACCTCTGTGCTTGGAGCCAGGTATAAGCCCTGAGCACTGACAAGTGAGGCCCCCAAACAGAAAGAAGTAAAAATTAATGTAGCAAAACATCCAAAAGTATCCAATAATCAAGAACGAGATTCTCAACTACACAACTAGTAACAATGATTCCTGAAGTTTTTTTTTTTTTCTTTTTGGGTCATCACACCTGGCAATGCACAGGGGTTACTCCTGGCTCTGCACTCAGGAATCACCCCTGGCGGTGCTCAGGAGACCTTAAGGGATGCTGGGAATCGAACCTGGGTCGGCTGTGTGCAAAGCAAACGCCCTCCCCACTGTGCTATCGCTCCAGCCCAGAAGTTTGTTTTAAGGTGCCAATGTTTGAAAAAACCTTCTGATTCATAGTTAATGTAAAACTGCAGCACTCTCCTGCCCACAAGCCTGATCCCACCCTCACACCACATAGTCCCAAGCACAGGCCGGGGTCAGTCCTGAGCACGGAGCCTGGAGCTGCCCCTGAGCACCTCTGGGCATGGCCTCAACCCCACCCGCCTCCTCGAAAACACTCAACCACCGTTTCTTGGCCCTTCAGACTCTCCCTCCGGCCTGCCTGGGGGCTTCTTTCCGGATGCATGTCCGTGTTCTCCACCTGCACGGCATCTGTTCTGAAAACAGCTTCTGAAGTTGGGTCCGACCCTCCCCAGGTCCCTATCTTTCCCGTCAGGACCCTTGAGGATTTTTTTATTTTTTAGCTTATTTTTCTCTCCGCGTCCAGCAGGGAAGGGAGTGGAGCGGAAAGGCCACGTCCCGTTTGCTCTGGGGCACTCCCTGCCCCGGGCACCCGGCAGGCTGGCACCCATAAACTCTGCTGCAAGCAGTCATGTCCCAGTGCCAGCTGCTGGAGGGCGGCGGCCTTGTCACCCATCGTTTCACGTTGGGGGGTGGGCGGGGGGAGGTCTGGACAGATCCCAGAGCGGGGAGGGCCACGCGCAGGCTCCCATCTGATGGGCCAGCCAAACCCACCTGTAAGCAGCCCTCGTCTCCCCGCTTCTCAGTCTCCCAACAACGTCGAGAGAGAAGCACCTCGCCCTTCCAGCTCCTTGCAGGCCCCGGGGGTCGCGACGTCAATCACCGCGGAGAGGGCGAGGCTGGGCAGCGCGCCGAGCGGCGGCAGGTGCCAGAGCGGATCGGAGCCAAGGAGGAAACCCCGAAAACAGACGCCAGGGCTCCCCCCGTTCCGGGCCGCTGTGCCAGGGGCGCACCAGGGGGGCCAGCGCATTCGCTGCTCCCGGCCGGCCGCGTCGCCTGCAGCGCTCAAACGCCAACGTCCAGCTCGCACAAGCCCCCGACGGGCCGGGTCCGGGGGCCGCGGGTCGGGCCGGGGGTCGGGCCGGGGGTCGTCAGTCACGGGGACGGGCCTCGGAGGGCGAGCACACCCCCCAACCCCCAGCTCGCTGCCCAACCGCCTCTCCCGGCGGGGCAGCGACCCCACAGCACCGGGCCGAGGGGGCGGGCGGGGCTCGAGAGCACGACGCCGGGGGTCCCGCAGCCCGGCGCCTCACCTGGCCACCCTGCAGGGGCTGCCCCGCGGCCGCCCGGGAGAGGGTCCGGCCCGAGGGAAGCCAGCACCGACCGGCCTCCGCTCCTGCGGCGCCGCGCTTCTTCCGGGAGACGTGGAAGGGCGGCCAGGACCCCAAAACAGAGCGACTTCCGAGCTGCCTGAGCGGAGGGCGGCGCAGGGCGGCCGCCGGCAGGCGCTTCATTCAGGCGGCGGCTCGGGCGGCTATAGGGTCCTCGGTGAGCCACGCCCCCTTTCCGCCGGCGGAGGCGGGGCTGCGTGCTCGTTTCCGGGGAGGAGACCTGAGGCGCTGCTTGGAGCGCAAAGGAGGGCCCGCCCACTTTCGACCACGTGATTAACCGAGGTTGGGCCCCGCCCACTGCTGCTCACGTGGGTGGCGGAGGCTGAGACCCGCCCACTACCGCCCAGGTTGGTGACCGGGGTCGGGCCCCGCCCACTTCTGCACACGTGGCTAACTGAGGCTGGGCCCCGCCCACTGCTGCCCCTCTAGGGTGACCGAGGCTGCGCCCCGCCCACTGCTGCCCCTCTAGGGTGACCGAGGCTGGGCCCCGCCTGAGAGAAATTAAAAGAATTTTAATTAATCTTAATTAATTAAAATTAAAAGCGGGTGGTGGCTTTTGGAACTCAGGTAAACCTTCAGCCTGCACCTTTCCGTTTTCCTAACCTGCCCCTTGGATTGTACAGATGAGGATGACCCCGGTCTGGGGGCCGCGGGCTGGGCCGGGGGTCGTCAGTCACAGAACACCGCGGGATGCGTGAAGAATGTTTAAACCATATGCCAGGGGCTGGAAAGATGGCTAAGCATCCTACCCCTGTCCTACAGGCACGACGCTTTGCCTTGCACGCTGCAGACCGGGGGTCCATCCCTGCATCTCTTACGGTCCCCGGAGCACCGCCAGGAGTGACGCCTGAGTGCAAAGTCAGAAGTTGCCGCTGAGCATCGTTGGGTGTGGCCCCAAAGCTTAAAAAAAAGGGGAGGGGAAGAAAACCCTGAAAACAGATGCCTGATTTCACTCACTTTGGAGTGGCTGTTAATAAATAAATTGGTTAGATAGTTTGACAGGGTACCGGAGTGTGTAAACACACAAAAAGAAAAAGGGGGCACACCAGGCACTGGGCAGCGGCGCTCTATTTCTCCCGCCGCCCCGTTCAGTAGTATTTAGAGCTATATTCCAACACCGGAGATGAAAGTAAACAGGAAGTTTATTGGAGTTAGGGAAGCACTTTATGTTCTTATCTTTTATCAGAGAGAAGTACTCTGAGCTCCAGCCCCTGTCCCTGGATTAAGTACTTTAACACTTAGTTCCTGTCCAAAATGACCATTCCCACCTATTGTCATACTGGTTCCTTTTCTATCCTAACTGCCCTTTATCCCGCAGACACTCTTGTGGCAAGCTCCCAACCATTGGCCAGACTTCCTAGCCCCTGTTTTCTCTGGACTTGGATATTAGTTTCATATATATATTATTTTTTTATCCCACAAATGAATGCAGATATTCTATGTCTGTCCTTCTCCTTCTGACTCATTTTAATCAGCATGAATTAAGTACTTTAAATGTGGAGAGGTGTCTTACAAGGTCATCTTGTGGCTGAGAATCGAAGCATGGAGTGGACTCTATGCTACAGCATTGTAGTGATGCATACCGTTCGTTTCAAAATTACTCTACAATCCACTATCAGTAATTCAACAAATACTCATTTGTTACTTGTTCTCTGCATTGGGCAACTTGGTCCTAAGGACAGACTTCGACATAGCCCCCAACGACCCTCATTTTCAGGTCCTGGAAATTAAAACTCAAAGAAGTTAAGAAACTTGTGTAAGGTCATCTACTCCTTAAAGGAATCACAGCGAGGGCTGGTTCCCTCACCCTGGCTGTCCAGTTAAACATTGAGAGGAATTCTTTTCTTTTTTTTTTTTTAATAAATGTAGTATTGCTATTTATTCAGCCATGGAGTAAGCTGATTGAATTGAGCATGAACTGGGAGGAATTCTTTTCTGTTGCTCTTTTGTCCTTTCTTTGTGTTGGGTTCCCATGCCACAGCTTTCGTGCTGCGGCTGCTGAATGGCTGATTTTATCCAAATGGCTGTGCTTCCGGAGTCCTGCAGCTCTGCTCTGAGCCTGGCACCATCGGCAGCTTCCGGCAGCACCAGCCTCTGTGCGTATGAGCGGCCCAACTCCAGGCTGCAGCTCTAGCTGCATCTCAACTAAAACGTGTGACCACCATAGCCATGAGGTGTGGCCCCCCGACCCCTACTGAGTGAATGTATGAGCAGCATAACCAGTCAGGTGGCAAGCACAAGACTCAGAGCGTGCCTGTCCTTCACAACGAAAGGGGTCCACGCCCCAGGGGCGCGTGTGCCAGTGTGCCAGCTAATAGGGTATGGCCCTGGGCAGCCAACTGTGGGAGTAGCTCAATCCTCTCTGCAACAGCTAAATGTTGTGTCTCACCCCCACCTCCAGTACCACCCCATGATCACAACAGCAATGACAATGAGGAGAAGGGAAGGGAAAAGGGAGAGGCGAGGGTGTGTTTCCCTCACAGGTGGCTGGGGTGGCCTGCCCCTGGTTTGAAACTCCGGCACCATTGAGTCCCCTGAGCGTCACAGGAGTCAATCTCAACACAGACCCAGGAATAATAGGCCCCCAGGAACTGCTAGGTGTCCTCAGCCTTCTCCCCTAGAAGGAGGTTTGAACAGGTCTTATATTTTGTTGGTTGATTGGTTTTGGGTCACAGTCAGCAGTGCTCAGGGCTTACTCCAGGCTCGGTGCTCAGAGATCTCTCCTGATGGTGCTCGGGGGACCATATAGCTGTGCTGGGGATTGAACCTGGGTCAACTGTGTGCAAGGCAGATGCCTCACCTGCTGTACTATAGCTCTGGCCCCTCAACAAACAGCTCTTTATTGCCACTTCTAGAATGATGAGCTGAAGAACTTTATGATCCTCTTGCCAAGAAACTATGACAAATGCACAAAGTGGTGATTCAGACCATTGCTTCAAAACTCAGGAAATTGGTCACATGCAAAACAGAAATGAAGAGGGGCCAGAAAGATAGTTCAGCGGGTAGAGAACATGCCTTGCATGTGGCCAACCTGGGTTCGATCCCAGCATCCATCTTACACAGTCCCCTGAGCCCTCCAGGAGTGATTCCTGAGCACGTGCAGGGTCAGGAGAAACCCCTGAGTATCCCTGGGTGTGGTTCAAAAATAAACAAGACAAAACAAAAAAACCCAGAAACGAAGCATTATAAAAATTTAACCTTAAGTAAGTAGTGAGCGTTTGTGACACTTGAGCCAGGAGGAGTTTCCCAACTAGTGTTCTAGTACGTTCTAGGGGTCCAGGAGAGCTGGAAGCCCAGCTGCCTTGTGCCTACTGGAGATTGACATGGCCAGAAGTAGAGTACGAAGAGCCAGAGTCTCAGGAGGAAGCTGTTAGGAATGCTAACACCACTGTCGCCTGAGGTTGCAAAGATTTAATAGGGGCTTAAAGGTAACTGACAGCAGTTGTGGATTATAATCAGTGGCACTGTGCAGTACAGATCCAAAACGCTGTGTCCAGGGGCTGGAGCAATAGCACAGCGGGTAGGGCATTTGCCTTGCATGCGACCGACCCGGGTTCAATTCCCAGCATCCCATAGGGTCCCCTGAGCACCACCAGGGTGATTCCTGAGTGCAGAGCCAGGAGTAACCCTTGTGCATAGCCAGGTGTGACCCAAAAAGCAAAAAAAAAGAAAGAAAGAAAGAAAGAAAGAAAGAAAGAAAGAAAGAAAGAAAGAAAGAAAGAAAGAAAAAAGAAAAACCAAACAAAAAAATACGCCGTGTCCAAACTGTGCGAGCTCGAGACTATGTGGGGAGCCCCTCATTCACACATCCTTAACGGACCATGCAGACAGGAGGCAGTCTATGGAAAAGCCCCTAGAATGGAAGTCAGGGCAGTCTTACAAGCTGTTGGACTTTGAAGGGGTTCCCTAACTCATCTTGACGGTGAAGATCCATCAGGAACGGGCCAAAGCCTGACTGGCTTGAGATGTTTCAGCATCACCCTATTAGTCATTGATTCACTGATGTTAGTTGTGTTGACACTGGTGTAACACACAGGAAGCCAGTCTTGGAAATAGACACAAGGGGTAAGTCATACTGAACTGGAATATACCATTGTGGAGAGGAACTCTCTAGAAGGAGTCCAAGGAAGTCATAAACAGACACAAATAACCATCTCTTCCCTGAAACAAAACCCGCACACTTCCAGGGAGATCAATACACAGATGCTATGATATGTACCTTAAGAGTTAAGAAATCTTGGGGTTGGAGCGATAGCACAGCGGGTAGGGCATTTGCCTTGCATGCGGCCGACCCGGGTTCGATCCCCAGCATCCCATATGGTCCCCTGAGCACTGCCAGGAGTAATTCCTGAGTGCAGAGCCAGGAGTAACCCCTGTGCATTGCCAGGTGTGACCCAAAAAGCAAAAAAAAAAATAGTTAAGAAATCCGGGGCTGGAGTGACAGCACAGCGGGTGGGGCATTTGCCTTGCATGCGGCAGACCGGGGTTCGAATCCCAGCATCCCATATGGTCCCCTGAGCACCACCAGGAGTAATTCCTGAGTGCATGAGCCAGGAATAACCCCTGTGCATTGCTGGGTATGACCCAAAAAGCAAAAAAAAAAAAAAAGAGTTAAGAAATCCAAGGAGTCACCAAAAAGGACAGAAGGAATGTAACCATGAACCATGCACAGGGCGGGGGTGGGGATAGGGTGGAGGTAGGGTGAGAACAATCTCTGCAAATGCTCTGAGATGTTGGATGAAACATAAACGGTCATTGAAGCAGCTTAAACAATTATGTGCAAAGAATCTAAAGTGGCTGGGGTGGTACTACAGTGGGCAGGGTATTTTCATTGGGCATAGCTGATCCAAGTTCAATCCCCAGAACCCTGAGCCCAGCCGGAAATGATCCCTGAGTATAGGATCAAGAGTAAAACCAGAACACTACTGCTGTGATCCTAAAACGAAACAAAACAAAACAAAACAACAACAAAAACCAAGTGTGGTAAAAATAACTCAATTAGAGGGTCAGTAAAGAAAGCAATTATGCAGGGTTCCCCGAACACTTTGAGGGGCAAGCCCTGAGTCCTGAGTCAGGATTCCCCCCAGAGCATCCCAACATGTAGCCCCTACACCAACCACAACAGAGAAGCCAACTCAGAGTAAATAAATCCCCTGATGAACAACAAAAGGGAAAATGCCTTTGGTTGGCAAAGGGAACCACACCTGTTCCAGCAGAGGGCACAGGAGCACCTGAGTGGCCTCTGCCCCTCCCACGGGACTGGCAGCACAGCCCAGACACACTCTGTCCCCTGCTGTGTCCTTCCTGAGGCCTCCCCTGGTGACTCTGTGCCTGTCCTGCCCCGGGGGCTACGGGCAGAGCCTGGCCCAGCCCCGGGCAGCTGCTTCCCCACACAGGACTGAGGGCGCAGGCCTGTCCCTGCCCAGATCCCTGGGGAAGAGGCGGGGACCAGACGCTCTGGGCTCTGACCCGTCCCCGTGACTCCATCTCACTGCAGCTCAGAGTCATCCTCGGGGAGACTGTGCCGGCCCAGACCCTCCCCAGACTCCCAACACCTGCTGCTGACCGCGCCCTCCTAGTCCCGCCCCGGGACCTGTGCCGACCCCGTGACTCCCCAGGCCTCGTTTCTGCACCGAGGGTGGCCACCCGGGGTTCAGGGCCGTCCGGGTGCGAGTCTCCAGTCACTGCTTTGGTCGCGTTGTGCTTGGTTGGGTCGATGCCAGGGTCCTGCTGAATTAAAGACCTGGGAGGACCCTCCTGCAGCGTGTTGCCGAGAGTGTGCGGACACGGGGACTCGGCCAGAGAGACCGCACAGCGGGAAGGCGCTGATCTCCCGTGTGGCTGACCTGGGCTCCATCCCCAGCACCACATATGGCCCCTGGGCACTGCCAGGATTGAGCCCCAAGCACCACTGGGATTTTTTCCTGGTGGCACAGATATTTGGAGGTAGAAAAGAAAGAAAAGGCAAATTCTAACACCTCATGGGTAGAAATGTAGATTGAGAGCGAGGAGGATGTCACGAGGGTTTGTGTCTCACTGCTGTACTTGGGGCTGGGGCTCTGTCCCTTTCATGGCTCCCTAAACACAGCCTGGCACTGCCCTGCTGGCTCCAGTCCCATGGGAGAAACCCCAGCCCAACAATGTACTTTTAGACGAGATTCCGTCTAAGGCCCCCCACGGGGTATCCTGGAGCCTACCAGGAATGACCCTGAGCACAGGGCAAGGAGGAAGCCCTGAGCACTGTCGGCTATGGGCCCCAAACAAACAAAACCAGAAAATGCTGCTGATGGTTTCTTTCGGGGATGGTTGTTTGGGGGTACGAGGGACTTGGCCTTTCCCTATCATACACACATGGATCTGGGGAACTGAGACCAAGTGTCCCATCCAGTCATGCCAGGCCACTGAGCTGAGTGGACCCCAGGACCCCCAGGACTACACCTGCTACTGATTGGGTCCCCCTCAAGTGAAAATAACCTCGGGGTCGTACATGTAATAGTCATGGGCACGTTTGCCTCTGCTACACCCCATCACCCTACACCTGAGACTCTGAACTAGACTCGTGTGTTCTTTTTCTCTACTATGTACACACGTATAGAATTTTCAAATCATATGAACATATAGTTTGAAGAGCTCTGGTTTTGTTGCTTTGTTTGCATTTTAAACAATCACCTTCAGATACAGTTATAAAGTTGTTCACTACTGGGTTTCAGTCATGCAGTGTTCCAACACCCAACACTTCACTCTCTCTGTCTCTGTGTCTGTCTCTCTTTGTCTGTCTCTCTGCCTCTCCTAGGCACTGTAGCTTTGCACTACAAGTACTGAAAGATTATCCTGTATATAATTTTACCTCCTTCCAGCACCCAGTTCTTGTCCAGAGTGACCGTTTCCCACTATCACGGTCACAGTGGTCCCTTCTCTGCCCTGACTGCACGCCTCACCTGTCTGCCCCACCTGCACTCTCGAAAGATTCCAACCAGAGACTCGAATCCTGGGCTCTCACTCCTTCTGTCTTTGGGTATTCGTCTCCGGCTGTGTTTTTTTTTTTTTTGCTTTTTGGGTCACACCCGGTGATGCACAGGGGTTACTCCTGGCTCTGCTCTCAGGAATTACTCCTGGCAGTACCCAGGGGACCATATGGGATCCTGGGAATCGAACCCAGGTCGAGCCGCGTGCAGGGCAAATGCCCTACCTGCTGTGCTATCGCTCCAGCCCATGTATGCGAATGTGTGTGTGTGTGTGTTTTATCCCCAAATGAGTGCAATCTTTCTACGTCTATCCCCTTCCCTCTGACTCATTTCACTCAGCGTGATAATCTCCATGTTCATCCATGTATAAGCAAAATTTCATGACTTTATTTTTCCCAATTACTGTGTAGTGTTCCATTGTGTAGATGTACCATAGTTTGTTTGTCCAGTCCTCTCTTCTTGGGTACTTGGGATGTTTCCACATTCTGGCTATTGTGACTGGTGCTGCAATGAACATAGGAGTGAAGAATGCGTTTCTGCTGTGTGTTTTTGACCCCTCAGGTATATTCCCATAGGTGTCACTGTTGGGTCACAAGATCTCCATTTCTACTATTTCTTTGGAAAACAATCCCCATATTGTTTTCCAAGAAGGCAGGCCCATTGGCATTCCTACCAGCATGAGTGAGGGTCCCTTTCTTCCTGCATCTGCGCATCTGGTTCTTGTTCTTTTGGATGTGCGGAGTCTCTGGCGGGAAATGATGTCTCGGTTGCTGTTCTGATCAGCATCTCCCAATGATTAGTGATGCAGAGCGTAACATCAGTTCACAGGACTGTATTCCCCTTCCTGGGAAATAGAATAAGTGCCGATATGTGTTTTTCCTGTATTGGATTTTTTTTTTTTAATTCCATCGAGGCTTCCCATCTGAGATTGGCTTAGAGGGAGAATCTCCAGGAGGGCCAGGGGACACCAGGGAAGGTGCAGGGAGGGGCAGGGAGGGGCAGGGAGGGTCTCCTCCCAAAGTATATTAGAGGAGGGGCAGTGGCTAGCATCAACTGGTGTCTGCCAGAGACCCTGAGAAGAGGCTGTAACACAGGACTCCCTCATCCACCCAGAATCTTCTACGACGGATCTTTGCCTGGGACGCCAGGGACGATGGCCTATTTGCACGATCATGCAGGAATGAGCCCCGTGGGCCACACCAGCTCCCTGGAACCTCCTGACCAGCCCCCGGCCACCCCATGGCCCCACTCTCATGGCAACATGATGACAACGGTGCCTTTGACCTACTATGGCTCCAAGAACGTGGAGCTGCTGTTTGCTAGGCTGGCCATTTACTTCGCTGTAGCCGTGGCTTTGGTGGCTGTGTTTCTGCTGGCGATCTGCTACGGAAATGTCAAGAGAGCTTTCGAGGGGCTTCTGCGCAAATTCAGGAAAGGCTCCATGCTCAGTGCTCACCTTTCGGAGACCAGATGGAACCTGCCCCGAGGAGATGCCCCGGCAGCAGCTGCTGAGCACCGCTCACCTCCTGCAGATGGCGCTGCACGTGCTCCAGGTGGGCCTGAGCCACCTGCCGATGCTGACGGCCATGTCACCCAAGCATCCCTCAGCTGCCATTGGCACTGGCTCTCTGGTGGAAAGAAGGCAGAGCTAGCGGGGTCAGAGAACCAGGTCGTGGTCCAGCTCTTGAGTGTGACCGTGAAAACTTAGCCCCGCTGGGCGGATGAGGCCACGTTCCTTGCTCCTACAGGCTCCTCGACTTGACCCCTCTGGGTGGCATCCATTCGAATGACTTTGACTACCATGGAGCTACCGTGGCAGCTTCTCTTGGCCACTGGTTCCCAGCGACCTGCAACACTCACAGGAGATGAAGCCCCTGACCGCCCTGTCCCCTGGGTTTCAGGTCCACTTTCGTGTCTTGTCTAATGCACAGACCCCCTCCTGGCTCCCCTGGGGACCGTGTTCCTGCTTGGTTTCTGTTCCTCTGGGGTTATCCTGGTGCGGGCATGGAAGGGGATGGTCTCCTTCAGCCTGAGCTTCGGCCAAAGGCATTTGTTATTCTCATGAACCCAGAAGCCAAACTTGACAATAAATGCCTGAGTATTCGTGCTCTTTGATGCAAACTTTGGTGTCTTTGTTTGGGGCGATACATTGGAAAGACACAGTATAGGGCAGAGTTGGGTGAGCCAATGGCTGAGGGGAGAGTGTCTGAGGATGCTTCTCAGGGTAACGGGATCTTTCCTGGGATCCTGCTCCTCCTTGCATTCAGATTGTGTCGGCGACAATGACAGTCAAAGGGATAGACAAATCTCATCTTGTATCAAACCCCGAACTCTCTCTTTTACCCTCATGGTCCCAACTGAATGGCAGCAGGGTGGAGAGATGGTTCAGGGGTGAGGCTCTGGCTCTGACCTTGCACGAGATTAACCCATGTTTGATCCTCCGCACCATCTCCTCCCCTGAGCCTGCATGAAATGATTTTTGGGCACAACTGGCATTGGTCACAAAACAAAAACTCACTGATTGTCAAGAGAGTTGGATTCTTTTGAGTGGAAGGAATAGAAATGGAGGAGTCCCAGGGATGGTCAGCCCTGCTCTGTGCATGATGGTTTAGTGCCAGGCCCGACGTGCATGTTGGTGGTCCTTGTGCCACGCGTGGTGGTGCCGGGGTCTGCAGGCTTCACCCTGCATGTCCGGTAGGGACAGCCGTGCAGGAGCCAGCTCAGGGTCCTTGCCCTGCCCTGCCCACAGCACAGCACCTCACCCAGTGTACGAGCCTGCCCACTGCTGTCCTGGGGAACATGGACGGACACTGAGCAGCAGACGTCTCTCCCCAGACTCGCTGCCCAGAGACACCGGCCAGGGACCCGACCTTCCCCCCAAGGACATGGCGTCTGGGCCCTGCACCCAGAAGGGCTCCCCTCCTCCCCGGGCAGCTGGGGAAACCGGGCAGGGGACTGAGGCTCACCCAGGCCGAGCCCGGACAGCACAGGGAGAGCTGCAGCCTGCAGGCGTCAGAGTTAGTGGCCCTCTCGGTGTTCCAGCAGAGCTGGGCTTACCCGGCGCTGCCCAGGGCTCCCCCGGCTGTGCTCTGGGGCCCACGGACACCCCGGTGATGGCCAGCCTGGACTTCAATGGACGGTTTGTTCCTCAGACGCAGGGAGGCGGGAGCCTGGTTAGGCCCCTCGGCGGGGCTCAGGGTGGTCTGTGGCCCCTCGCCTTGCTCCTGCGGCCCCGATTCCACCCAACCATGAAAAAAAGTAGGAAACAGCCAGTGTTTTCCTTTACACAAGATCATTCTGTTGAAGCCCATGGGAAATACATACTGAGATTGTGAATCAATGAGCTGTGAACTGTTTCCAGTATTTGCTCCAATCTGTGTCCTGTGATTGAGCATTATCTCTGACACGGTTTCCCCAAAATACCATTTCTCCTTCAAAGCCTCTGTGTATTTCTAAGCTGCTTTAATTTAAAAATGAATTAGGCTAAAACAAAGACAGCTCACCAGTATGGCTAGACAGGATCCTTCTAACCTGCGGTGGTCTCCGGGGGGTTCGTGTCTAGTGTTGAGGTTCACCCGTGTCCACTCCTTCAGTGTAGGGTCTTGCACACAAGCTTGCCCTGGTGAGATGTGGGTGTCAGCAGCCATGGGGTGGTGTCTGGAGCCTTCCTCATTTTTTCCTGATCAGGGAAATGGGGAGCAGGAACTGTGCTGGAGCTGAGCACTGTGGGAGGAGTGGACGCAGCCTAGAGGGGTAATGAAGATGGACAGATCCTAAGGGGAGGCTCTGGGGGGACAGGACCAACACTGTGGCTTTCTCAGATGGCGCCCAGCCAGTGGCGCTTTGGGCTTGTTTCTGGCTGTGCGCTCAGGGATTCGTCCTCGCCGGCTCAGGGAACCGTGTACGGAGGCCGGGATGGACTCTGGGTCAGCCACGAGCAAGGCAAGTGCTCTCTGCGCTGGGCTATCGCCCGAGCCTCCATGAGGACAGCAGGATTAGAATCCTTATAGGAAAAGACCCAGAAGGGTCCCCCCAGCACCCCAGTCCCACCCAGCCCTGTACCAGGTGAGGACGCAGCAAGACCACCAGCCCGCCAACCAGCAAGAGAGGTTGCAGCGGAGAACTAATTGCCGGTGCCTGGATTTGGTTTGTTTTCTCTTGGGTTTTATTTCTGTTTGGTTTGCTTGCTTTGGGGCCACATGGGTAGTCCTCAGGGCTTACACCTGGCTCTGTGCTCAGGGGTCACCGCTGATGGTGCTCAACGGATCATATGTAATGCCTGGGGTTTGAAGTGGGGTTTGAAGCAGGGTTGCAGCTGGTGGGACTGCATGTGACACAAATATCATACCATACAGAATATACACATATACATATATATCACTGTATCACTGCCGTCCCGTTGTTCATCGATTACTCAAGCGGGCAGTAGTAATGGCTTCATTCGTTCCTGTCCCGTGCTAGTAGTAGCCCAATGGTGTCTGCTCGCTCCAGTGGAACACAAAGAGCACGTTATTGTTACTGTTATCAAGTACGTCAGAGGTAGCTTGCCAGGCTCTGCTGTGCGGGCGGGATATTCTGGGGAATTTTAAGCATGTATATAAGAGAATATAAGCAAGTATTTTAAAACCAAACACACGTATGCATATACATATATATGCATATATATATCACTGTCACTATCATCCCGTTGTTCATAAATTTGCTCAAGCGACCACCAGTGACGTCTCCACTTGTTCTTACTGCTTTCGGCATATCGAATACGGCACAGGTAGCTTGCCAGGCTCTGCCATGTGGGCGGGATACTCTCGGCAGTTTGCCAGGCTCTCCGAGAGGGGCGGAGGAATTGAACCTGGGTCGACCACATGGAAGGCAAACGCCCTACCACTGTGCTATCGCTCCAGCCCGTATATACACAAACGCTGCCTGGGCCTCAGACAGTCCCTGCCAGGGCAGGAAGTGCCGTCTGTTGTGGTAGCTGCTCATTTCCAGCTCTTGGATTCTGTCTCTTGTCTGATGCACAAACTCCATCCCTTGCTCCCGGGGATTATGCTTTCCTTTATGTGTTGTGCTTATGATGGTTACTTATGTTTTCCTTAGTCCTGAAAATTGTTGCCCAGTGAACCCAGAACACAAACTTTACAATAAAACACTGAGCTCTTGGGGTCCTGAGAGGGAACTCTCTAGAGGGCGTCTTTGTGTGTGATGATCTGGCCAGAAGTTTCTAGCATGTGCACAGGGCGGGTGGTGCATTCTAGCAGCAGTAGCCAGAGCAGACTAACCCTAGGCAGGGACGCTCCACACCTTAGACCAGAGCTGCATTCTGGACTCAGGGTTGGGGATGCTCTGGCACCCGGTGTATGGCAACACTTGGGACCATGAACCTCTTTGCAAGCTCTCAGGAGGTTCAATAACAGCTTTTGGAAGGATGAGGATTCCCTGGCCTGCAATCTCAGGGCCCTGGGGATAAGAAGAGAAACCCAGGGGTGGGCGACCGGGATGCTGCAGGGGTGGAGCTCGAGTTTTGCCTGGCCTGTAGCAGCCCGAGCCAGGGGTTTGCACACCCTCCCCCAGGTGTCAGAGCTGCAGCCCTGGCTGAGCCCACCGCAGCCGGGAGTGAAGCTGGTGCCCCCCAGCTCTGCTGCGTCCAAGGAACACCACATGCTGCAGCAACCGTTGACTGTCTGGTACATGCGGCAAGTCTAGGACCACCGGCAACCCCCGACGACTCCCCAAAGCAGGAGAAAGCAATTCAAGCTCCTCCTTCATTGGATACTCTGACCTAGGGTACAGGAAAAGTGAAATGCTCCTCAGATTTCTTTCTAAAATGAAATTTTTCGTTCGTCAATTATAATCTTTGAACGAGAAAAAGATGAGAGGATCTCAGGAATCTGGACTTTCGGCCTCTGTCAATGGTCAAGAATCAGGGCTGCTGTCTCGTTTGCCAAGACATCAAAAAACAGATGGGCCGGACACATAATGCGATTCAGAGACGACTGCTGGACTAGAGCTGTTACCGACTGGATTCCACGGGACTTCCAAAGACCGCGTGGCCGCCCACCTACGAGATGGTCAGACTTCTTTGTCAAGATCCTGAATGAATGGTATGAGGCTCTTCCCGTTCCTGGAGGGAGCAGATATCATTGGGCTACCCTAGCACACCACCGCAGGGACGAATGGAGATGTTACTGGCTCCCACTCGAGCAAATCAAAGATCAAGGGGAAGATAAGTGATACAAGTGATACAATTATAATCTTTGTTTTGTGATTCTAGTTGCTGGGCCTGTGGTGCTAGTGAGGTTCTCTTGGCTCTGCTCAGGGGTCACTCCTGGGGGAGCACACAGATGGGGAGGCAGGGATTGAACCCCACTGACTTCACGCAAAGCAAGAACCCGGCCCCCTGTGTTCTCTCTGGCCAAGGGATAATGCAGTCAAGATTATAGCAACCCAAAGAGCAGCAGGACCCCCGCAAAAGAACCGACCTCCCCCAGTTCACACATCCATGGGCAGCGCCCCCGCCCCCATGCATGCTAGAAATTTCTGGTCAGCTCACACACAAGGACACACTCTAGAGAGTTCCCATTCATTGTGCCCAAAAGCTCAAGGGTTTTATTGTAAAGTTCGGGTTCTGGGTTCACCAAGCAACAATTTTCATGACTAAGGGAAAAATGAGAAACCATGATAAGCAAAATACATAAACGAAAGCATAAGCTCAAGGAGTCAGGGATAGAGTCCGGGCATTACACAAGACACAGAACAAGGACCATAAACCAGGAGTTCGTGGTGGTCCAAGGGCTTCATCTCCAGTGAGTGTTTCTGTCCAGCAGGAAACAGTGTCCGGGAGCACTGGCCTCCTGAGTTCAGGGACAGTCAAACTCAGCAGAAGGCGGCCATCCGGAGGCCTCAGGAGGGACAAGGACGGGAGGGCTCATCCCTGTAGGCTGGGAGTTTCCGCTGCCAATCTCATGGAGCTCGACCTTGTTCACGTCATGGTTCCAGGACTCCACGTTCTCCGCCTTCTTCCCGCCTAAGAGCCAGTAGCCGGCGCCGGCCCCCGCCAGCAAGGCCAGGCCGAGGTAGGCATTGTAGGTCATGGCGGTCAGCATCAGCAGGTAGCTCAGGGCCAGCTGGAGCACGTACAGCGCCGT
Source organism: Sorex araneus (assembly GCF_027595985.1). NCBI lineage: Eukaryota > Metazoa > Chordata > Mammalia > Eulipotyphla > Soricidae > Sorex > Sorex araneus. The sequence continues at coordinate 9,110,650 of NC_073304.1, forward strand.
CTGCAGGAGGTGAGCGGCGCTCAGCAGCTGCTGCCGGGGCGTCTCCTCGGGGCAGGTCCCGTCTGTTCTTGGGAAAGCCGAGCACCGGGCGCGGAGCCTCTCTCGAGCTCTCTTGAGTCCCTCGTAGCCCAGGGCCAGCAGAAACACAGCCAGGAAAGCCAGGGCCATGGCCAGAGCCGAGTCGATCAGCAGCCCCGCAAACAGCAGCTCCACGTTCTTGTAGCCGAAGTAGAAGGTCGTGGGCATCGAGTGTGCGCCGTCGCCGTGGGAGTGGGGCCCCGAGGTGGCCGGGGGCTGCTGAGGAGGGGCCGGGGTGCTCGTGTGGCCCATGGTGCTCATCCCAGAGTGATGGTGTGAGTGGTCCATGGTCCCAGGAAAAGCTGTGTCCTAGAAGATTCTGGAAGGATGCTGGAGTCCTGCACTGCAGCCTCTTCTCTGAGTCTCTGGCAGACACCAAGTAAGGCTCCTCAGAGCCCTGCTTCTTATGTACACTGGGAGGAGACCCTCCCTGACCCTCCCTGACCCTCCCTAGACACCCACCTTAGAGACCCTCCCCAGAGACCCTGACTGTGAGATCAACTCTTCAGACCAGCCTTGCTGGTTACAATGGCTCAAATCTCAGAATAAACAAAAAAAGAAATAATATTCTCAGCTCTATCCAGGTAATATTATTATCCAGGTATTATCTATTATCGTAGGAAGAGAATGGATCATTCTCCGGAAAAGAAATTCTTCCTTCTGACTAAAATGTGATCGTTTTTTTCCTTTTGGAAAGGAAACACCCAGAGATGCTCAGGGGTTCCTGGGGTCCCGCACTCAGGAATTGCTCCTGACAGTGCTTGAGATGGGATGCCAGGGATTGAACCAGGTCAGCCGTGTGCAAGGCAGGTGCCCTACCCGCTGCACCATAGCTCTGCCCCTCTCAAGTGGGTTCACTTGAAGCAAAATAAAGCCCAAGAAAGTTGCGAAAGCTGATTTCAAAATGCCATGATGACAGTGACGGAGGCTCTGGGCAGGTCCAGTGTAAGTTCTCTGGGTGCCAGAGATGCGGTCTCCAGGAGGAGGGGCCTTACCAAGTTCAGTGCACAGAGTTTGAAGACATGGGGGCTGAATAGCCCACATTCTAGATGGCTGTGGGGTGAAATACTCCCCAAATTGTGGGACACTGGACAGAGAATTGAGGCATGAAAAGAGTACACTAAAGCCAGAGCGACCAAGCACAACCTAAGCAGCACATTTCCACACTTGACTGCTCAAACATAAATCCTACGTTTGGAACCAGAGACACAGTACCCGCTGTGCCTCGCCCCAACGATAGTTTACAGAAGAACATAAAAATGTGACCCTATACTTCCCGTCTAGTTATTATAAATGACCCAAGATGGTGGATTTAGGAAACAAGGTCCTTGAAGCAACTATCACAATTCTGTCCGAAAAAAATCTAAGGCAAATTATGCAAATACTTCAACTAGAGAATATATGCAAAGACAGTAATTATGCAGGGTTCCCTGAACACTTTCGGGGGCAAGATGAGCCAGTATTACCCCCAGAGCATCCCAACATGTAGCCCCCAAACCAACCACCACAGAGACGCCAACTCAGAGGAAACAACCCCCAGATGAACAACCAAGGGGAGAGCCTGTGACCGGCCAACCCACTGATAAGCTGTGACAAAGGAGCTCCAGCCCCTGAAGGGACCGACACCAGGTGACCCTCTGGTCACTGAGTCTGAATAAGGACAGAGCAGGAGCTCAGCAGGGGACAGGCCCGACCGGCTGCCTCAAGTTCATCAGCCAAAGTGGCCTCTGTGAAACCTCCTCAGGCTCGAACAGCCCCAGGGAAGGGCCGCTGGGAACCCCGGGAGGAAACGGGCCCTGCAGCCAGGCCAGCGGGAGCCGAGTCCTCCAAGCCACGGGCACAATGAGACCTCAGGGGGCCAACCTCGGCCGCAGGGGACACAGGGGCACCTCTGTGCCTCCCACGGGACTGGCAGCACAGCCCAGACACACTCTGTCCCCTGCCGTGTCCTTCCCGAGGCCTCCCCTGGTGACTCTGTGCCTGTCCTGTCCCGGGGGCTATGGGCAGAGCCTGGCCCAGCCCCGGGCAGCTGCTTCCCCACACAGGACTGAGGGCGCAGGCCTGTCCCTGCCCAGATCCCTGGGGAAGAGGTGGGGACCAGACGCTCTGGGCTCTGACCCGTCCCCGTGACTCCATCTCACTGCAGCTCAGAGTCATCCTCGGGGAGACTGTGCCGGCCCAGACTCTCCCCAGACTCCCAACACCTGCTGCTGACCGCGCCCTCCTAGTCCCGCCTCGGGACCTGTGCCGACCCCGTGACTCCCCAGGCCTCGTTTCTGCACCGAGGGTGGCCACCCGGGGTTCAGGGCCGTCCGGGTGCGAGTCTCCATTCACTGTTTTTGTCGCGTTGTGCTTGGTTGGGTTGATGCCAGGGTCCTGCTGAATTAAAGACCTGGGAGGACCCTCCTGCAGCGTGTTGCCCAGAGTGTGCGGACACGGGGACTCGGCCAGAGAGACCGCACAGCGGGAAGGCGCTGATCTCCCGTGTGGCTGACCTGGGCTCCATCCCCAGCACCACATATGGCCCCTGGGCACTGCCAGGACTAAGCCCCAAGCACCACTGGGATTTTTTCCTGAGCGGTGGCACAGATATTTTGGGGGTGGGAAGGAAAGGAAAGAAAAGGCAAATTGTAACACCTCATGGGTAGAAATGTAGATTGAGAGCGAGGTTGGTGTCACGAGGGTTTGTGGGCTCTGTCCCTTTCACGGCTCCCTAAACACAGCCTGGCACTGCCCTGCTGGTTCCAGTACCATGGGGGAACCCCAGCCCCTCAAAATAAATGAGGAATATAAATGGAAACACACGTCTGGTTCAATAGGAAGCGTATATCAAAATTCAATGCACAAGGTTCTTATAGAGTTTTATATCCAGGTGAATCAAAATGAATCGGAAACTATTGCTAGTGACTTAATGGTTATTGCCATAGAAAGTTGTCTTTGGAATCCAAATCTGGCTGTGATGGATTTAGGATATGGGCCTTGTGAGATCCTACTAAAGTAGCCCTTCTTGGTTTTTGATTTTGGGGCCACAACTGGCTGTGCTCAGGGATTACTCTGTGCTCAGAAGTCATTCCAGGGGCTGGAGCGATAGTACAGTGGGGAGGGCGTTTGCCTTGTACCCGGCCAACCTGGGTTCAAATTCCAGCATCCGATGTGGTCCCCCGAGTACTGCCAGGAGTAATTCTTGAGTGCAGAGCCAGGAGTAACCCCTGTGCATCGCCGGGTGTGACCCAAATAAAACAAAAAGAAGAGAAAAGAAAAGAAATCATTCCACACAGGCTCAGGGAAGCAGATGGAATGCAGAGCACCAAACACGGGTTAACTATGTCCAAGGCTAGCTCCTGGCTCTGCACTGAGGAATTGCTTGTGGTGGTGCTAGGGGGACCATGTTGGGGATGAACCCGGTCAGCTGTATGCAAGTCAAAGGAACTTCTCCCTGTACCAAGGCTCTGACCCCAAGGACTGTATTATTTGATCTTCACCCTTGGTGACTCATTCTTGTAATTGGATTAACGGGTGGCATAAAGAGTGCCACTCCCGATGTATAGTGAGGATGCTGCCTTCAGGCGAGTGGCCAAACTTCAGTGGCCCCCTGCACCCACCCCAGCAGTGATATTTTTTTTAAAGAAATATTTTATTGAATCACCGTGAAAAAAAGAAAAAAAAATCACAAAGCTTTCAGGTTTAAGTCACAGTCAAATACTGATTAAACCCCCATCCCTTCACCAGTGCACATGTTCCACCACCAAGAACCCCAATACACCCCCCTCCCACCCCACCCACCATATAAGTAGCTAATGATATTCCCTTTATTCTCTATATACTTTGAGTACATTCCATATTTCCATTCCCTTTATTCTCTATATGCTTTGAGTACATTCCATATTTCCACAATAGCGACCGTGCGGTTTTGGGTTTCTAATATTTTACCCAGCAGTGATTCTTGAGCACAGAGCCAGGAGTAAGCCCAGAGCACAGCCAGGTGTGGTCCCAAAAACAAAAAACAAAACAAACGAACAAAAAAAACAAAAACAAAAAATGAAGACACGGGGAGGCTGGAGCCTGGTTAGGCCCCTGGGTGGGGCTCGGGGGTGCTCTGTGGCCCCTGCCTTGCTCCTGCCCTTATCCGACCCACCCCAGGCAGAAGAGCAGGAAACAGCCAGTTTTTTCCTTTACACAAGATCATTCAGTCGAGGGGCTGGAGCGATAGCACAGCGGGTAGGGCGTTTGCCTTGCACGCGGCCGACCCGGGTTCAAATCCCAGCACCCCATATGGTCCCCTGAGCACGGCCAGGGGTAATTCCTGAGTGCAAAGCCAGGAGTAACCCCTGTGCATCGCCAGGTGTGACCCAAAAAGCAAAAAAAAAAAAAAAATCATTCAGTCGAAGCCCCTGGGAAACACATACTGAGAATTGAATCAATGAGCTGTGAACTGTTTCCAATATTTGCTCCAATCTGTGTCCTGTGATTGAGCACTATCTCTGACACGGTTTCCCCAGAATACCATTTCTCCTTCAAAGCCTCTGTGTATTTCTAAGCTGCTTTAATTTAAAAATGAATTAGGCTAAAACAAAGACAGCTCACCACTATGGCTAGACAGGATCCTTCTATCCTGCGGTGGTCTGGGGGGGAGGGGGTGTCAAGTGTGGAGGTCACCACCGTGTCCACTCCTTCAGTGTAGGGTCTTGACACACGCTTGCCGGGTGAGATGTGGGTGTCAGCAGCCATGGGGTGGTGTCCGGAGCCATCTGCATCCTGTCCTGATGGTTCATTCTCAGGGAAATGGGGAGCAGGAACTGTGCTGGAGGTGAGCACTGTGGGAGGAGTGGACGCAGCCTAGAGGGGTAATGAAGATGGACAGATCCTAAGGGGAGGCTCTGGGGGGACAGGATCAGCACTGTGGCTTTCTCAGATGGCGCCCAGCCAGTGGCGCTTTGGGCTTGTTTCTGGCTGTGCGCTCAGGGATTCGTCCTCGCCGGCTCAGGGAACCGTGTACGGAGGCCGGGATGGACTCTGGGTCAGCCACGAGCAAGGCAAGTGCTCTCTGCGCTGGGCTATCGCCCGAGCCTCCATGAGGACAGCAGGATTAGAATCCTTATAGGAAAAGACCCAGAAGGGTCCCCCCAGCACCCCAGTCCCACCCAGCCCTGTACCAGGTGAGGACGCAGCAAGACCACCAGCCCGCCAACCAGCAAGAGAGGTTGCAGCGGAGAACTAATTGCCGGTGCCTGGAATTGTTTTTTTTTTCTCTTGGGTTTTATTTCTGTTTGGTTTGCTTGCTTTGGGGCCACACGGGTAGTCCTCAGGGCCTACTCCTGGCTCTGTGCTCAGGGGTCACCGCTCTTGGTGCTCAACAGATCATATGTAATGCCTGGGGTTTGAATCAGGGTTGCAGCTGGTGGGACTGCATGTGACACAAATATCATACCATACAGAATATACACATGTACATATATATATATATCACTGTATCACTGCCGTCCCGTTGTTCATCGATTACTCAAGCGGGCACCAGTAACGGCTTCATTCGTTCCTGTCCCGTGCTAGTAGTAGCCCAATGGTGTCTGCTCGCTCCAAGGGAACACAAAGAGCACGTTATTGTTACTGTTACCATTTTTTTGCATATCAAGTACGTCAGGGGTAGCTTGCCAGGCTCTGCTGTGCGGGCGGGATATCCTGGGGAATTTTAAGCATGTATATAAGAGAATATAAGCAAGTATTTTAAAACCAAACACACGTATGCATATACATATATATGCATATATATATCACTGTCACTATCATCCCGTTGTTCATAAATTTGCTCAAGCGAGCACCAGTGACGTCTCCACTTGTTCTTACTGCTTTCGGCATATCGAATACGGCACAGGTAGCTTGCCAGGCTCTGCCATGTGGGCGGGATACTCTCGGCAGTTTGCCGGGCTGTCCGAGAGGGGCGGAGGAATTGAACCTGGGTCGACCACATGGAAGGCAAACGCCCTACCACTGTGCTATTGCTCCAGCCCGTATATATACAAACGCTGCCTGGGCCTCAGACAGTCCCTGCCAGGGCAGGAAGTGCCATCTGTTGTGGTAGCTGCTCATTTCCAGTTCTTGGATTCTGTCTCTTGTCTGATGCACAAACTCCATCCCTTGCTCCCGGGGATTATGCTTTCCTTTATGTGTTGTGCTTATGATGGGTTCTTATGTTTTCCTTAGTCCTGAAAATTGTTGCCCAGTGAACCCAGAACACAAACTTTACAATAAAACACTGAGCTCTTGGGGTCTCGAGAGGGAACTCTCTAGAGGGCGTCTTTGTGTGTGATGATCTGGCCAGAAATTTCTAGCATGCGCACAGGGCGGGTGGTGCATTCTAGCAGCAGTAGCCAGAGCAGACTAACCCTAGGCAGGGACGCTCCACACCTTAGACCAGAGCTGCATTCTGGACTCAGGGCTGGGGATGCTCTGGCACCCGGTGTATGGCAACACTTGGGACCATGAACCACTTTGCAAGCTCTCAGGAGGTTCAATAACAGCTTTTGGAAGGATGAGGATTCCCTGGCCTGCAGACAACCTCAGGGCCCTGGGGATAAGAAGAGAAACCCAGGGGTGGGCGACCGGAATGCTGCAGGGGTGGAGCTCGAGTCTTGCCTGGCCTGCAGCAGCCCGAGCCAGGGGTTTGCACACCCTCCCCCAGGTGTCAGAGCTGCAGCCCTGGCTGAGCCCACCGCAGCCGGGAGTGAAGCTGGTGCCCCCCAGCTCTGCTGCGTCCAAGGAACACCACATGCTGCAGCAACCGTTGACTGTCTGGTACATGCGGCAAGTCTAGGACCACTGGCAACCCCCGACGACTCCCCAAAGCAGGAGAAAGCAATTCAAGCTCCTCCTTCATTGGATACTCTGACCTAGGGTACAGGAAAAGTGAAATGCTCCTCAGATTTCTTTCTAAAATGAAATTTTTCGTTCGTCAATTATAATCTTTGAACGAGAAAAAGATGAGAGGATCTCAGGAATCTGGACTTTCGGCCTCTGTCAATGGTCAAGAATCAGGGCTGCTGTCTCGTTTGCCAAGACATCAAAAAACAGATGGGCCGGACACATAATGCGATTCAGAGACGACTGCTGGACTAGAGCTGTTACCGACTGGATTCCACGGGACTTCCAAAGACCGCGTGGCCGCCCACCTACGAGATGGTCAGACTTCTTTGTCAAGATCCTGAATGAATGGTATGAGGCTCTTCCCGTTCCTGGAGGGAGCAGATATCATTGGGCTACCCTAGCACACCACCGCAGGGACGAATGGAGATGTTACTGGCTCCCACTCGAGCAAATCAAAGATCAAGGGGAAGATAAGTGATACAAGTGATACAATTATAATCTTTGTTTTGTGATTCTGGTTGCTGGGCCTGTGGTGCTAGTGAGGTTCTCTTGGCTCTGCTCAGGGGTCACTCCTGGGGGAGCACACAGATGGGGAGGCAGGGATTGAACCCAGCTGACTGCACGCAAAGCAAGAACCCGACCCCCTGTGTTCTCTCTGGCCAAGGGATAATCCTGTCAAGATTATAGTAACCCAAAGAGCAGCAGGACCCCCGCGAAAGAACCGACCTCCCCCAGAACACACATCCACGGGCAGCGCCCCTCCTCCTGATCTTCACCCCACCCCCCCATGCATGCTAGAAATTTCTGGTCAGGTCACACACAAGGACACACTCTATAGAATTCCCATTCATTGTGCCCAAAAGCTCAAGGGCTTTATTGTAAAGTTCGGGTTCTGGGTTCACCGGGCAACAATTTTCATGACTAACGGAAAAATAAGAAACCATGATAAGCAAAATACATAAACAAAAGCATAAGCTCAAGGAGCCAGGGATAGAGTCCGGGCATTAGACAAGACACAGAACAAGGGCCATAAACCAAGAGTTCAGGGTGGTCCAAGGGTTTCATCTCCAGTGAGTGTTTCTGTCCAGCAGGAAACAGTGTCCGGGAGCACTGGCCTCCTGAGTGCAGGGACAGTCAAACTCAGCAGAAGGCGGCCACCTGGAGGCCTCAGGAGGGAGGAGGACAGTAGGGCTCATCCCTGTAGGCTGGGAGTTTCCGCTGCCAATCTCATGGAGCTCGACCTTGTTCACGTCATGGTTCCGGGACTCCACGTTCTCCGCCTTCTTCCCGCCTAAGAGCCAGTAGCCGGCGCCGGCTCCCGCCAGCAAGGCCAGGCCGAGGTAGGCATTGTAGGTCATGGCGGTCAGCATCAGCAGGTAGCTCAGGGCCAGCTGGAGCCCGTGCATCGCCGTCTGCAGGAGGTGAGCGGCGCTCAGCAGCTGCTGCCGGGGCGTCTCCTCGGGGCAGGTTCCGTCTGGTCTGGAGAAAGCCGAGCACTGGGGGCGGAGACTCTCTTGAGCTCTCTTGAGACCCTCGTAGCCCAGGGCCAGCAGAAACACAGCCACGAAAGCCACGGCCATGGCCGCAGCCGAGTCGATCAGCAGCCCCGCAAACAGCAGCTCCACGTTCTTGTAGCCGAAGTAGAAGGTCATGGGCATCGAGTGTGCGCCGCCGCCGTGGGAGTGGGGCCCCGAGGTGGCCGGGGGCTGCTGAGGAGGGGCCGGGGTGCTGGGGTGGCCCATCGTGCTCACCCCGGAGTGATGGTGCGAGTGGTCCATGGTCTCAGGAAAAGCTGTGTCCTAGAAGATTCTGGAAGGATGCTGGAGTCCTGCACTGCAGCCTCTTCTCAGAGTCTCTGGCAGCACCAAGTAAGGCTCCTCAGAGCCCTGCTTCTTATGTACGCTGGGAGGAGACCCTCCCTGACCCTCCCTGACCCTCCATGGCCCTCCCTGACTCTCCTTGGCCATCCCTATTCCGCTCTCTTCCCTCTTCGTACATGCTCCTTTGAGACCTTCCCAGAGACTCACCCTACTAAATCCTTTTTCAGAGAGAACACTTGGAGTTTTTTTTTTTGGGGGGGGGCTGGGAGGGGGCACACAGGGCAGTACTCAGGGCTTACACCTGGGTCTGCACTTAGGGGTCACCCCTGGTGGGCTTGGGGGACATGTGATGTCCTGAGGACTGAGCTCAGGGCAGCTGTGTACGTGACTATTGCCAGGTCTAAGATTTAAAAGTATGGATTTATTCATATATTTTTTGAATTTTGGGTCACATTGGCTGTGCTCAGGCCTTACTCTGGGGTCTGCACTCAGGGATCCCTGCTGGTGGACAGGGGGCTATACGGGGTGCCAGGAACCTAGGTTGACCTTGTGCAGGGCCAGCGCCCTACCCACAGTGCTATTGTTCCACACTTTTAAACCCTCAGAGGATAGATGGGACCAGAGAGACAGTCCGGCAGCCTTGTAAGAAGCTGACCCAGGCTAAATCCTTGGCACCCCCGTGGTCCCGGGAGCCCTGCCTGCCATGGTTCCTGAGCACAGAGCACTGCTGTGTGCCCCCTCCCCACCCACCCCCACCCTCCCAATTCTCTTAATGTCGAGAAACGAGAAAATCTTTTTCCAATGCCAGCGTCACGTGCACAGTGGCTGACACTTTCCGGGAGGCAAATCCCTGGTCCTTCCCGAGCAGCAGTGCTCTTGCTCTCTGAGGCCACTGGCTCCCGGTGCTTTGGTGACCAGTGAGAGAGCCCTGCAGGAGAGCGGCAGACGGAGCCGGGGGGAGTTTCAGGAAGGCGCCCCCAGTAGAGAACACACTGACCCCAGAGTGGAGACGCAGCACTCAGTGCTCCCCGCCCAGGAGGCTGTGGAAGGTCTTGACTGAGCACCGTGAGGTGCACCCGGGGCCCCACTGTCAGGGGGAGCTGGGGGGGTCTGCGCAAGCACACAGCCTCACTGTCACCATGACGCCGGGTAGCTCTGAGTTAAAGGAGTCGAAGCACAGGTGGCAGGAGCTCCCGGTGTGGAGAGGCTCGGACAGAGGCAGGGAAGGCGCTTGAGGGAGACCGGGAACCAAGGACTCGCATGGAGTTGCTCTGACCACCCCTTTCTCATTCGGTCGCCTGCTCTGTACCCTGTGCTTTTTTTTTTTTTGGTCACACGGGGTGATGCTCAGGGGTTACTCCTAGTTCTGCCCTCAGGAATTCCTTCGGACTGTGCTTGGGGGACCATCTGAGATACCGGGGGTCTGAACCTGGTTTGGCAGCATGCAAGGCAAAAGCCCTCTCCTCTGAACTATCGCTCCAGCCCCCATTTAAAAAAATTTTTATTATTTCTTTAAATTTTATTTTATTTTTTAAAAGTTGTTCACAATCATATATTACATTCGATATAACACCAATCCTGCCATCACTATACCTTCCCACCACCAATATTTCAAATTTTCCCAATCACCACCCAGGCCTGCCCCAATAGCAGGTATTAAATAATCTATTTGTGTTGCTTGTTATAAATAATTTGATGAAAATTATAAAAAAATTTCCTTAGAATAGTGTGTGAAGATTTTTGTATCTCAGCCTGGAGCCATTAAGTCCTTGTATAAGAGATTTATTAATGTGTTGTTAGTAAAGGTTGAGCTTTCTGTGCTAATATTTTATTTATTTATTAGTTTATTAATTGATATCAGCTGCCTTCCGCGTTATACCTCATCCAACGTGGTATGCTACTCCTGGTAAATCAGTTGTGCAGAGTATGAAATGTTGTATGCTCCAGGAATTTTACAATTTTATTTTATTGATGATGATGATGATGATGATGATGATTTTGCTATTTGGGTGACACCTGGTGACGTACAGAGGAAACTCCAGGATCATGCACTCAGGAGTTACTCCTGACTGTGCTCGGGGGACCATATGGGATGCTGGGAATTGAACCTGGGTCAGCTGCATGGGAGGCAAATGCCCTACCTGCTGTGCTATCGTTCCAGCCCTGAATTTTACAATTTTAAATAGGGTGATACAGGTAGAGCTACATTTTCAACTGGATGGTGACTTGGGGTCCGGAGGCATCTCTGCAGCTTGTTGATCTCTTCCAAGATTTATTTGCGAGTCTCTGGATCATGGCCGTTCATGAGCATATATGTACCCCGTGCTCTCAGATCATTCTCTTACATGTAATAATCATCCCCAGGCATCGGAGCCCAGTACACCAGGTGAGTGTACTGCATCCAACACCTACCCCATCGGCCCCAAATAAAAACCCATCACCGCTTTGTGATTTTTGCTTTCTTGTGATGAGTGTCCTGGCTTGAATTGTTTCCTGCAGGAAAACACGAACTGTGGTTCAGCGAGGTTCTGACCTTATTATACCCCATTCCCTAGAAATATACATGCAGCAAAATGCAGCAGGCCACATGGCAAATGCAGACTTCCTAACCTGACTCTCGGGTTGGGAGCTAACTCAAAGGGCTTCACTGTGCGCATCCCAATTCCATGCCCTGCTGACTGCAGCCCTGAACTGAACCCTCTGGTCAGCTGCGTGGGGCTGAGAGTTGCTGGGGTCCCCCCTCTGCCTCCTGTGCACAGCTGGAAAGACTCCTGGTCACAAGAACAAAAATGAAGGAAACCATTGGTCTATTGTTTCAATCAGCGGTGACCAACCAGACACTCAGTGCAAGGAATATGCTAATATTTAATAGCTTTTATATTTTGGATCCACTCCTGGCAGTGCTTAGAGCTTCCTCCTGGCTCTGTGTTCAAGGATATTCCGTGGGGGGCTCCGGGGACCATATGTGGTGCCAGGGATTGAACTGGGTCAGCAGCATGCAAGGCAATCACCCCACCTGCCTATTGCTCTGTCCTTAAGGATTAAAATCTTTTCTGGTTGATGGGATTATCCTAATCCATTCAGTGGGATCCTGTCCCTATGCACACATCTTGCTGTTGCTGGTTTGCCCCACTGTCCACACTGCAGATAGTCCACACCACAAGCATTGTCTGGCACATCCCCCCAGGAAAGACATGGACAAGTGGTTTTCATGCATGGAACCAAAGGTTCAAGATTTTTATTGTGATTTTGGGACCTATGTTTACTGGACAATAGTTTCCTTCAGCCACCACCACTGGAAAAACCGAATTTATTCACAGAACAAGGAAAAGGCAGGGACACAATCACCGGGGAGCCAGGGAGGGAGTCCGTGCACTGGACAAGACACAGAAGGGGACCTGAGCCAGAGGGCAGGGAGACCCAGGGGCTCCGGCTCAAGACAAGCAAATTATTTCAGTTCCATAGGAAACCTTCAGGGCAGTCCCCATTCAGGAATCTACCAAGAACCAATCCTGCCCTCCACGTCTGGGCTCAAGCTGACAGTATCCATGTCTGCGCTGGCACAGTCCGTGTGGAGCCTGGTGATCTCGACCATGGTCTCACCAAGGTTCTGGTGTCGCTAGTCAACTAGAGGCAGAAGGAAGGCATCAAGGAGGGGAGCCTTGTTCCTGGGAAGGTTCTGGGACTCCACGTTCTCCGCCTTCTTCCCGCCAAAGAGCCAGTAGCCGGCGCCGGCCCCCGCCAGCAAGGCCAGGCCGAGGTAGGCGTTGTAGGTCATGGCGGTCAGCATCAGCAGGTAGCTCAGGGCCAGCTGGAGCACGTGCATCGCCGTCTGCAGGAGGTGAGCGGCGCTCAGCAGCTGCTGCCGGGGCGTCTCCTCGGGGCAGGTTCCGTCTGGTCTGGAGAAAGCTGAGCACCGGGCGCGGAGCCTCTCTCGAGCTCTCTTGAGTCCCTCGTAGCCCAGGGCCAGCAGAAACACAGCCAGGAAAGCCAGGGCCATGGCCAGAGCCGAGTCGATCAGCAGCCCCGCAAACAGCAGCTCCACGTTCTTGTAGCCGAAGTAGAAGGTCGTGGGCATCGAGTGTGCGCCGCCGCTGTGGGAGTGGGGCCCCGAGGTGGCCGGGGGCTGCTGAGGAGGGGCCGGGGTGCTGGGGTGGCCCATGGTGCTCATCCCGGAGTGATGGTGCGAGTGGTCCATGGTCCCAGGAAAGCTGTGTCCTAGAAGATTCTGGAAGGATGCTGGAGTCCTGCACTGCAGCCTCTTCTCAGAGTCTCTGGCGGACACCAAGTAATGCTCCTCAGAGCCCTGCCTCTTATGTACACTGGGAGGAGACCCTCCCTGACCCTCCCTGACTCTACCTTGAGACCCACCCTAGAGACCCTCCCCAGAGACCCTGACTGAGAGATCGAGTCTTCAGACCAGCCTTGCTGGTCACAATGGCTAAAATCTCAAAACAAACAAAAAGAGAAATAATATTCCCAGCTCTATCCAGGTTTCATTATCATAGAAAGAGAATCGATCCTTCTCCAGGTAAAGTAGTTCTTCTTCTGACTAAAATGCGATCTTTTTTCTTTTCCTTTTGGTTCGGGGCCACACCCAGAGATGCTCAGGGGTTCCTGGGGTCCTGCACTCAGGAATTGCTCCTGACCCACTGTACATCGCTCTGCCCCTCTCAAGTGGGTTCACGTGAAGCAAAATAAAGCACAAGAATGTTGCGAAAGCTGATTTCAAAATACCATGATGACAGTGACTGAGGCTCTGGGCTGGGCCGTGTAAGTTCTCTGGGTGCCAGAGATGCGGTCTCCAGGAGGCGGGGCCTAACCAAGTTCAGTGCACACGAGTTTGAAGACTGGGGACTGAAAAGCACCTCATTCCACTCTCCAAATTGTGGGCCACTGGACAGAGAACTGAGGCACAAAAGTGGAGTACATTAAAGCCAGAGAGACCCAGCACGACCTAAGCAGCATATTACTACACTTGACTGCACATTAATCCTGCAAACTCGGGGCCAGAGAGATAGCCCAGGAGGTAAGGAGCTGCCTCACGTGCAGGACACCAGCGCCTTTGGCCTCTAGCGACACGTGATGTGCCTTGAGCTCTGCAGGAGTCACTCCTGAGCCCATTGACAGGACTCGTCCCTGGGTATCACCGAGTGTGGTTCTACCGCACCCTGCACTGTAGCACTGTAGCTCTGTCCTCCTGTTGTTCATCGATTTGCTCACGCGGGCACCAGTAACGTCTCCATTGTGAGACTTGTTACTGTTTTTTGGCATATCAAATACACCCCAGGGAGCTTGCCAGGCTCTGCCGTGCAGGCGGGATACTCTTGGTAGCTTGCCAGCCTCTCCGAGAGAGACAGAGCAATCAAACCCAGGTCGGCCGCGTGCCAGGCAAATGCCCTACCCACTGTGCTGTTTACAACACCCACAAACAAAAAAGCAAAAATCAGGGGCTGGAGCGATAGCACAGCAGGGAGGGTGTTTGCCTTCCACGCGGCCGACCCAGGTTCGATTCCCAGCATCGCATATGGTCCCCTGAGCACCGCCAGGGGTAATTCCTGAGTGCATGAGCCAGGAGTAATCCCTGAGCATCACCAGGTGTGACCCGAAAAGCAAAAAAAAAAAAAAAAAATCACACAAGCCATAATATGCTTCAAAAAAGTGGAGATCTGAACATAGAAAAGCTACATGTGTGACTAGTTTCAAAAGAACAGAAAAATATGACCATCTACTTGGGGTAGGTCTCGTAGGTGGGTGGCCAGGTGTTCTTTTGATGTCCCGTGAGTCCAGTCAGTAATGGATCTAGTCTAGAGTTTGTCTCCAAATCCCTAATCCTTTCTGGCCCATCTGATTTTCGATACATTGGCAAATGAGGCAGCTGCCCCGATTCTTGATTGTTGACGGAGTTCGGAACTTGGGATACCTTCTCTCACTTGAGAGAAATTTATACTAACTATACTTGGGGAATAGTTCTTATAAATGACCCGAGATAGTGGATTTAGGAAACAAGGTCCTTGAAGCAACTATCACAATTCTGTCCGAAAATATCTAAGGTAAAATTATGCAAATACTTCAACTAGAGAAAAGCTGCAAAGACAGTAATTATGCAGGGTTCCCTGAACACTTTCGGGGGCAAAACGAGCCAGAATTACCCCCAGAGCATCCCAACATGTAGCCCCCAAACCAATCACCAGAGAGACGACAACTCAGAGGAAACAACCCCCAGATGCACAACCAAGGGGAGAGTCTGTGACCGGCCAACCCGATGATAAGCTGTGACAAAGGAGCTCCAGCCCCTGAAGGGACTGACACCAGGTGACCCTCTGGTCACTGAGTCTGAATAAGGACAGAGCAGGAGCTCAGCAGGGGACAGGCCCGACCGGCTGCCGCAAGTTCATCAGCCAAAGTGACCTTGGTGAAACCTCCTCAGGCACGAACAGCCCCAGGGAAGGGCCGCTGGGAACCCCGGGAGGAAACGGGCCCTGCAGCCAGGCCAGCGAGAGCCGAGTCCTCCAAGCCACGGGCACACCGAGACCTCAAGGGGCCAACCTCGGCCTGCAGGGGACACAGGGGCACCTCTGTGCCTCCCACGGGACTGGCAGCACAGCCCAGACACACTCTGTCCCCTGCCGTGTCCTTCCCGAGGCCTCCCCTGGTGACTCTGTGCCTGTCCTGCCCCGGGGGCTACGGGCAGAGCCTGGCCCAACCCCGGGCAGCTGCTTCCCCACACAGGACTGAGGGCGCAGGCCTGTCCCTGCCCAGATCCCTGGGGAAGAGGCGGGGACCAGACGCTCTGGGCTCTGACCCGTCCCCGTGACTCCATCTCACTGCAGCTCAGAGTCATCCTCGGGGAGACTGTGCCGGCCCAGACCCTCCCCAGACTCCCAACACCTGCTGCTGACCTCGCCCTCCTAGTCCCACCCCGGGACCTGTGCCGACCCCGTGACTCCCCAGGCTTCGTTTCTGCACCGAGGGTGGCCACCTGGGGTTTGGGGCCGTCCGGGTGCGAGTCTCCAGTCACTGCTTTGGTCGCGTTGTGCTTGGTTGGGTCGATGCCAGGGTCCTGCTGAATTAAAGACCTGGGAGGACCCTCCTGCAGCGTGTTGCCGAGAGTGTGCGGACACGGGGACTCTGGCCAGAGAGACCGCACAGCGGGAAGGCGCTGATCTCCCGTGTGGCTGACCTGGGCTCCATCCCCAGTACCACATATGGCCCCTGGGCACTGCCAGGACTAAGCCCCAAGCACCACTGGGATTTTTTACTGAGCGGTGGCACAGATATTTCGGGGGTGGGAAGGAAAGAAAAGAAAAGGCAAATTCTAACACCCTATGGGTAAGAAATGTTGATTCAGAGCAGGGAAGGGGTCAAGAGGACTCCTGTCTCAGTGCTGTGCTCGGGGCCGGGGCTCTGTCATATTCGTGGCGCCCTAAATACACTCTGGCATTGCGCTGCTGGCTCCAGTCCCTTGGGGAAACCCCAGCACCTCAAATTAAATGAGGGGTAGAAATGGAATAAAAACCTGTCGGGTAGAAGTGATACTATCATGATCACGATCACAAAATCCCGTTAATCACCAATTTCTCGGGTGGGCTCAGTAACCTCTCATTTTGTCCTTTCCCTGAGATCTTACAAGTCTCTCTCTACTGGGCCTTCCCAAGGATGTTGCACTGGGAGCTCTTTCAGGGTCAGGGGATTGAGATCCAGCTTGTTACTGGCTTTAGCATATGAATACACCATGGGAAGCTTGCAAGGCTGTCCCATGTGGGCAGGAAACTCTCAGAAACTTGCCAGTTTCTCCCAGAGGGTGAAGTAGGCTACAAGATATCACTTATGGGAGCTTGCATTTAAGTCTCTGGATGTTGGCCGTTGATGGGATTAAACACCTGGGTTCCTCTGCCGGTACCTTCATGCATGAAGGTACTGGTATAAGTGATACTTATATCCAAATTTATTGCAGAAGGCTCTTGTTGAGTTTGATATTCAGGTGCATCAAAATGAATCTGAAACTATTGCTATGGATTGAATGGCTATTGCCCAAGAAAACTGATGTGCAGAATCCAAATCTGGCTGTGATGGTTTTAGGATGTGGGCCTTTGAGAGTGATTGGCTAGTGTGGTCCTATAGGAAAAGCACCCTTTTTTTTGGGGGGGGGCGTTGAGTTGGGGCCAACCTGGCTGTGCTCAGGGCTTACACACTTCTGGCTCTTTGGTCAGGGATGAGTCTTGGTGGGCTCAGGAGATCACATGGAGGGCTGGGCATCACCCCTTGGTCAGCCACATGCAAGGCAAGCCTACCGTTGTACTCTCTCAGGAAGACCCACTTTATGCCACCCATTAATCCAATTGCAAAGAATGGGTGACCAAGTGTGAAGATCAAATAATTCGGCCTTTGGGGCAGGAGCCGTAGGATAGTGGGTAGGACACATGCTCTGCATAGCTGACCTGGGTTAGATGCCCGACATCCTCTATGGTCCCCCTAGCACCACCACAAGTAATTCCTCAGTACAGAGCCAGGGGTTAGCCTTGGACATCGCCGGATGTGGCCCCCAAACCAATAACAGCAAAAACAATAATAACGAATCTTATACAACAAAAGACATGAGGAGTCCTTCTGTGGAGCACTGTGACTAGAACGCCTGCCTTGCATGAGTATGGTCACGAGTTCTAAACCTCCATGTCCCATATGCCAAGAGCAGAATCCGGCAGCTCTGGTGTTTGTGCTCCCCGGGGCTACATAAGATTTGCAACTACACCCCATCAGGTAAGGACCAGTACTACCAAGAGGCTGCAACAGCCTGTAAGCACAGGAAGCAAAGGCGGGAATTAGACCGAAGGCCCCGGGTCAGCAGGCTGGTGAGGGTCACGTGACAGGAAGCAGGAAGTACCTGCTCAGCCCCTCTGAGAGCAGCTGGGGGAGCCTGCACCCACCCCTCTGACTCCAGGCAGGAAGAGTCACTGTGTCTGATGGGAATACGTTGGTGGTTCCAGGGCGCAGTGAGGCAGAGGGTGCAGCCCTCGGGCAAGGGTGGATGGGGTGAAGGAGGCTGTGGCCCAGTGAACCCCAGGACCAGACTTCACAAGGGAAGAGTTTGAGTCTCGAGCCACTGGGGCTGGGATCAGTCTGTGTATCCCCTGATGCTGCTGTTTCTGCATTAGCCGCAGACATTGAGCTGGGTAGAACCCTGTGGGGCCTAGGGCGTGTCAGCCACGAGCAGGGTGGCGTGTGGGTGACTCTGTGCCCGTGGCTGGCTCTCAGACAGGGATCCTGCTGCACATTTGGATTCCAGAAAACTCCAGAAATCCCCAAAGATGCATCCAGATATGGTGGAGAGTTGGGGGGCGTGGAGGTGGGGGAAGAAATGAATGTCTTCAAACATTGGGTTTTTGTGGACTGGGTCGTGGCTGGTCACGGGTGGGTAAAGACATTTGACATGCTGCTTCTGGGCCAGGAGAGGCAGCAGAGCACGTAGGGCCCTTGCCTTGCATGCGGCTGGCCTGGGTTCCATCTCAGGCACCCACGGGATATCCTGGAGCCTACCAGGAATGACCCTGAGCGCAGGGCAAGGAGGAAGCCCTGAGCACTGTCAGCTACGGCCCCCAAAAAACAAAACCAGAAAATGCTGCTGATGGTTTCTTTCGGGGGTGCTTATTGGGCGTAGGAGGGACTTGTCAGTCATACAGGCCTGGATCTGGGGAACTGAGACCAAGTGTTCCATCCAGCCATGCCAGGCCGCTGGGATGGGTGGGCCTCAGGGACCCCAAGGACTACACCTTTTACTGATTGGGTCCCTCTCAAGTGAAAATAACGTCCAGTCTTGCATGTACTAGGCATGAACACACAGCCTCTGCTATACTTCATCACCCCATACCTGAGAATCTAGAGACAGACTCCTGACTTATTTTTCTCTAATATATGATATGTACATATGATATATTGTATATGCAATATGCCACATATTAAAAATATATTCAAATCATATATACTTAAATTATATGTTTTATATATATTACATGTATAATTTGAAGAGCTCTAGAGTTTTTTTTTGTTAATTTTTTCTTTTTGAGTCATACCTGGCAATGCACAGGGGTTATTCCTGCCTCATGCACTCAGGAATAACTCCTGGCAGTGCTCCAAGGACCAGATAGGATTCTGGAAATCCAACCTGGGTCAGCCTCGTGCAAGGCAAATTCCCCACCCACTGTGCTATCGCTCCAGCCCTGAAGAGCTCTGGTTCTGTTGTTTATTTAACTTCATTTTTTAAAAAAAAAACAGTTATTTTCAGTTTATTGACCATTTTTCTTATTAAAAAAGAGAACTGAGCCCAAACTCATCTACATGTCATTAGTATGGTCTCAAAACACGTATAGACTGTTCCACCTCCTTCCACCATAAACTCACCAACTAGGTTTGGGGGGGTGGGCATATAAACACATATTGATGTTTCATCCCTAACTTTACTCAAAATGTACTTAATTGGGGGGCCAGCGTCATACAACAGCAGTTAGGGTGATTCCCTTGCACCCCAGTGACCTGGGTTCAATTCCTGGCACTCCATAAGGTCCCCTGAGCCTGCTGGTGGCTGAAGTGATGGAGGGAAAGTGTCATCTCTGAATGCAGAGCCGGGAATAATCCCTGAGCACCAGGAGGTCTGACTCAATCTCCCACACCCCTGCCCCCTCCAAAACAAAGGTAAACGGGAAAAAAAAAGATGTACTTAATCTGATGGCACAGTGGTGAGAAATGGGACTCAACAGCCACGAACAGACTTGGGTGTGCCAATGACCAAGCCCGCACTGAGGTTTCAGGCGAGTCTGCTTCCTTAGCGGCACCAAAGTGGATTGTTACTACACGCCCAGAACAATGAAAGAAGAAAGCAAACGGTAACTGAATGAAAGTGTTGCATTTTTTAATCACGTTGAGAAACAGATACAGAGTTGTTCATGATTGGATTTCAGTCACAAGATGTTCCAACACCCAACCCGCCCCTCCCTCCCTCCCTCCCTCCCTCCCTCCCTCTGCTTCCAGGCATTGTAGGTTTGCAGTCAGATACTGAAAGGTTATTTTGTATATCCCTTACATCCTTTCAGCACTCAGTTCATGTCCAGGATTGTCACAGTGACCCCGTCTCCAGCCTAACTGTTGTCCTCAAGCCCACTCCACCCGCACTGGTGGCCAGCTTCTGACCACAGACCAGTCCTCCTGACCCTCACTCCTACTGACTTTGGGTATTAGTTTCATGCTATGTGTTTATCTTTATCTTCTGCAAATATCTGTCCCCTTCCTCTGACTTATTTCATGCAACATGATCCTCTCCACGTCCATCTGTGTATAAGCAAATTTCATGACTTTATTTTTCCTAGAGGCTGTGTAGTATTCCATTGTGTAGATGTCATTTATGTAACTTATCCAGTCATTTATTCCTGGGTACTTGGGCTGTTTCCAGATTCTGGCTACTGTGACTGGTGCTGCAATGAACAGAGGAGTGAACATGGCATTTCTGCTGTGTGTTGTTGGTCCCTCGGTATATTCCCAGAAGTGGTATTGCTGGGTCATAAACAACTCCGTTTCTGCTTCTATTTTGAGGTATAACCATATTGTTTTCCAGAGTGAGGCCCAGTTGGCATTCCTACTAACAAGGAATGAGACCATATTGTTTTCCAGAGTGAGGCCCAGCTGGCATTCCTACTAACAAGGAATGAGAGTCCCTTTCTTCCTGCAAAAGTCCCAGCAGTGGTTGCTGTTGTTCTTTTTGAAGTGTGGCAGTGCCTATGGTGTGAGATGATCTCTTATTTTTGCTTTGGTCTGCATCTCCCGAGTGTTACTGATGCAGAGCATAATATAGGAATGTGTTCTCCTTCCTGGGAAAAAATATGTCTTTGTCCTGTCTTGGATTTTTAAAAATTACTTCCATTGAGGCGGCCGGAGCAATAGCACAGCAGGGAGGGTGTTTGCCTTGCACTCGGATGACCTGGGTTCAATCCTGGCATCCCATATGGTCCCCCACGCACCACCAGGAGTAATTCCTGGTGCAGAGCCAGGAGTAATCTCTGAGCAATGATGTTGGGTATGACCCAAAAAGCAAAAAAAGAACCAAAAAATATTTCCATGGAGCTTTCCATCTGACATTGGCTCAGAGGGAGAAACTCCAGGAGAGTCTCTAAGGAGGGTCAGGGAGGGCCAGGGAAGGATCAGGGAGGGTCAGGGAGGGGCAAGGAGGGTCTCCAACCAGGATATATGAGTGGAGGGGCTCAGAGAAGCCTTAACCAGTGTCTGCCAGAGATTCTGAGAAGAGGCAGGACTCCATCAACCTTCCAGAACCTTCTAGGACACATCCATTCCCGAGACAATGGCCCATTGTCACCATCACTCCGGGATGAACACCATGGGCCACACCAGCGCCCCAACTTTTCCTGGGACCATGGACCACTCGCAGCATCACTCCGGGATGAGCACCCTGGGCCACACCAGCGCCCCAACTTTTCCTGGGACCATGGACCACTCGCACCATCACTCCGGGGTGAGCACCATGGGCCACCCCAGCACCGTGGCCCCTTCTCACCAGCCCCCAGCCACCTCGGGGCCCCACTCCCACAGCGACGGCGCACACTCGATGCCCATGACCTTCTACTTCGGCTACAAGAACGTGGAGCTGCTGTTTGCGGGGCTGCTGATAGACTCGGCTGTCGCCATGGCCGTAGCTTTCCTGGCTGTGTTTCTGCTGGCCCTGGGCTACGAGGGTCTCAAGAGAGCTCGAGAGAGTCTCCGCGCCCAGTGCTCGGCTCCCCCCAGACCAGACAGAACCTGCCCCGAGGAGACGCCCCGGCAGCAGCTGCTGAGCGCCGCTCACCTCCTGCAGACGGCCCTGCACGTGCTCCAGCTGGCCCTGAGCTACCTGCTGATGCTGACCGCCATGACCTACAACGCCTACCTCGGCCTAGCCTTGCTGGCGGGGGCCGGCGCCGGCTACTGGCTCTTTGGCGGGAGGAAGGCGGAGGACGTGGAGTCCCGGAACCATGACGTGAACACAGTGGAGCTCTATGTTGTTGGCAGTGGGAACTGACCCTCCCTGCAGGGATGAGCCCTCCCATCCTCGTCCCTACAGCATCTTCTTGACGCCTCTGGATCACAGCAATTCTGGTGAGCTTGACTCTTCTGGGCTCACGTGGCGACAGCTCCTGGCAGCTGCTTCCTGATGAGCTGGACTCAGGAGGAGAGGAAGCGCCTGGACCACCCCGTCTCCCTGGGTCTGTGTCTCCTCTAATGCACATCCCAGAACCTGGCTCCCCTGGTGACTGTGTTCCTGCTTTGTTTCACTGATTTGGGGGTGTATTGGGGTTACCCTGGGTGAGGGGATGGAAAGGGATGAGCTCTGTCAGCCAGAACTGTTGGTGGGCAAAGTATATTTGTTATTTTCAGCGAATCCAGAAACCAAACTTGGCAATAAACTCCTGAGTGTGTGTGCTCTTCAAGGCGAACTCCTTTGTCTTTTTTTTTGGGGGGGGGGTCGATGCTCTGGAAGGACTCAGTGGAGGTGGGTGGCCAGTCAGGGACTGAGTGGAGAGTGTCCAAGCATGGTTTTGAGAGTGACTGGATCTTTCCTAGATCTTGCTCCTTGGAGCTGGATGATAGCACAGCGGGTAGGACGCTTGCCTTGCATGCGGCTGACCTGGGTTAGAATCCCAGCATCCCATATGGTTCCCTAAGCAGCGTCAGGGGTAATTCCTGAGTGCAGAGTCAGGAGTAACCCCTGTGTTTGCTGGGTGTGACCCAAAAAGCAGAAAAAAATTATAGATCCTGCTTCTTCTTGCATTAAGGTTTTGTTGTCAGAACTGTCTCTGGGTGCCATTGAAGGGCATTAGCAACCAGGATCCTGGGACTCACAAATGAATCTCAGAAGAGAGCAACAGGCTGCAGAGATCTGTCTGGACTGCAATTACTTAAAATCTTTTGAGTTCCCAGGAGTGCATGCTACTAAGGTGGCCGTGCAACATCTCATTTATTTTTTTACTTTTTTTGTTGAATCACTGTGAGATAGACCCTTACAGACGTCTCCTACTGTTCATCACAAGCAACACAAAATAAATGATCCAGCATCTGCCCGTGGGCAGGCTTGAGTGGTGGTGGGATAACTCTAAATGATGGTGGTGTGAAGGTGTAATGGTGGTGGGATTGGTGTTGAAATACTGAGTGTCATCAATGATTGTGAACAACTTTGGAAAATTAAAAAAATTAAAATTGCATGGGCAATAGTGGCAGTCAAGGGGAGCGAACGTTCTATTTTGAATCTACCCTGAACTCTCTCCCTTCCTTTGGTTACCTGCATGGTCCCCAGCAAAAGGTAGCAGGGCTGGAGAGAAGGTTCAGGGGATAAGGCTCTGGCATTGCACACGGGTCATCTGTGTTTGATCCTCAGCTCTCCATGCTGGCCCCCTGAGACCGACTGGGAGGAACCCTGAGCACAGTGTAAGGCCTAGCAAGTGAATGAAGAGAGTTTGGGATTTTGACGGGGAGAAAAAGGAAGAGGAGTCCCGGAGATACTCGGCCCTGCTCTGTGCATGATGGTTTAGTGCCAGGCCTGACATGCGTGTTGGTGGCCCTTGTGCCACACCTGGTGGTGCCGGGGTCTACAAGCTTCACCCTGCATGTCCGACAGTGACAGCTGTGCGGGAGCCAGCTCAGGGTCCTTGCCCCGCCCTGCCTAAAGCCCAGAACCTCACCCAGTGCCCGAGCCCACCCACTGCTGTCCTGGGGAACATGGACGGACACTGAGCAGCAGACATCTCTCCCCAGGCTCGCTGCCCAGAGACACGGGACAGGGACCCGACCTTCCCCCCAAGGACCAGCCTGGACTTCAACGGATGGTTTGTTCCTCAGACGCAGGGAGGCGGGAGCCTGGTTAGGCCCCTCGGCGGGGCTCAGGGTGGTCTGTGGCCCCTCGCCTTGCTCCTGCGGCCCCGATTCCACCCAACCATGAAAAAAAGTAGGAAACAGCCAGTGTTTTCCTTTACACAAGATCATTCTGTTGAAGCCCATGGGAAATACATACTGAGATTGTGAATCAATGGGCTGTGAACTGTTTCCAATATTTGCTCCAATCTGTGTCCTGTGATTGAGCACTATCTATGACACAGTTTCCCTAGAATACCATTTCTCCTTCAAAGCCTCTGTGTATTTCTAAGCTGCTTTAATTTAAAAATGAATTAGGCTAAAAAAAAAGGGGGGGGCTGGAGCAATAGCACAGCAGGTAGGGCTTTTGCCTTGCACGAGGCCAACCCAGGTTCGATTCCCAGCATCCCATATGGTCCCCCGAGCACCGCCAGGGATGGTTCCTGAGTGCAGAGCCAGGAGTAACCCCTGTGCATCGCCAGGTGTGATCCAAAAAGCAAATAAATAAAAAAAAATGAATTAGGCTAAAACAAAGGCAGCTCACCACTATGGCTAGACAGGATCCTTCTAACCTGCGGTGGTCTCCGGGGGGTGCGTGTCAAGTGTGGAGGCTCACCCTGTGTCCACTCCTTCAGTGTAGGGTCTTGCACACACGCTTGCCGGGTGAGATGTGGGTGTCAGCAGCCATGGGGTGGTGTCCAGGGCCATCTGCATCCTCTCCTGATGGTACATTTTCTCAGGGAAATGGGGAGCAGGAACTGTGCTGAAGGTGAGCACTGTGCGAGGAGTGGATGTAGCCCAGAGAGTGGTGCTTTGGGCTTATTTCTGGAACTGCGCTCAGGGATTCGTCCTCCCCGGCTCGGGGAACCGTGTACGGAGGCCGGGATGGACTCTGGGTCAGCCCAGAGCAAGGCAAGTGCTCTTTGCGCTGTGCTATCGCCCGAGCCTCCATGAGGGCAGCAGGATTAGAATCCTTATAGGAAAAGACCCAGAAGGGTCCCCCCCGCACCCCAGTCCCACCCAGCCCTGTACCAGGTGAGGACGCAGCAAGACCACCAGCCCGCCAACCAGCAAGAGAGGTTGCAGCGGAGAACTAATTGCTGGTGCCTGGATTTGGTTTTTGTCTCTTGGGTTTTAGTTTAGTTTGGTTTGATTGCTTTGGGGCCACACAGGCAATCCTCAGGGCCTACTCCTCAGTCTGTGCTCAGGGGTCACTGCTGACTGTGCTCAACGGATCACATGTGATGCCTGAGTTTGAAGCAGGGTTTTTACAGGTGGTGGGACTGCATGTGACACAAATATCATACCTCATACATACATAACTGTAGGAGAACATTGGGTTTATCCTTTCAGCCCTGTTGCAGAGAACTTAGGTTTATCGGGTTACACCCATCACAGTGCTCCCAAGACACTCCCATTCCTTTGTTTATCTGTAAAGTCTTCTCTGCATCCTCCTTCCCAACCAGTCAATCACCTTTTCCCTAATCAGATTCTGTTGTAAGATCAGATCCTTCTAAGGACTCTGAATTTGTATTGTAAGTTAGTGTCCTTTGCATAGTTTACCTTAAAGCAATGTCCTTTCTGTATGGACACAGGAAGACAGTTAATATTATGCTTTGTAACTTGGGAGTTGACTGACTCCAAATAATATTTACTCCTGGGCATCTGCTTTCTCAACTCAGTTGCCCTTAGTTCCCAGCACCCCAAAAGCAGGGTCCTGACAAGGGTCAGGATTGATCCAGGGCAAGCTGTGAGCTACCCAGGCATCGAAATGGGCCAGGCCAAAGCACCACAATACTCAACTATAAGTTGAGGGCATGATCACGGACAAATGCTGTCATGATCCAAAGGTAACGAGACTAGGACCCTGCTGGGGTTAGCAAGATTAACCTGGCCTGAGAACTGTGGTCTGGAATGTAGAGTGAGATGTCCTCAGGAAGAACCAAACTTTAAGCTTATCTCTTACTGTGCTCATACAGAATGACATTGCTAGCCATATTAGAAGTAGATTCACTACAACTATGTAAGTGGATTACTAGCTGAGGAAAGGAGAAAGCAACATACCCTTGTTTGGATCCCACCCTTGGGCAGATCTCTTAGTCATCTTCTTAGATGAGATTTTCTCCTTGAGGAGTGGTCTTACCTCTTCGTTGAGGTACTAATGTTCCTACCCACCTTTGTGTCACCATCCTATGTGATTGCTATATAAACTGATGCTGTAGGAGAATTAAGGGAGAACTCACAGAAGTAGGGGGAACACACAGAAGCGAGAGAGAGAGAGAAGCAGAACGGGAACGGAAATTGGAATAAACTGCAATTGACACTGACCAGCGTGGCACTTGTACCTTCCTTCACCTGCCCGTCTCCATCAGCCTCCATCCCGTCTCACGCTGGGGGAAGTGGCGTGAGACTACCGAATGCGGGCGGTGGGAGAGATAGAGCTCACTGCGCTGCTGGCCTCTTTTGTGAATACATATATAACATATATACACATATATACATACATACTTGGCCCAGACAGTGCCTGGGCCTGAGACAGTCCCTGTGGGCGGGAAGTGCAGTCTTTGTTGCAGTTGTTTCTAGTTCTCGGATTCTGTGTCTAATGCATGGGCTCCATCCCTGGCTCCCTGGGATTATGCTTTCGCTTGTGTGTTGTGCTTATGATGGTTTCTTATCCTTTTCTTTGTTATGAAAATTGTTGCCCAGTGAACCCAGACCCCAAACTTCACGATAAACACTTCACAACAAACACTTGAGCTCTTGGGCTCAATGGGTAGGAACTCTCCAGAGCGTGTTCCTATGTGTGATGATCTGGCCAGAAGTTTCTAGCATGTGCACAGGGCGGGTGGTGCATGCTAGAAGCAGTAGCCAGAGCAGACTAGCCCTATGCTGGGACGCTCCGCACTTTAGACCAGAGCTGGATTCTGGACTCAGGGTTGGGGATGCTCTGGCACCCGGTGTATGGCAACACTTGGGACCATGAACCACTTTGCAAGCTCTCGGGAGGTTCAATAACAGCTTTTGGAAGGATGAGGATTCCCTGGCCTGCAGACAATCTCAGGGCCCTGGGGATAAGAAGAGAAACCCAGGGGTGGGCGACCAGAATGCTGCAGGGGTGAAGCTTGAGTCTTGCCTGGCCTGCAGCAGCCCGAGCCAGGGGTTTGCACACCCTCCCCCAGGTGTCAGAGCTGCAGCCCTGGCTGAGCCCACCGCAGCCGGGAGTGAAGCTGGTGCCCCCCAGCTCTGCTGCGTCCAAGGAACACCACATGCTGCAGCAACCGTTGACTGTCTGGTACATGGACCAAGTCTAGGACCACCGGCAACCCCCGACGACTCCCCAAAGCAGGAGAAAGCAATTCAAGCTCCTCCTTCATTAGATGTGATGACCTAGGCACCAGGCAAAGAGAAATGTTCCTCATATTTCTTTCTAAATTGAAACTTTTATTCCCCCCACCAGTTATACTCTTTTTTATGTGTGAGATTCTGGTTGCCGGGCCTGTGGTGCTAGTGAGGTTCTCTTGGCTCTGCTCAGGGGTCACTCCTGGGGGAGCACACATGAGGAGGCAAGGATTGAACCCAGCTGTAGCAAACTACCCCTGTTTGTTCTCTTTGGCCAATATAATCTTCCGGATTTGACAAGATCATTATAATCCAAAGAGCAGCAGGACCCCCGTGAGAGAGCCAACCTCCCCCAGAACACACATCCACGGGCAGCGCCCCTCCTCCTGATCTTCACCCGACCCCCCCATGCATGCTAGAAGTTTCTGGTCAGCTCATCACACACAAGGACACACTCTAGAATGTTCCCAATCATTGAGCCCAAAGGCTCAAGGGTTTTATTATGAAGTTTGAATTCTGGGTTCACCAGGAAATAATGTTCATGACTAAGAAAAAAATGAGAAAGCATCAAAACCACAAGACAAAAACAAAAGCATGATCTTGAGGAGCCAGGGATAGAGTCCGGGCATTAGACAAGACACAGAACATGGACCATAAAGCAGGAGTCCCTGAGCAGTCCTGGGGCTTCATTTCCGCTCACCAGGAAACAGTGTCCAGGAGCAGTGTCCTCTTAGCTCAGGAGTCGTCACAGCTGCCATCCGAAGGCCTCAGGAGGGACGAGGACGGGAGGGCTCATCCCCGCAGGGCAGGAGCTTCCCCCGCCAATCTCATGGAGCTCGACCTTGTTCACGTCATGGTTCCGGGACTCCACGTGCTCTGCCTTCTTCCTGCCAAAGAGCCAGTAGCCGGCGCCGGCCCCCGCCAGCAAGGCCAGGCCCAGGTAGGCGTTGTAGGTCATGGCGGTCAGCATCAGCAGGTAGCTCAGGGCCAGCTGGAGCACGTGCAGGGCCGTCTGCAGGAGGTGAGCGGCGCTCAGCAGCTGCTGCCGGGGCGTCTCCTCGGGGCAGCTTCCTTCTGGTCTGGGGGGAGCCGAGCACCGGGCGCGGAGACTCTCTCGAGCTCTCTTGAGTCCCTCGTAGCCCAGGGCCAGCAGAAACACAGCCAGGAAAGCCAGGGCCATGGCCAGAGCCGAGTCGATCAGCAGCCCCGCAAACAGCAGCTCCACGTTCTTGTAGCCGAAGTAGAAGGTCGTGGGCATCGAGTGTGCGCCGTCACCGTGGGAGTGGGGCCCCGAGGTGGCCGGGGGCTGCTGAGGAGGGGCCGGGGTGCTGGGGTGGCCCATGGTGCTCATCCCGGAGTGATGGTGCGAGTGGTCCATGGTCCCAGGAATGCTGTGTCCTAGAAGATTCTGGAAGGATGCTGGAGTCCTGCACTGCAGCCTCTTCTCAGAGTCTCTAGCAGCACCAAGTAAGGCTCCTCAGAGCCCTGCCTCTTATGTACACTGGGAGGAGACCCTCCCTGACCCTCCCAGACCCTCCCTGACTCTACCTTGAGACCCACCCTATAGACCCTCCCCAGAGACCCTGACTGAGAGATCAACTCTTCAGACCAGCCTTGCTGGTCACAATGGCTAAAATCTCAAAACAAACAAAAAGAGAAATAATATTCTCAGCTCTATCCAGGTAATATTATTATCCAGGTATTATCTATGATCGTAGGAAGGGAATCAATCGTTCTCGAGGAAAAGCAGTTCTTCCTTCTGACTAAAATGTGATCTTTTTTCTTTTCCTTTTGGTTCGGGGCCACACCCAGAGACGCTCAGGGGTTCCTGGGGTCCCGCACTCAGGAATTGCCCCTGACAGTGCTTGAGTGGGATGCCAGGTATTGAACCAGGTGAGCCGTGTGCAAGGCAGGTGCCCTACCCGCTGTACATCGCTCTGCCCCTCTCAAGTGGGTTCACGTGAAGCAAAATAAAGCCCAAGAATGTTGCAAAAGCTGATTTCAAAATACCATGATGACAGTGACGGAGGCTCTGGGCTGGGCCGTGTAAGTTCTCTGGGTGCCAGAGATGCGGTCTCCAGGAGGCGCTGCCTAACCAAGTTCAGTGCACACGAGTTTGAAGACATGGGGGCTGAAGAGCCCACATTCCAGATGGCTGTGGGGTGAAATACTCCCCAAATTGTTGGCTACTGGATAGAGAATTGAGGCATGAAAAGAGTACACTAAAGCCAGAGCGACCAAGCACAACCTAAGCAGCATATTTTCACACTTGACTGCCCAAACATAAATCCTACGTTTGGAACCAGAGACACAGTACCCTCTGTGCCTCGCCCCAGCGATAATTTACAGAAGAACAGAAAAATGTGACTCTATACTTCCCGTCTAGTTATTATAAATGACCCAAGATGGTGGATTTAGGAAACAAGGTCCTTGAAGCAACTATCACAATTCTGTCCGAAAAAAATCTAAGGCAAATTATGCAAATACTTCAACTAGAGAATATATGCAAAGACAGTAATTATGCAGGGTTCCCTGAACACTTTCGGGGGCAAGATGAGCCAGAATTACCCCCAGAGCATCCCAACATGTAGCCCCCAAACCAACCACCACAGAGACGCCAACTCAGAGGAAACAACCCCCAGATGCACAACCAAGGGGAGAGCCTGTGACCGGCCAACCCACTGATAAGCTGTGACAAAGGAGCTCCAGCCCCTGAAGGGACCGACACCAGGTGACCCTCTGGTCACTGAGTCTCTATAAGGACAGAGCAGGAGCTCAGCAGGGGACAGGCCCGACCAGCTGCCGCAAGTTCATCAGCCAAAGTGGCCTCAGCGAAACCTCCTCAGGCGCGAACAGCCCCAGGGAAGGGCCGCTGGGAACCCCGGGAGGAAACGGGCCCTGCAGCCAGGCCAGCGGGAGCCGAGTCCTCCAAGCCACGGGCACACCGAGACCTCAGGGGGCCAACCTCGGCCTGCAGGGGACACAGGGGCACCTCTGTGCCTCCCACGGGACTGGCAGCACAGCCCGGACACACTGTCCCCTGCCGTGTCCTTCCCGCAGCCTCCCCTGGTGACTCTGTGCCTGTCCTGCCCCGGGGGCTACGGGCAGAGCCTGGCCCAACCCCGGGCAGCTGCTTCCCCACACAGGACTGAGGGCGCAGGCCTGTCCCTGCCCAGATCCCTGGGGAAGAGGCGGGGACCAGACGCTCTGGGCTCTGACCCGTCCCCGTGACTCCATCTCACTGCAGCTCAGAGTCATCCTCGGGGAGACTGTGCCGGCCCAGACCCTCCCCAGACTCCCAACACCTGCTGCTGACCGCGCCCTCCTAGTCCCGCCTCGGGACCTGTGCCGACCCCGTGACTCCCCAGCCTCGTTTCTGCACTGAGGGTGGCCACCCGTGGTTCAGGGCCGTCCGGGTGCGAGTCTCCAGTCACTGCTTTGGTTGCGTTGTGCTTGGTTGGGTCGATGCCAGGGTCCTGCTGAATTAAAGACCTGGGAGGACCCTCCTGCAGCGTGTTGCCGAGAGTGTGCGGACATTGGGACTCTGGCGAGAGACCGCACAGCGGGAAGGCGCTGATCTCCCGTGTGGCTGACCTGGGCTCCATCCCGGGCACCACATATGGCCCGACCAGCTGCCGCAAGTTCATCAGCCAAAGTGGCCTCTGTGAAACCTCCTCAGGCACGAACAGCCCCAGGGAAGGGCCGCTGGGAATCCCGGGAGGAAACGGGCCCTGCAGCCAGGCCAGCGGGAGCCGAGTCCTCCAAGCCACGGGCACACCGAGACCTCAGGAGGCCAACCTCGGCCTGCAGGGGACACAGGGGCACCTCTGCAGGCTCCCACGGGATATCCTGGAGCCTACCAGGAATGACCCTGAGCGCAGGGCAAGGAGGAAGCCCTGAGCACTGTCAGCTACGGCCCCCAAAAAACAAAACCAGAAAATGCTGCTGATGGTTTCTTTCGGGGGTGCTTATTGGGCGTAGGAGGGACTTGTCAGTCATACAGGCCTGGATCTGGGGAACTGAGACCAAGTGTTCCATCCAGCCATGCCAGGCCTCTGGGATGGGTGGGCCCCAGGGATCCCCAGGACTACACCTTTTACTGATTGGGTCCCTCTCAAGTGAAAATAACGCCCAGTCTTGCATGTACTAGGCATGAATACACAGCCTCTGCTATACTTCATCACCCCATACCTGAGAATCTGTAGACAGACTCCTGAGTTATTTTTCTCTAATATATGATATGTATATATGATATATGGTATATGCAATATGCCACATATTAAAAATATATTCAAATCATATATACTTAAATTATATGTTTTATATATATTACATGTATAATTTGAAGAGCTCTAGAGGTTTTTTTTTGTTAATTTTTTCTTTTTGAGTCATACCTGGCAATGCACAGGGGTTATTCCTGGCTCATGCACTCAGGAATAACTCCTGGCGGTGCTCCAAGGACCAGATAAAATTCTGGAAATCCAACCTGGGTCAGCCTCGTGCAAGGCAAATTCCCCACCCACTGTGCTATCGCTCCAGCCCTGAAGAGCTCTGGTTCTATTGTTTATTTAACTTCTTTTTTTTTTAAAAAAAGTTATTTTCAGTTTATTGACCATTTTTCTTATTAAAAAAGAGAACTGAGTCCAAACTCATCTGCATGTCATTAGTATGGTCTCAAAACACGTATAGACTGTTCCACCTCCTTCCACCATAAACTCACCAACTAGGTTTGGGGGTGGTGGGCATATAAACACATATTGATGTTTCATCCCTAACTTTACTCAAAATGTACTTAATTGGGGGGCCAGTGTCATACGACAGCAGTTAGGGTGATTCCCTTGCACCCCAGTGACCTGGGTTCAATTCCTGGTACTCCATAAGGTCCCCTGAGCCTGCTGGTGGCTGAAGTGATGGAGGGAAAGTGTCATCTCTGAATGGAGAGCTGGGAATAATCCCTGAGCACCAGGAGGTCTGACTCAATCTCCCACACCCCTGCCCCCTCCAAAACAAAGGTAAACGGAAAAAAAAAGATGTACTTAATCTGATGGCACATTGGTGAGAAATGGGACTCAACAGCCATGAACAGACTTGGGTGTGCCAATGACCAAGCCCACACTGAGGTTTCAGGCATGACTGCTTCCTTAGCGGCACCAAAGTGGATTGTTACTACACGCCCAGAACAATGAAAGAAGAAAACTAACGGTAACTGAAAAAAAAGTGTTGCCATTTTTAATCACGTTGAGAAACAGTTACAGAGTTGTTCATGATTGGATTTCAGTCACAAGATGTTCCAACACCCAACCTGCGCCTCCCTCGCTCCCTCCCTCCCTCCCTCCCTCCCTCCCTCCCTCTCCCTCCCTCCCTCCCTCCCTCCCTCCCTCCCTCCCTCCCTCCCTCACTCACTCCCCTTCCAGGCATTGTAGGTTTGCAGTACAGATACTGAAAGGTTATTTTGTATATCCCTTACATCCTTCCAGCACTCAGTTCATGTCCAGGATTGTCACAGTGGCCCCGTCTCCAGCCTAACTGTTGTCCTCAAGCCCACTCCACCCGCACTAGTGGCCAACTTCTGACCACAGACCAGTCCTCCTGACCCTCACTCCTACTGCCTTTGGGTATTAGTTTCATGCTATGTGTTTATCTTTATCTTCTGCAAATATCTGTCCCCTTCCTCTGACTTATTTCATGCCACATGATCCTCTCCACGTCCATCCGTGTATAAGCAAATTTCATGACTTTATTTTTCCTAGAGGCTGTGTAGTATTCCATTGTGTAGATGTCATTTATGTCATTTATCCAGTCATTTATTCCTGGGTACTTGGGCTGTTTCCAGATTCTGGCTATTGTGACTGGTGCTGCATGAACAGAGGAGTGAACATGGCATTTCTGCTGTGTGTTGTTGGTCCCTCCGGTATATTCGCAGAAGTGGTATTGCTGGGTCATAAACAACTCCATTTCTGCTTCTATTTTGAGGTATAACCATATTGTTTTCCAGAGTGAGGCCCAGTTGGCATTCCTACTAACAAGGAATGAGAGTCCCTTTCTTCCTGCAAAAGTCCCAGCAGTGGTTGCTGTTGTTCTTTTTGAAGTGTGCCAGTGCCTATGGTGTGAGATGATCTCTCATTTTTGCTTTGGTCTGCATCTCCTGAGTGTTACTGATGCAGAGCATAATATAAGAATGTGTTCTCCTTCCTGGGAAAAAAAAATGATATGTTTTTTCCTGTCTTGGATTTTTAAAAATTACTTCCATTGAGGCGGCCGGAGCAATAGCACAGCAGGGAGGGTGTTTGCCTTGCACGCGGCTGACCTGGGTTCAATCCTCGGCATCCCATATGATCCCCCACGCACCACCAGGAGTAATTCCTGGTGCAGAGCCAGGAGTCATCTCTGAGCAATGATGTTGGGTGTGACCCAAAAAGCAAAAAAAAAAAAAAAAAATTTACTTCCATGGAGGCTTTCCATCTGAGATTGGCTCAGAGGGAGAAACTCCAGGGAGAGTCTCTAAGGAGGGTCAGGGAGGGCCAGGGAAGGATCAGGGAGGGGCAGGGAGGGGCAAGGAGGGTCTCCAACCAGGATATATGAGTGGAGGGGCTCAGAGAAGCCTTAACCAGTGTCTGCCAGAGATTCTGAGAAGAGGCTGCAGTGCAGGACTCCATCAACCTTCCAGAACCTTCTAGGACACATCCATTCCTGAGACAATGGCCCATTGTCACCATCACTCCGGGATGAACACCATGGGCCACACCAGCACCCCAACTTTTCCTGGGACCGTGGACCACTCGCAGCATCACTCTGGGATGAGCACCCTGGGCCACACCAGCGCCCCAACTTTTCCTGGGACCATGGACCACTCGCACCATCTCTCCGGGATGAGCACCATGGGCCACCCCAGCACCCCGGCCCCTTCTCACGAGCCCCCGGCCACCTCGGGGCCCCACTCCCACGGCGGCGGCGCACACTCGATGCCCATGACCTTCTACTTCGGCTACAAGAACGTGGAGCTGCTGTTTGCGGGGCTGCTGATCAACTCGGCTCTGGCCATGGCCGTGGCTTTCGTGGCTGTGTTTCTGCTGGCCCTGGGCTACGAGGGTCTCAAGAGAGCTCGTGAGAGTCTCCGCGCCCAGTGCTCAGCTTTCCCCAGACCAGAAGGAAGCTGCCCCAAGGAGACGCCCCGGCAGCAGCTGCTGAGCGCCGCTCACCTCCTGCAGACGGCGCTGCACGTGCTCCAGCTGGCCCTGAGCTACCTGCTGATGCTGACCGCCATGACCTACAACGCCTACCTGGGCCTGGCCTTGCTGGCGGGGGCCGGCGCCGGCTACTGGCTCTTTGGCGGGAGGAAGGCGGAGGACGGGGAGTCCCGGAACCATGATGTGAACACAGTGGAGCTCTATGATGTTGGCAGTGGGAACTGACCCTCCCTGCAGGGATGAGCCCTCCCGTCCTCGTCCCTACAGCATCTTCTTGACGCCTCTGGATCACAGCAATTCTGGTGAGCTTGACTCTTCTGGGCTCACGTGGCGACAGCTCCTGGCAGCTGTTTCCAGATGAGCTGGACTCAGGAGAGGAAGCGCCTGGACCGCCCCGTCTCCCTGGGTCTGTGTCTCCTCTAATGCACATCCCAGAACCTGGCTCCTCTGGTGACTGTTCCTGCTTTGTTTCACTGATTTGGGGGTGTATTGGGGTTACCCGGGTGAAGGGATGGAAAGGGATGAGCTCTGTCAGCCCGAATTGTTGGGGGACAAAGTATATTTGTTATTTTTAGCGAATCCAGAAACCAAACTTGGCAATAAACTCCTGAGTGTGTGTGCTCTTCGAGGTGTACTCTTTTGTCATTTTTGGGGGTCGATGCTCTGGAAGGACTCAGTGGAGGTGGGTGGGCCAGCCAGGGACTGAGTGGAGAGTGTCCAAGGATGGTTTTGAGAGTGACTGGATCTTTTCTAGATCTTGCTCCTTCTTGGAGCTGGATGATAGCACAGCGGGTAGGGCGTTTGCCTTGCATGCGGCTGACCCGGGTTAGTATCCCAGCACCCCATAAGGTTCTCTAAGCAGCGTCAGGGGTAATTCCTGAGTGCAGAGCCAGGAGTAACCGCTGTGCATTGCCGGTGTGACCCAAAAAGCAGGAAAAAATACAGATCCTGCTCCTTCTTGCATTAAGGTTTTGTCATCAGAACTATCTCTGGGTGCCATTGAAGGGCATTAGTGACCAGGATCCTGGGACTCACAAATTAATCTTGGAAGAGAGCAACAGGCTGCAGAGATCTGTCTGGACTGCAATTACTTAAAATCTTTGAGTTCCCAGGAATGCATGCTACTAAGGTGACCGTGCAATGTCTCATTTGTTTTTTTACTTTTTTTGTTGAATCGCTGTGAGATAGACCCTTACAGACATCTCATACTGTTCATCACAAGCAACACAAAATAAATGATCCAGCATCTGCCCGTGGGCAGGCTTGAGTGGTGGTGGGATAACTCTAAATGATGGTGGTGTGAAGGTGTAATGGTGGTGGGATTGGTGTTGAAATACTGAATGTCATCAATGATTGTGAACAACTTTGTGAAAATTTAAAAAATTAAAGATTGCATGGGCAATAGTGGCAGTAAGGGGAGCGAACGTTCTATTTTGAATCCACCCTGAACTCTCTCCCTTCCCTTGGTTACCTGCATGGTCCCCAGCAAAGGCAGCAGGGCTGGAGAGAAGGTTCAGGGGATAAGGCTCTGGCATTGCACACGGGTCATCTGTGTTTGATCCTCAGCTCTCCGTGCTGGGCCCCTGAGACCGCCTGGGAGGAACCCTGAGCACAGTGTAAGGCCTAGCAAGTGAATGAAGAGAGTTTGGGATTTTGAAGGGGAGAAAAAGGAAGAGGAGTCCCGGAGATACTCGGCCCTGCTCTGTGCATGATGGTTTAGTGCCAGGCCCGATATGCATGTTGGTGGTCCGTGTGCCATGTTGGTGGTGCCTGGGTCTGCAGGCTTCACCCTGCATGTCTGGCAGGGACAGCCGTACAGGAGCCAGCTCAGGGACCTTGCCCCGCCCTGCCCACAGCCTAGCACCTCACCCAGTGCCCGAGCCCAGCCGTTGCTGTCCCGGGGAACATGGACGGACACTGAGCAGCAGACGTCTCTCCCCAGGCTCGCTGCCCAGAGACACGGGCCAGGGACCCGACCTTCTCCCCAAGGACATGGCGTCTGGGCCCTGCACCCAGACAGGCTCCCCTCCTCCCCGGCAGCTGGGGACACCGGGCAGGGGACTGAGGCTCACCCAGGCCAAGCCCGGACAGCACAGGGAGAGCTGCAGCCTGCGGGCATCAGAGTTAGTCGCCCTCTCGGTGCTCCAGCAGAGCTGGGCTTACCCGGCGCTGCCCAGGGCTCCCCCGGCTGTGCTCTGGGGCCCGAGGGCACCCCAATGATGACCAGCCTGGACTTCAATGGATGGTTTGTTCCTCAGATGCAGGGAGGCGGGAGCCTGGTTAGGCCCCTCGGCGGGGCTCAGGGTGGTCTGTGGCCCCTCGCCTTGCTCCTGCGGCCCCGATTCCACCCAACCATGAAAAAAAAGCAGGAAACAGCCAGTGTTTTCCTTTACACAAGATCATTCTGTTGTAGCCTATGAGAAATACATACTGAGATTGTCAATCAATGAGCTGTGAACTGTTTCCAATATTTGCTCCAATCTGTGTCCTGTGATTGAGCATTATCTCTGACACGGTTTCCCCAAAATACCATTTCTCCTTCAAAGCCTCTGTGTATTTCTAAGCTGCTTTAATTTAAAAATGAATTAGGCTAAAACAAAGGCAGCTCACCACTATGGCTAGACAGGATCCTTCTATCCTGCGGTGGTCCCTGGGGGTGCGTGTCAAGTGTTGAGGTCACCCCCGTGTCCACTCCTTCAGTGTAGGGTCTTGCACACACGCTTGCCCTGGTGAGATATGGGTGTCAGCAGCCATGGGGTGGTGTCCGGAGCCATTTGCATCTTCTCCTGATCAGGAAAATGGGGAGCAGGAACTGTGCTTGAGGTGAGCACTGTGGGAG
Organism: Sorex araneus; assembly: GCF_027595985.1. NCBI lineage: Eukaryota > Metazoa > Chordata > Mammalia > Eulipotyphla > Soricidae > Sorex > Sorex araneus. The sequence continues at coordinate 9,147,657 of NC_073304.1, forward strand.
GAGTGGACACAGCCTAGAGGGGTAATGAAGATGCACAGATCCTAAGGGGAGGCTCTGGGGGGACAGGATCAGCACTGTGGCTTTCTCAGACGGCGCCCAGCCAGTGGTGCTTTGGGCTTGTTTCTGGCTCTGCGCTCAGGGATTCGTCCTCGCCGGCTTGGGGAACCATGTACGGAGGCCGGGATGGACTCTGGGTCAGCCACGAGCAAGGCAAGTGCTCTCTGAGCTGGGCTATCGCCCGAGCCTCCACGAGGACAGCAGGATTAGAATCCTTATAGGAAAAGGCCCAGAAGGGTCTCCCCAGCACCCCAGTCCCACCCCAGCCCTGTACCAGGTGAGGACGCAGCAAGACCACCAGCCCGCCAACCAGCAAGGGAGAGTGCAGCGGAGAACTAATTGCCGGTGCCTGGATTTCGGTTTTGTCTCTTGGGTTTTATTTTGGTTTGCTTTGCTTGTTTTGGGGCCACATGGGCAATCCTCAGGGCTTACTCCTGGCTCTGCTCAGGGGTCACTGCTGACTGTGCTCAACGGATCACATGTGATGCCTGAGGTTTGAAGCAGGGTTTTTACAGGTGGTGGGACTGCATGTGATCCAAATATCATACCTCATACATACATAACTGTAGAACATTGGGTTTATCCTTTCAGCCTTGTTGCAGGGAACTTAGGTTTTTCCGGTTACACCCATCACAGTGCTCCCAAGACACTCCCATTCCTTTGTTTACCTGTAAACTCTTCTCTGCATCCTCCTTTTCAACCAGTTAATCACCTTTTCCCTAATCAGATTCTGTTGTAAGATCAGATCCTTCTAAGGACTCTGAATTTGTATCGCAAGTTAGTGTCTTTTGCAAAGTTTACCTTAAAGCAATGTCCTTTCTGTATGGACACAGGAAGACAGTTAATATTATGCTTTGTAACTTGGGAGTTGACTGACTCCAAATAATATTTACTCCTGGGCATCTGCTTTCTCAACTCAGTTGCCCTTAGTTCCCAGCACCCCAAAAGCAGGGTCCTGACAAGGGTCGGGATTGACCCAGGGCAAGCTGTGAGCTACCCAGGCATCGAAATGGGCCAGGCCAAAGCACCACAATACTCAACTATAAGTTGAGGACATGATCATGGTCAAATGCTGTCATGATGCAAAGGTAACGAGACTAGGACCCTGCTGGGGTTAGCAAGATTAACCTGGCCTGAGAACTGTGGTCTGGAATGTAGAGTGAGATGTCCTCAGGAAGAACCAAACTTTATGGTTATATCTCTTACTGTGCTCAGACAGAATGACATTGCTAGAAATATTAGAAGTAGATTCACTACAACTATGTAAGTGGATTACTAGCTGAGGAAAGGAGAAAGGAGAAAGCAACACACCCTTGTTTGGATCCCACCCTTGAGCAGATCTCTTAGTCATCTTCTTAGATGAGATTTTCTCCTTGAGGAGTGGTCTTACCTCTTCGTTGAGGTACTAATGTTCCTACCCACCTTTGTGTCACCATCCTATGTGATTGCTATATAAACTGATGCTGCAGGAGAATTAAGGGAGAACTCACAGAAGCAGGGGGAACACACAGAAGCGAGAGAGAGAGAAGCAGAACGGGAACGGAAATTGGAATAAACTGCAATTGACACCGACCAGCCTGGCACTCGTACCTTCCTTCACCTGCCCGTCTCCATCAGCCTCCATCCCGTCTCACACTGGGGGAAGTGGCGTGAGACTACGGAACGCGGGCGGTGGGAGAGATAGAGCTCCCCATGCCACTGGCCTCTCTTGTGAACATGTACATAACATATATACATATATATACATACATACTTGGCCCAGACAGTGCCTGGGCCTGAGACAGTCCCTGCGGGCGGGAAGTGCAGTCTTTGTTGCAGTTGTTTCTAGTTCTCAGATTCTGTGTCTGTCTAATGCATGGGCTCCATCTCTGGCTCCCTGGGATTATGCTTTCGCTTGTGTGTTGTGCTTATGATGGTTTCTTATCCTTTTCTTTGTTATGAAAATTGTTGCCCAGTGAACCCAGACCCCAAACTTCACGATAAACACTTCACAACAAACACTTGAGCTCTTGGGCTCAATGGGTAGGAACTCTCTAGAGCGTGTTCCTATGTGTGATGATCTGGCCAGAAGTTTCTAGCATGCGCACAGGGCGGGTGGTGCATGCTAGAAGCAGTAGCCAGAGCAGACTAGCCCTATGCTGGGACACTCCGCACTTTAGACCAGAGCTGGATTCTGGACTCAGGGTTGGGGATGCTCTGGCACCCGGTGTATGGCAACACTTGGGACCATGAGCCACTTTGCAAGCTCTTGGGAGGTTCAATAACAGCTTTTGGAAGGATGAGGATTCCCTGGCCTGCAGACAATCTCAGGGCCCTGGGGATAAGAAGAGAAACCCAGGGGTGGGCGACCAGAATGCTGCAGGGGTGAAGCTTGAGTCTTGCCTGGCCTGCAGCAGCCCGAGCCAGGGGTTTGCACACCCTCCCCCAGGTGTCAGAGCTGCAGCCCTGGCTGAGCCCACCGCAGCCGGGAGTGAAGCTGGTGCCCCCCAGCTCTGCTGTGTCCAAGGAACACCACATGCTGCAGCAACCATTGACTGTCTGGTACATGCGGCAAGTCTAGGACCACTGCAACCCCCGAGACTCCCCAAAGCAGGAGAAAGCAATTCAAACTCCTCCTTCATTAGATGTGATGACCTAGGCACCAGGCAAAGAGAAATGTTCCTCAGATTTCTTTCTAAATTGAAACTTTTCTTTTCCCCCACCAGTTAAACTCTTTTTTATGTGTGAGATTCTGGTTGCCGGGCCTGTGGTGCTAGTGAGGTTCTCTTGGCTCTGCTCAGGGGTCACTCCTGGGGGAGCACACATGAGGAGGCAAGGATTGAACCCAGCTGTAGCAAACTAACCGTTTGTTCTCTTTGGCCAATATAATCTTCTGATTTGACAAGATCATTATAATCCAAAGAGCAGCAGGACCCCCGTGAGAGAGCCAACCTCCCCCAGAACACACATCCACGGGCAGCGCCCTCCTCCTGATCTTCACCACCCACCCTGTTTGCAGGCTAGAAATTTCTGGACAGCTCATCACACACAAGGACACACTCTAGAATGTTCCCAATCATTGAGCCCAAAGGCTCAAGGGTTTTATTATGAAGTTTGAATCCTGGGATCACCAGGAAATAATGTTCATGACTAAGAAAAAAATGAGAAAGCATCAAAACCACAAGACAAAAACAAAAGCATGATCTTGAGGAGCCAGGGATAGAGTCCGGGCATTAGACAAGACACAGAACATGGACCATAAAGCAGGAGTCCCGAGCAGTCCTGGGGCTTCACTTCCGCTCACCAGGAAACAGTGTCCAGGAGCAGCGTCCTCTTAGCTCAGGAGTCGTCACAGCTGCCATCCGAAGGCCTCAGGAGGGACGAGGACGGGAGGGCTCATCCCCGCAGGGCAGGAGCTTCCCCCGCCAATCTCATGGAGCTCGACCTTGTTCACGTCATGGTTCCGGGACTCCCCGTCCTCCGCCTTCCTCCCGCCAAAGAGCCAGTAGCCGGCGCCGGCCCCCGCCAGCAAGGCCAGGCCGAGGTAGGCGTTGTAGGTCATGGCGGTCAGCATCAGCAGGTAGCTCAGGGCCAGCTGGAGCACGTGCAGCGCCGTCTGCAGGAGGTGAGCGGCGCTCAGCAGCTGCTGCCGGGGCGTCTCCTCGGGGCAGCTTCCTTCTGGTCTGGGGAAAGCCGAGCACTGGGCTCGGAGACTCTCTCGAGCTCTCTTGAGTCCCTCGTAGGCCAAGGCCAGCAGAAACACAGCCAGGAAAGCCAGGGCCATGGCCAGAGCCGAGTCGATCAGCAGCCCCGCAAACAGCAGCTCCACGTTCTTGTAGCCGAAGTGGAAGGTCATGGGCATCCAGTGTGCGCCGCCGCCGTGGGAGTGGGGCCCCGAGGTGGCCGGGGGCTGCTGAGGAGGGGCCGGGGTGCTGGGGTGGCCCATGGTGCTCACCCCGGAGTGATGGTGCGAGTGGTCCATGGTCCCAGGAAAGCTGTGTCCTAGAAGATTCTGGAAGGATGCTGGAGTCCTGCACTGCAGCCTCTTCTCTGAGTCTCTGGCAGACACCAAGTAAGGCTCCTTGGAGCCCTGCTTCTTATGTACACTGGGAGGAGACCCTCCCTGACCCTCCCTGACTCTACTTAGAGACCCTCCCTAGAGACCCTCCCCAGAGACCCTGACTGAGAGATCAACTCTTCAGACCAGCCTTGCTGGTCACAATGGCTAAAATCTCAGAATAAACAAAAAAAGAAATAATATTCTCAGCTCTATCCAGGTAATATTATTATCCAGGTATTATCTATTATCGTAGGAAGAGAATGGATCATTCTCCGGAAAAGCAATTCTTCCTTCTGACTAAAATGTGATCGTTTTTTTCCTTTTGGAAAGGAAACACCCAGAGACGCTCAGGGGTTCCTGGGGTCCTGCACTCAGGAATTGCCCCTGACAGTGCTTGAGTGGGATGCCAGGGATTGAACCAGGTCAGCCCTGTGCAAGGCAGGTGCCCTACCCGCTGTACATCGCTCTGCCCCTCTCAAGTGGGTTCACGTGAAGCAAAATAAAGCCCAAGAATGTTGCGAAAGCTGATTTCAAAATACCATGATGACAGTGACGGAGGCTCTGGGCTGGGCCGTGTAAGCTCTCTGGGTGCTGGAGATGCGGTCTCCAGGAGGCGGGGCCTTACCAAGTTCAGTGCACACGAGTTTGAAGACATGGGGGCTGAAGAGCCCACATTCCAGATGGCTGTGGGGTGAAATACTCCCCAAATTGTGGGACACTGGACAGAGAATTGAGGCATGAAAAGAGTACACTAAAGCCAGAGCGACCAAGCACAACCTAAGCAGCACATTTTCACACTGACTGCCCAAACATAATGCTACATCTGGAACCAGAGACACAGTACCCGCTGTGCCTCGCCCCAGCGATAGTTTACAGGAGAACATAAAAATGTGACCCTATACTTCCCGTCTAGTTATTATAAACGACCCAAGATGGTGGATTTAGGAAACAAGGTCCTTGAAGCAACTATCACAATTCTGTCCGAAAAAAACTAAGGCAAATTATGCAAATACTTCAACTAGAGAAAAGCTGCAAAGACAGTAATTATGCAGGGTTCCCTGAACACTTTCGGGGGCAAGATGAGCCAGTATTACCCCCAGAGCATCCCAGCAGGTGGCCCCCATACCAACCACCACAGAGACGCCAACTCAGAGGAAACAACCCCCGATGAACAACCAAGGGGAGAGCCTGTGACCCGCAAACCCGCTGATAAGCTGTGACAAAGGAGCTCCAGGCCCTGAAGGGACCGACACCAGGTGACCCTCTGGTCACTGAATCTCTATAAGGACAGAGCAGGAGCTCAGCAGGGGACAGGCCCGACCGGCTGCCACAAGTTCATCAGCCAAAGTGGCCTCTGTGAAACCTCCTCAGGCGGGAACAGCCCCAGGGAAGGGCCGCTGGGAACCCCGGGAGGAAACGGGCCCTGCAGCCAGGCCAGCGGGAGCCGAGTCCTCCAAGCCACCGGCACACCGAGACCTCAGGAGGCCAACCTCGGCCGCAGGGGACACAGGGGCACCTCTGCGCCTCCCACGGGACTGGCAGCACAGCCCAGACACACTCTGTCCCCTGCCGTGTTTTTCCCGCAGCCTCCCCTGGTGACTCTGTGCCTGTCCTGTCCCGGGGGCTACGGGCAGAGCCTGGCCCAGCCCCGGGCAGCTGCTTCCCCACACAGGACTGAGGGCGCAGGCCTGTCCCTGCCCAGATCCCTGGGGAAGAGGCGGGGACCAGACGCTCTGGGCTCTGACCCGTCCCCGTGACTCCATCTCACTGCAGCTCAGAGTCATCCTCGGGGAGACTGTGCCGGCCCAGACCCTCCCCAGACTCCCAACACCTGCTGCTGACCGCGCCCTCCTAGTCCCACCCCGGGACCTGTGCCGACCCCGTGACTCCCCAGGCCTCGTTTCTGCACTGAGGGTGGCCACCCGGGGTTCAGGGCCGTCCGTCTGCGAGTCTCCAGTCACTGCTTTGGTCGCCTTGTGCTTGGTTGGGTCGATGCCAGGGTCCTGCTGAATTAAAGACCTGGGAGGACCCTCCTGCAGCGTGTTGCCGAGAGTGTGCGGACACGGGGACTCTGGCGAGAGAGACCGCACAGCGGGAAGGCGCTGATCTCCCGTGTGGCTGGCCTGGGCTCCATCCCCAGCACCACATATGGCCCCTGGGCACTGCCAGGACTAAGCCCCAAGCACCACTGGGATTTTTTCCTGAGCAGTGGCACAGATATTTGGGGTGTGGGGGGGAAGGAAAGAAAAGAAAAGGCAAATTCTAACACCTCATGGGTAGAAATGTAGATTGAGAGCGAGAAGGGTGTCACGAGGGTTTGTGTCTCACTGTTGTGCTTGGGGCCGGGGCTCTGTCCCTTTCACGGCTCCCTAAACACAGCCTGGCACGGCCCTGCTGGCTCCAGTCCCATGGGGGAACTCCGGCCTCTAAAAATAAATGAGGAATATAAATGGAAAATCCTGTCCGGTTCAAAGTGATACATATTTACAAATCAATGCTCAAGGGTATTGTTGAGTTTGATATTCAGGTGAATCAAAATGAATCGGAAACTATTGCTAGCGACTGAATGGTTATTGCCAAAGAAAGTTGTCTGCGGAATCCAAATCTGGCTGTGATGGTTCTAGGATGTGGGCCTTTGCGGGTGACTGGCTAATGTGGGATCCTACTAAAGGAGCACTTTTACTCTTTTGGCTTCGGGGCACACCTGGCTGTGCTCAGGGCCTACTCCTGGCTCTGTCCTCAAGGATCACTGCTGGGTGGGTACAGGGGACCATGAAGTTTGGCCAGGTACCCGCAAAACAAGCATCCTCACTGTATACTATCTCCTCGGAAGAGCACTTCACTCTCTATCTCTGTGTCTGTCTCCCTTTGTCTCTGTCTCTCTCCCTCTCCTCTAGGCATTGTAGGTTTCTATAGGACAGAAGGTTTATAAAGGATAAAGGTTATCCTTTATATCATTTTACCTCCTTTCAGCACTCAGTTCTTGTCCAGAGTGACCGTTTCCCACTATCACAGTCACAGTGGTCCCTTCTCTGCCCTGACTGCACGCCTCCCCTTCTGCCACACCTGCACTCTCGCAAGACTCCAACCAGAGACTCGAACTCCGGGCTCTCACTCCTTCTGTCTTTGGGTATTCGTCTCCTGCTATGTGGGTTTTTTTTTTAATATCCCAAAACAAGTACAGTCTTTCTACATCTATCCCCTTCCCTCTGACTCATTTCACTCAGCATGATAATAACCTCATGTTCACCCACCTATAAGCAAATTTCATGACTTTATTTTTCCTAGAGGCTGTATAGTATTCCATTGTGTAGATATACCATAGTTTCCTTATCCACTCATTTATTTTTGGGTACTTGGGTTGTTTTCAGATTCTGGCCATTATGACTGGTGCTACAATGAACAGAGGAGTGAATATGGTGTCTCTGCTGTGTGTTTTTGGCCCCTTGGGTATATTCCCATCAGTGGTACTCCTGGGTCACAAGATCTCCATTTTAAGTATTTCTTTGAAAAACAATCCCCATATTTTTTTCCAAGAAGACAGGCCCAGTTGGTATTCCAACCAGTAATGAGTATGAGTCTCTCTCTTCCGGTAAGAGTCCCTTTCTTCCCGAGGTTGTGGTCGAGCTCACAAGAGTGACAGTGGAAACTGAGCCCCGCTGGGTGGATGAGACCATATTCCTTGCCCCTACAGGCTCCTCGACTAGACACGTGGGTGGCAGCTGTTCGGATGACTTTGACTACCACAGAGCTACCTTGGCAGCTACTCTTGGCCTCTGGTTCCCAATGAGCTGCAACACTCACAGGAGATGAAGCCCCTGACCGCCCTGTCCCCTGGATTTAAGGTCCACTTCCGTGTCTTATCTAATGCACAGACCCCCTCCTGGCTCCCCTGGGGACCGTGTTCCTGCTTGGTTTCTGTTCCTCTGGGGTTATCCTGGTGCGGGCATGGAAGGGGATGGTCTCCTTCCACCTGAGCTTCGGCCAAAGGCCTTTGTTATTCTCATAGACCCAGAAGCCAAACTGACAATAAATGCCTGAGTATTTGTGCTCTTTGATGCAAACTTTGGTGTCTTTGTTTGGGGCGACACATTGGAAAGACACAGTAGAGGGCAGAGATGGGTGAGCCAATGACTGAGGGGAGAGTGGAACGCCTTCAAGAGTGTCGAAGAAGTGGTTAAGAGGACAAAGAACCTCTGGCTCTGGGCACATCTTTTTGACTCCACCGTTCTTTTTGCACTAGCATATACCTCAGAGGCCTGGGCCCTATGAAAACAGGATAATGCTATTTGGGTATCCCAAAGGGGAATCGAAAGACCTGTGCTTGGAGTATCATGTTTCACTCAAGTAGAGAGGGAATCCGGAGTTCTGAACTTCATCGACGATTGAAGATCAGGGACACTGCCTCCTTTGCCAAGGTGTCGAAAATCAGATGGGCTGGACACATAATATGATTTGGTTCCAGTCCCATGGGGGAACCTCAGCCCCTCAAAATAAATGAGGAATATAAATGGAAACACATGTCTGGTACAATAGGAAGCGTATATCAAAATTCAATGCACAAGGTTCTTATAGAGTTTGATATCCAGGTGAATCCAAATGAATCAGAAACTATTGCTAGTGACTTAATGGTTATTGCCCTAGAAAGTTGTCTGCGGAATCCAAATCTGGCTGTGATGGATTTAGGATGTGGGCCTTGTGAGATCCTACTAAAGTAGCCCTTCTTGGTTTTTGATTTTGGGGCCACAACTGGCTGTGCTCAGGGATTACTCTGTGCTCAGAAGTCATTCCAGGGGCTGGAGCGATAGTACAGTGGGGAGGGCGTTTGCCTTGTACCCGGCCAACCTGGGTTCAAATTCCAGCATCCGATGTGGTCCCCCGAGTACTGCCAGGAGTAATTCTTGAGTGCAGAGCCAGGAGTAACCCCTGTGCATCGCCGGGTGTGACCCAAATAAAACAAAAAGAAGAGAAAAGAAAAGAAATCATTCCACACAGGCTCAGGGGAGCAGATGAAATGCAGAGCACCAAACACGGGTTAACTATGTCCAAGGCTAGCTCCTGGCTCTGCACTGAGGAATTGCTTGTGGTGGTGCTAGGGGGACCATGTTGGGGATGAACCTGGTCAGCTGTATGCAAGTCAAAGGAACTTCTCCCTGTACTAAGGCTCTGACCCCAAGGACTGTGTTTTTTGATCTTCACACTTGGTGACGATCAATTGAGATTAACGGGTGGCATAAAGATTTTTTTCCAGACAGAATTTTGATAGTTGCTTCAAGGACCTTGTTTCCTGAATCCACCATCTCAGGCCATTTATAATAACTATGCCCAAAGTACAGGGTCACATATTTCTGTTCTTTTTTCAACTAGTTACACATGTAGCATTTCTATGTTCAGATCTCCACTATTGTGGGATTGGGTGATTTTTTTAAATTTGTTTGTGAACTCAAAAAAGGTCCTTTTTCTTCCTATGCTTTCAGAATTACTGTTAATAGCTTCTTTAGTTTACCTTGAACTGGAGCAATAGCACAGTGGTAGGGTGTTTGCCTTTCACGCATCTGACCCAGGTTCGATTCCTCTGTCCCTCTCAAAGAGCCCAGGAGAGACTGGCAAGCTCCTGAGAGTATCCTGTCCACACAGCAGAGCCTGGAAAGCTACCCATGGTATTCGATATGCCAAAAACAGTAACGACAAATCTCACGATGGAGACGTTACTGGTGCCCACTCGAGCAAATCGATGAGCAGCGGGATGACAGTGCTACAGTGCTACAGTGTTTGGAGGGTGGTAGAACCACACTCAGTGATACTCAGAGATGAGTACTGGCAGAGCTCAAGGCACATTACGAGCTGCTAGAGGCCAAAGGCTCTGGTTATTTGCAATAAGGCAGGCACTTACTTCCTGTACTATGTCTCGGGTTCCAAATGTAGGATTTATGCATGGGCAGCCAGGTGTGGAAATGTGCTGCTTAGGTTGTGCTTGGCCTCTCTGGCTTTTGTGTCCTCTTCTTCTGTGCCTCAATTCTCTGTCCAGTAGCCAACAATTTGGGGAGTATTTCACCCCACAGCCATCTGGAAGGTGGGCTCTTCAGCCCCCATGTCTTCAAACTCGTGTGCACTGAACTTGGTAAGGCCCCGCCTCCTGGAGACCGCATCTCCAGCACCCAGAGAACTTACACTGGACCTGCCCAGAGCCTCCGTCACTGTCATCATGGTATTTTGAAATCAGCTTTCGCCACATTCTTGGGCTTTATTTTGCTTCACGTGAACCCACTTAAGAGGGGCAGAGCGATGTACAGCGGGTAGGGCACCTGCCTTGCACAGGGCTGACCTGGTTCAATCCCTGGCATCCCATCTCAAGCACTGTCAGGAGCAATTCCTGAGTGCAGGACCCCAGGAACCCCTGAGCGTCTCTGGGTGTGGCCCCGAACCAAAAGGAAAAGAAAAAAGATTGCATTTTAGTCAGAAGAGGAACTGCTTTACCTGGAGAAGGATCAATTCTCTTCCTACGATAATGAAACCTGGATAGAGCTGAGAATATTATTTCTCTTTTTGTTTGTTTTGAAATTTTAGTCATTGTGACCAGCAAGACTGGTCTGAAAAGTTGATCTCTCAGACAGGGTCTCTGGGGAGGGTCTCTAGGGTGGGTCTCAAGGTAGAGTCAGGGAGGGTCAGGGAGGGTCTCCTCCCAGTGTCCATAAGAAGCAGGGCTCTGAGGAGCCTTACTTGGTACTGCCAGAGACTCTGAGAAGAGGCTGCAGTGCAGGACTCCAGCATCCTTCCAGAATCTTCTAGGACACAGCTTTCCTGGGACCATGGACCACTCGCACCATCACTCCGGGATGAGCACCATGGGCCACCCCAGCACCCCGGCCCCTCCTCAGCAGCCCCCGGCCACCTCGGGGCCCCACTCCCACAGCGGCGGCACACACTCGATGCCCATGACCTTCTACTTCGGCTACAAGAACGTGGAGCTGCTGTTTGCGGGGCTGCGGATCGACTCGGCTGCGGCTATGGCCCTGGCTTTTGTGGCTGTGTTTCTGCTGGCCCTGTGCTACGAGGGACTCAAGAGAGCTCGAGAGAGGCTCCACGCCCAGTGCTCGGCTTTCTCCAGACCAGGAACCTGCCCCAAGAGGCTAAGTGCCGCTCACCTCCTGCAGACGGCGCTGCACGTGCTCCAGCTGGCCCTGAGCTACCTGCTGATGCTGACCGCCATGACCTACAACGCCTACCTCGGCCTGGCCTTGCTGGCGGGGGCCGGCGCCGGCTACTGGGTCTTTGGTGGGAAGAAGGCGGAGGATGTGGAGTCCCGGAACCATGACGTGAACAAGGTCGAGCTCCATGAGATTGGCAGCGGAAACTCCCAGCCTACAGGGATGAGCCCTCCTGTCCTCGTCCCTCCTGAGGCCTCTGGACGGCCGCGTTCTGCTGAGTTTGACTGTCCCTGCACTCAGGAGGCCAGTGCTCCCGGACACTGTTTCCTGCTGGACAGAAACACTCACTGGAGATGAAGCCCTTGGACCACCACGGACTCCTGGCTTATGGTCCTTGTTCTGTGTCTTGTCTAATGCCTGGAATCTATCCCTGGCTCCTTGAGATCATGCTTTGTTTATGTATTTTTTTTTATCATGGTTTCTCATTGTTCCCTTAGTGTTCCCTTAGCCATGAAAATTGTTTCCCGGTGAACCCAGAACCCGAACTTTACAATAAAGCCCTTGAGCTTTTGGGCTCAATGAATGGGAACTTTCTAGAATGTGTCCTTGTGTGTGACCTGACCAGAAATTTCTAGCATGCATGGGGTGGGGGGGGTGAAGATCAGGAGGAGGGGTGCTGCCCATGGATGTGTGAACTGGGGGAGGTCGGTTCTTTCTCGGGGGTCCTGCTGCTCTTTGGGTTGCTATAATCTTGACTGGATTATCCCTTGGCCAGAGAGAACACAGGGGGTCGGGTTCTTGCCTTGCGTGCAGTCAGCGGGGTTCAATCCCTGCCTCCCCATCTGTGTGCTCCCCCAGGAGTGACCCCTGAGCAGAGCCAAGAGAACCTCACTAGCACCACAGGCCCAGCAACCAGAATCACAAAACAAAGATTATAATTGTATCACTTGTATCAATTGTCTTCCCCTTGATTTTTTATTTGCTCAAGCGGGTGCCAGTAACGTCTCCATTCGTCCCTGTAGAGTGCTAGGGTAGCCCAATGATATCTGCTCACTCCAGGAATGGGAAGAGCCTCATACTCTTCTTTCAGGATCTTGACAAAGAAGTCTGACCATCTCGTACCTACGAGGGCAGCCACGAGGTCTTTTGAAGTACCGTGGAATCCAGTCGGTAACAGCTCTAGTCTAACAGTTGTCTCTGAATCGTATTATGTGTCTGGCCCATCTGTTTTTTGATGTCTTGGCAAATGAGACAGCAGCCCTGATTCTTGACCTTCGACAAAGGTTGGAACTCCAGATTCCTGAGATCCTCTCATCTTTTTCTCGTTCAAAGATTATAATTGACGAACGAAAAGTTTCATTTTAGAAAGAAATCTGAGGAACATTTCACTTTTCCTGTGCCCTAGGTCACAGTATCCAATGAAGGAGGAGCTTGAATTGCTTTCTCCTGCTTTGGGGAGTCATCGCAGGTTGCCGGTGGTCCTAGACTTGCTGCATGTACCAGACAGTCAATGGTTGCTGCAGCATGTGGTGTTCCTTGGACACAGCAGAGCTGGGGGGCACCAGCTTCACTCCCGGCTGCGGTGGGCTCAGCCAGGGCTGCAGCTCTGACACCTGGGGGAGGGTGTGCAAACCCCTGGCTCGGCTGCTGCAGGCCAGGCAAGACTCGAGCTCCACCCCTGCAGCATTCCGGTCGCCCACCCCTGGGTTTCTCTTCTTATCCCCAGGGCCCTGAGATTGTCTGCAGGCCAGGGAATCCTCATCCTTCCAAAAGCTGTTATTGAACCTCCTGAGAGCTTGCAAAGTGGTTCATGGTCCCAAGTGTTGCCATACACCGGGTGCCAGAGCATCCCCAGCCCGGAGTCCAGAATGCAGCTCTGGTCTAAAGTGCAGAGCGTCCCAGCATAGGGCTAGTCTGCCCAGGCTACTGCTTCTAGCATGCACAACCCGCCCTGTGCGCATGCTAGAAATTTCTGGCCAGATCATCACACACAAAGACGCCCTCTAGAGAGTTCCCTCTCAAGAGCCCAAGAGCTCAGTGTTTTATTGTAAAGTTTGTGTTCTGGGTTCACTGGGCAACAATTTTCAGGACTAAGGAAACCATTAGAAACCATCATAAGCACAACACATAAAGGAAAGCATAATCCCCGGAAACAAGGGATGGAGTTTGTGCATCAGACAAGAGACAGAATCCAAGAGGTGGAAATGAGCAGCTACCACAACAGACGGGCACTTCCTGCCCTGGCAGGGACTGTCTGAGGCCCAGGCAGCGTTTGTATATATACGGGCTGGAGCGATAGCACAGTGGTAGGGCGTTTGCCTTCCAGGTGGTCGACCCAGGTTCAATTCCTCCGCCCCTCTCGGACAGCCCGGCAAACTGCCGAGAGTATCCCGCCCACATGGCAGAGCCTGGCAAGCTACCTATGCCGTATTCGATATGCCGAAAGCAGTAAGAACAAGTGGAGACGTCACTGGTGGTCGCTTGAGCAAATTTATGAACAACGGGATGATAGTGACAGTGATATATATATATGCATATATATACACATGTATATGTATATGCATATATATGCATATATATGTATATGCATACGTGTGTTTGGTTTTAAAATACTTGCTTATATTCTCTTATATACATGCTTAAAATTCCCCAGGATATCCCGCCCGCACAGCAGAGCCTGGCAAGCTACCCCTGACATACTTGATATGCCAAAAAATGGTAACAGTAACAATAACGTGCTCTTTGTGTTCCACTGGAGCGAGCAGACACTATTGGGCTACTACTAGCTTGGGACAGGAACGAATGAAGTCGTTACTGGTGCCCGCTTGAGTAATCAATGAACAACGGGACGGCAGTGATACAGTGATATATATGTACATGTGTATATTCTGTATGGTATGATATTTGTGTCACATGCAGTCCCACCAGCTGCAACCCTGATTCAAACCCCAGGCATTACATATGATCCATTGATCACCAAGAACGGTGACCCCTGAGCACAAAGCCAGGAGTAAGCCCTGAGGACTACCCGTGTGGCCCCAAAGCAAGCAAAACAAACAGAAATAAAACCCAAGAGACAAAAACCAAATCCAGGCACCGGCAATTAGTTCTCCGCTGCAACCTCTCTTGCTGGTTGGCGAGCTGGTGGTCTTGCTGCGTCCTCACCTGGTACAGGGCTGGGGTGGGACTGGGGTACTGGGGGGACCCTTCTGGGTCTTTTCCTATAAGGATTCGAATCCTGCTGTCCTCATGGAGGCTGGGGCGATAGGACAGCTCAGAGAGCACTTGCCTTGCTCTTGGCTGACCCAGATTCCATCCCGGCCTCCGTACACGGTTCCCCAAGCCGGGGAGGACGAATCCCTGAGCGCACAGCCAGAAACAAGCCCAGAGCGCCACTGGCTGGGCGCCGTCTGAAAAAGCCACAGTGCTGATCCTGTCCCCCCAGAGCCTCCCCTTAGGATCTGTGCATCTTCATTGCCTCTCTAGGCTGCGTCCACTCCTCCCACAGTGCTCAGCTCCAGCACAGTTCCTGCTCCCCATTTCCCTGAGAATGAACCATCAGGACAGGATGCAGATGGCTCCGGACACCACCCCATGGCTGCTGACACCCACATCTCACCCGGCAAGCGTGTGTGCAAGACCGTACACTGAAGGAGTGGACACGGGGGTGACCTCCACACTTGACACCCCCTCCCCCCAGACCACCACAGGTTAGAAGGATCCTGTCTAGCCATAGTGGTGACTGTCTTTGTTTTAGCCTAATTCATTTTTAAATTAAAGCAGCTCAGAAATACACAGAGGCTTTGAAGGAGAAATGGTATTCTGGGGAAACCGTGTCAGAGATAGTGCTCAATCACAGGACACGGATTGGAGCAAATATTGGAAACAGTTCACAGCTCATTGATTGGATTCTCAGTATATGTTTCCCACGGGCTTCGACTGAATAATCATTTTTTTTTTCTTTTTGGGTCACACCTGGCGGTGCACAGGGGTTACTCCTGGCTTTGCACTCAGGAATTACCCCTGGCCATGCTCAGGGGACCATATGGGGTGCTGGGATTTGAACCCGGGTCGGCCGCGTGCAAGGCAAACGCCCTACCCGCTGTGCTATCGCTCCAGCCCCTCGACTGAATGATCTTGTGTAAAGGAAAAAACTGGCTGTTTCCTGCTCTTCTGCCTGGGCTGGGTCGGATAAGGGCAGGAGCAAGGCGAGGGGCCACAGAGCACCCCCAAGCCCCACCGAGGGGCCTAACCAGGCTCCAGCCTCCCCGTGTCTTCATTTTTTGTTTTTGTTTTTTTGTTTGTTTGTTTTGTTTTTTGTTTTTGGGACCACACCTGGCTGTGCTCAGGGCTTACTCCTGGCTCTGTGCTCAAGAATCACTGCTGGGTAAAATATTAGAAACCCAAAACCGCGCGGCCGCTATCGTGGAAATATGGAATGTACTCAAAGCATATAGAGAATAAAGGGAATGGAAATATGGAATGTACTCAAAGTATATAGAGAATAAAGGGAATATCATTAGCTACTTAGATGGGGGGTGGGGTGGGAGGGGGGTGTATTGGGGTTCTTGGTGGTGGAACATGTGCACTGGTGAAGGGATGGGGGTTTAATCAGTATTTGACTGTGACTTAAACCTGAAAGCTTTGTAATTTTTTTTTCTTTTTTTCACGGTGATTCAATAAAATATTTCTTTAAAAAAAATATCACTTCTGGGGTGGGTGCAGGGGACCACTGAAGTTTGGCCACTCGCCTGAAGGCAGCATCCTCACTATACATCGGGAGTGGCACTCTTTATGCTACCCGTTAATCCAATTACAAGAATGAGTCACCAAGGGTGAAGATCAAATAATACAGTCCTTGGGGTCAGAGCCTTGGTACAGGGAGAAGTTCCTTTGACTTGCATACAGCTGACCGGGTTCATCCCCAATATGGTCCCCCTAGCACCACCACAAGCAATTCCTCAGTGCAGAGCCAGGAGCTAGCCTTGGACATAGTTAACCCGTGTTTGGTGCTCTGCATTCCATCTGCTCCCCTGAGCCTGTGTGGAATGATTTCTTTTCTTTTCTCTTCTTTTTGTTTTATTTGGGTCACACCCGGCGATGCACAGGGGTTACTCCTGGCTCTGCACTCAAGAATTACTCCTGGCAGTACTCGGGGGACCACATCGGATGCTGGAATTTGAACCCAGGTTGGCCGGGTACAAGGCAAACGCCCTCCCCACTGTACTATCGCTCCAGCCCCTGGAATGACTTCTGAGCACAGAGTAATCCCTGAGCACAGCCAGTTGTGGCCCCAAAACCAAAAAATAAGAAGGGCTACTTTAGTAGGATCTCACAAGGCCCACATCCTAAATCCAGCACAGCCAGATTTGGATTCCGCAGACAACTTTCTAGGGCAATAACCATTCAGTCACTAGCAATAGTTTCCGATTCATTTGGATTCACCTGGATATCAAACTCTATAAGAACCTTGTGCATTGAATTTTGATATACGCTTCCTATTGAACCAGACATGTGTTTCCATTTATATTCCTCATTTATTTTGAGGGGCTGAGGTTCCCCCATGGGACTGGAACCAGCAGGGCAGTGCCAGGCTGTGTTTAGGGAGCCGTGAAAGGGACAGAGCCCACAAACCCTCGTGACACCCTCCTCGCTCTCAATCTACATTTCTACCCATGAGGTGTTAGAATTTGCCTTTTCTTTTCTTTCCTTCCCCCCCACCCCCAAATATCTGTGCCACCGCTCAGGAAAAAATCCCAGTGGTGCTTGGGGCTTAGTCCTGGCAGTGCCCAGGGGCCATATGTGGTGCTGGGGATGGAGCCCAGGCCAGCCACACGGGAGATCAGCACCTTCCCGCTGTGCGGTCTCTCTCGCCAGAGTCCCCGTGTCCGCACACTCTCGGCAACACGCTGCAGGAGGGTCCTCCCAGGTCTTTAATTCAGCAGGACCCTGGCATCAACCCAACCAAGCACAACGCGACAAAAACAGTGAATGGAGACTCGCACCCGGACGGCCCTGAACCCCGGGTGGCCACCCTCGGTGCAGAAACCGGCCTGGGGAGTCACGGGGTCGGCACAGGTCCCGAGGCGGGACTAGGAGGGCGAGGTCAGCAGCAGGTGTTGGGAGTCTGGGGAGGGTCTGGGCCGGCACAGTCTCCCCAAGGATGACTCTGAGCTGCAGTGAGATGGAGTCATGGGGACGGGTCAGAGCCCAGAGCGTCTGGTCCCCACCTCTTCCCCAGGGATCTGGGCAGGGACAGGCCTGCGCCCTCAGTCCTGTGTGGGGAAGCAGCTGCCCGGGGCTGGGCCAGGCTCTGCCCGTAGCCCCCGGGGCAGGACAGGCACAGAGTCACCAGGGGAGGCCTCGGGAAGGACATGGCAGGGGACAGTGTGTCCGGGCTGTGCTGCCAGTCCCGTGGGAGGCGCAGAGGTGCCCCTGTGTCCCCTACAGGGCGAGGTTGGCCTCCTGAGGTCTCGGTGTGCCCGTGGCTTGGAGGACTTGGCTCCCGCTGGCCTGGCTGCAGGGCCCGTTTCCTCCCGGGGTTCCCAGCGGCCCTTCCCTGGGGCTGTTCGCGCCTGAGGAGGTTTCACAGAGGCCACTTTGGCTGATGAACTTGCGGCAGCCGGTCGGGCCTGTTCCCTGCTGAGCTCCTGCTCTGTCCTTATAGAGACTCAGTGACCAGAGGGTCACCTGGTGTCGGTCCCTTCAGGGCCTGGAGCTCCTTTGTCACAGCTTATCAGCGGGTTGGCCGGTCACAGGCTCTCCCCTTGGTTGTGCATCTGGGGGTTGTTTCCTCTGAGTTGGCATCTCTGTGGTGGTTGGTTTGGGGGCTGCATGTTGGGATGCTCTGGGGGTAATTCTGGCTCGTTTTGCCCCCGAAAGTGTTCAGGGAACCCTGCATAATTACTGTCTTTGCATATATTCTCTAGTTGAAGTATTTGCATAATTTGCCTTAGATTTTTTTCGGACAGAATTGTGATAGTTGCTTCAAGGACCTTGTTTCCTGAATCTACCATCTTGGGTCATTTATATTATATTAACTAGAGGCAAAGTATAGTGTCACATTTTTCTGTTCTCCTGTAAACTATCGCTGGGGCGAGGCACAGCGGGTACTGTGTCTCTGGTTCCAGATGTAGCACTATGTTCGGGCAGTCAAGTGTGGGAATGTGCTGCTTAGGTTGTGCTTGGTCGCTCTGGCTTTAGTGTACTCTTTTCATGCCTCAATTCTCTGTCCAGTGTCCCACAACTTGGGGAGTATTTCACCCCACAGCCATCTGGAATGAGGTGTGTCAGCCCCCATGTCTTCAAACTCGTGTGCACTGAACTTGGTAAGGCCCCGCCTCCTGGAGACCGAATCTCCGGCACCCAGAGAACTTACACTGGACCTGCCCAGAGCCTCCGTCACTGTCATCATGGTATTTTGAAATCAGCTTTCGCAACATTCTTGGGCTTTATTTTGCTTCACGTGAACCCACTTGAGAGGGGCAGAGCGATGTACAGCGGGTAGGGCACCTGCCTTGCACACGGCTGACCTGGTTCAATCCCTGGCATCCCACTCAAGCACTGTCAGGGGCAATTCCTGAGTGCAGGACCCCAGGAACCCCTGAGCATCTCTGGGTGTTTCCTTTCCAAAAGGAAAAAAACAATCACATTTTAGTCAGAAGGAAGAACTGCTTTTCCTGGAGAATGATCCATTCTTTTCCTATGATACCTGGATAATAATATTAGCTTGATAGAGCTGGGAATATTATTTATCTTTTTGTTTGTTTTGAGATTTTAGCCATTGTGACCAGCAAGGCTGGTCTGAAGAGTCGATCTCTCAGTCAGGGTCACTGGGGAGGGTCTCTAGGGTGGGTCTCTAGGGAGGGTTAGAGAGGGTCTCCTCCCAGTGTCCATAAGAAGCAGGGCTCCAAGGAGCCTTACTTGGTGCTGCCAGAGACTCTGAGAAGAGGCTGCAGTGCAGGAATCCAGCATCCTTCCAGAATCTTCTAGGACACAGCTTTTCCTGGGACCATGGACCACTCGCACCATCACTCCGGGATGAGCACCATGGGCCACTCCAGCACCCCGGCCCCTCCTCAGCAGCCCCCGGCCACCTCGGGGCCCCACTCCCACGGCGGCGGCGCACACTCGATGCCCATGACCTTCCACTTCGGCTACAAGAACGTGGAGCTGCTGTTTGCGGGGCTGCTGATCGACTCGGCTGAGGCCATGGACGTGGCTTTCGTGGCTGTGTTTCTGCTGGCTCTGGGCTACGAGGGTCTCAAGAGAGCTCGAGTGGGGCTTCTGCACAAGGCCCAGAAGAGGCTCTGCGCCCGGTGCTCGGCTTTCCCCAGACCAGACAGAACCTGCCCCGAGGAGACGCCCCGGCAGCAGCTGCTGAGCGCCGCTCACCTCCTGCAGACAGCCCTGCACGTGCTCCAGCTGGCCCTGAGCTACCTGCTGATGCTGACCGCCATGACCTACAACGCCTACCTCGGCCTGGCCTTGCTGGCGGGTGGCGGCGCCGGCTACTTGTTCTTAGGCGGGAAGAAGGCGGAGGACGTGGAGTCCCGGAACCATGACGTGAACAAGGTCGAGTTCCATGAGATTGGCAGCGGAAACTCCCAGCCTGCAGGGATGAGCCCTCCTGTTCTCCCTCCTCCCTCCTGAGGCCTCCGGGTGGCCGCCTTCTGCTGAGTTTCACTGCCCCTGCACTCAGGAGGCCAGTGCTCCTGGACACTGTTTCCTGCTGGACAGAAACACTCACTGGAGATGAAGCCCTTGGACCACCACAAACTCCTGGTTTATGGTCCTTGTTCTGTGTCTTGTCTAATGCCCGGACTCCATCCCTGGCTCCTTGAGCTTACGCTTTCGTTTATGTATTTTGCTTATCATGGTTTCTTATTTTTCCCTTAGTCATGAAAATTGTTGCCCGGTGAACCCAGAACCCGAACTTTACAATAAAACCCTTGAGCTTTTGGGCTCAATGATTGGGAACTCTCTAGAGCGTGTCCTTTTGTGTGATGAGCTGTCCAGAAATTTCTAGCCTGCAAACAGGGTGGGGGGTGAAGATCAGGAGGAGGGGCGCTGCCCGTGGATGTGTGTTCTGGGGGCTGGTGGTTCTCTCAGGGGGTCCTGCTGCTCTTTGGATTATAATGATCTTGTCAAATCAGAAGATTATATTGGCCAAAGAGAACAAACAGGGGTAGTTTGCTACAGCTGGGTTCAATCCCTGCCTCCTCATGTGTGCTCCCCCAGGAGTGACCCCTGAGCAGAGCCAAGAGAACCTCACTAGCACCACAGGCCCGGCAACCAGAATCTCACACATAAAAAAGAGTATAACTGGTGGGGGGAATAAAAGTTTCAATTTAGAAAGAAATCTGAGGAACATTTCTCTTTGCCTGGTGCCTAGGTCATCACATCTAATGAAGGAGGAGCTTGAATTGCTTTCTCCTGCTTTGGGGAGTCGTCGGGGGTTGCCGGTGGTCCTAGACTTGGTCCATGTACCAGACAGTCAACGGTTGCTGCAGCATGTGGTGTTCCTTGGACGCAGCAGAGCTGGGGGGCACCAGCTTCACTCCCGGCTGCGGTGGGCTCAGCCAGGGCTGCAGCTCTGACACCTGGGGGAGGGTGTGCAAACCCCTGGCTCGGGCTGCTGCAGGCCAGGCAAGACTTGAGCTCCACCCCTGCAGCATTCCGGTCGCCCACCCCTGGGTTTCTCTTCTTATCCCCAGGGCCCTGAGATTGTCTGCAGGCCAGGGAATCCTCATCCTTCCAAAAGCTGTTATTGAACCTCCCAAGAGCTTGCAAAGTGGCTCATGGTCCCAAGTGTTGCCATACACCGGGTGCCAGAGCATCCCCAACCCTGAGTCCAGAATGCAGCTCTGGTCTAAAGTGCGGAGTGTCCCAGCAAAGCTCTAGTCTGCTCTGGCGACTGCTGCTAAAATGCACCACCCGCCCTGTGCGCATGCTAGAAACTTCTGGCCAGATCATCACACATAGGAACACGCTCTAGAGAGTTCCTACCCATTGAGCCCTAGAGCTCAAGTGTTTGTTGTGAAGTGTTTATCGTGAAGTTTGGGGTCTGGGTTCACTGGGCAACAATTTTCATAACAAAGAAAAGGATAAGAAACCATCATAAGCACAACACACAAGCGAAAGCATAATCCCAGGGAGCCAGGGATGGAGCCCATGCATTAGACAGACACAGAATCCGAGAACTAGAAACAACTGCAACAAAGACTGCACTTCCCGCCCGCAGGGACTGTCTCAGGCCCAGGCACTGTCTGGGCCAAGTATACATACATATATATATATATATGTATATATATATGTATATATGTTATGTACATGTTCACAAAAGACGCCAGCGCCACGGGGAGCTCTATCTCTCCTACTGCCCGAGTTCGGTAGTCTCACGCCACTTCCCCCTGCGTGAGACGGGATGGAGGCTGATGGAGACGGGCAGGTGAAGGAAGGTACGAGTGCCAGGCTGGTCGGTGTCAATTGCAGTTTATTCCAATTTCCGTTCCCGTTCTGCTTCTCTCTCTCGCTTCTGTGTGTTCCCCCTACTTCTGTGTGTTCTCCCTTAATTCTCCTACAGTCTTAATTAATTAATTAATTAATTAACTAATTAATTAATATATAGCAATCACTTAGGATGGTGACACAGAGGTGGGTTGGAACATTAGTACACCAACAAAGAGGTAAGACCACTCCTCAAGGAGAAAATCTCATCTAAGAAGATGACTAAGAGATCTGCTCAAGGGTGGGATCTAAACAAGGGTGTGTCGCTTTCTCCTTTCTCCTTTCCTCAGCTAGTAATCCACTTACATAGTTGTAGTGAATCTACTTCTAATCTGTCTAGCAATGTGATTCTGTATGAGCACAGTAAGAGATAAGCTTAAAGTTTGGTTCTTCCTGAGGACATCTCACTCTACATTCCAGACCACAGTTCTCAGGCCAGGTTAATCTTGCTAACCCCAGCAGGGTCCTAGTCTCGTTACCTTTGGATCATGACAGCATTTGTCCATGATCATGCCCTCAACTTATAGTTGAGTATTGTGGTGCTTTGGCCTGGCCCATTTCGAAGCCTGGGTAGCTCACAGCTTGCCCTGGGTCAATCCCGCCCCTTGTCAGCAACCTGCTTTTGGGGTGCTGGGAACTAAGGGCAACTGAGTTGAGAAAGCAGATGCCCAGGAGTAAATATTATTTGGAGTCAGTCAACTCCCAAGTTACAAAGCATAATATTAACTGTCTTCCTGTGTCCATACAGAAAGGACATTGCTTTAAAGTAAACTATGCAAAAGACACTAACTTGCGATACAAATTCAGAGTCCTTAGAAGGATCTGATCTTACAACAGAATCTGATTAGGGAAAAGGTGATTGACTGGTTGGGAAGGAGGATGCAGAGAAGACTTTACAGATAAACAAAGGAATGGGAGTGTCTTGGGAGCACTGTGATGGGTGTAACCGGAAAAACCTAAGTTCCCTGCAACAAGGCTGAAAGGATAAACCCAATGTTCTCCTACAGTTATGTATGTATGAGGTATGATATTTGTGTCACATGCAGTCCCACCACCTGTAAAAACCCTGCTTCAAACTCAGGCATCACATATGATCCGTTGAGCACAGTCAGCAGTGACCCCTGAGCACAGACTGAGGAGTAGGCCCTGAGGATTGCCCGTGTGGCCCCAAAGCAAGCAAAGCAAACAGAAATAAAACCCAAGAGACAAACATTAAATCCAGGCACCGGCAATTAGTTCTCCGCTGCACTCTCCCTTGCTGGTTGGCGGGCTGGTGGTCTTGCTGCGTCCTCACCTGGTACAGGCCTGGGGTGGGACTGGGGTGCTGGGGGGACCCTTCTGGGTCTTTTCCTATAAGGATTCTAATCCTGCTGTCCTCATGGAGGCTCCCTACATGGTTCCCCGAGCCAGGGAGGAGGAATCCCTGAGCGCAGAGCCAGAAATAAGCCCAGAGCACCACTGGCTGGGCACCATCTGAGAAAGCCACAGTGTTGGTCCTGTCCCACCAGAGCCTCCCTTAGGATCTGTGCATCTTCATTACCCCTCTAGGCTGCGTCCACTCCTCCCCCCACAGTGCTCATCTTCAGCACAGTTCCTGCTCCCCATTTCCCTGAGAAAATGAACCATCAGGACAGGATGCAGATGGCTCTGGACACCACCCCATGGCTGCTGACACCCACATCTCACCCGGCAAGCGTGTGTCAAGACCCTACACTGAAGGAGTGGACATGGGGGTGAGCCTTGACAATTGACACGCACCCCCCGGAGACCACCGCAGGTTAGAAGGATCCTGTCTAGCCATAGTGGTGAGCTGTCTTTGTTTTAGCCTAATTCATTTTTAAACTAAAGCAGCTTAGAAATACACAGAGACTTTGAAGAAGAAATGGTATTCTGGGGAAACCGTGTCAGAGATAGTGCTCAATCACAGGACACAGATTGGAGCAAATATTGGAAACAGTTCACAGCTCATTGATTCACAATCTCCGTATGTATTTCTCATAGGCTTCAAGGCTTCAACAGAATGATCTTGTGTAAAGGAAAACACTGGTTGTTTCCTGCTTTTTTTCATGGTTGGGTGGAATCAGGGCCCGCAGGAGCAAGGTGAGGGGCCACAGACCACCCTGAGCCCCGCCGAGGGGCCTAACCAGGCTCCCGCCTCCCTGCGTCTGAGGAACAAACCGTCCGTTGAAGTCCAGGCTGGTCATCACCAGGGTGTCTGCAGGCCCCAGAGCACAGCCGGGGGAGCCCTGGGCAGCGCCGGGCCCCAGAGCACAGCCAGGGGGGAGCCCTGGGCAGTACCGGGTAAGCCCAGCTCTGCTGGAGCACCGAGAGGGAGACTAACTCTGACGCCTGCAGGCTGCAGCTCTCCCTGTGCTGTCCGGGCTCGGCCTGGGTGAGCCTCAGTCCCCTGCCCGGTGTCCCCAGCTGCCCGGGGAGGAGGGGAGCCTGTTTGGGTGCAGGGCCCAGACGCCGTGTCCTTGGGGAGAAGGTCGGGTCTCTGGCCAGTGTCTCTGGGCAGCGAGCCTGGGGAGAGACGTCTGCTGCTCAGTGTCCATCCATGTTCCCCAGGACAGCAGCGGGCGGGCTCAGGCACTGGGTGAGGTGCTGGGCTGTGGGCAGGGCGGGGCAAGGACCCTGAGCTGGCTCCCACATGGCTGTCCCTGCCGGACATGCAGGGTGAAGCCTGAGACCCCGGCACCACCAGGCGCTGCACAAGGGCCACCAACACGCATGTCAGGTCTGGCACTAAACCATCATGCCACAGAGCAGGGCTGAGTATCTCCGGGACTCCTCTTCCTTTTTCTCCCCGTCAAAATCCCAAACTCTCTTTACATTCACTTGCTAGGCCTTACACTGTGCTCATGGTTCCTCCCAGATGGTCTCAGGGGCCCAGCACGGAGAGCTGAGGATCAAACACAGATGACCCGTGTGCAATGCCAGAGCCTTATCCCCTGAACCTTCTCTCCAGCCCTGCTGCCTTTGCTGGGGACCATGCAGGTAACCAAGGGAAGGGAGAGAGTTCAGGGTGGATTCAAAATAGACGTTCGCTCCCCTTGAGTGCCATTACCACCCATGCAATCTTTAATTTTTTTAAATTTTCACAGTTGTTCACAATCATTGATGACACTCAGTATTTCAACACCAATCCCAGCACCATTACACCTTCACACCACCATCATTTAGAGTTATCCCACCACCACTCAAGCCTGCCCCACGGGCAGATGCTAGATCATTTATTTTGTGTTGCTTGTGATGAACAGTATGAGATGTCTGTAAGGGTCTATCTCACAGTGATTCAACAAAAAAAGTAAAAAAAAAAAAATAAATGAGATGTTGCCTGGCCACCTTAGTAGCATGCACTCCTGGGAACTCAAAGATTTTTTTTTTAATTTTTTTTTTTTTTTTGCTTTTTGGGTCACACCCAGCGATGCTCAGGGGTTACTCCTGTCTTTGCACTCAGGAATTACTCCTAGCAGTGCTTGGGGGACCATATGGGATGCCGGGGATCAAACCCAGGTTGGCCGAGGGCAAGGCAAATGCCCTACCCACTGTGCTATCGCTCTGGCCCCGGGAACTCAAAGATTTTAAGTAATTGCAGTCCAGACAGATCTCTGCAGCCTGTTGCTCTCTTCCGAGATTCATTTGTGAGTCCCAGGATCCTGGTCACTAATGCCCTTCAATGGCACCCAGAGACAGTTCTGACAACAAAACCTTAATGCAAGAAGGAGCAGGATCTATAATTTTTTTCTGCTTTTTGGGTCACACCGGCAATGCACCGGGGTTACTCCTGACTCTGCACTCAGGAATTACCCCTGACGCTCCTTAGGAAACCATATGGGATGCTGGGATTCTAACCCAGGTCAGCCGCATTCAAGGCAAGCGCCCTACCCACTGTGCTATCATCAAGCTCCAAGGAGCAAGATCTAGGAAAGATCCAGTCACTCTCAAAACCATCCTTGGACACGCTCCACTCAGTCCCTGGTTGGCCCACCCACCTCCACTGAGTCCTTCCAGAGCATCGACCCCCCAAAAAAAAGACAAAGGAGTTTGCCTTGAAGAGCACACACACCCAGGCATTTATTGCCAAGTTTGGTTTCTGGATTCGCTGAAAATAACAAATATACTTTGCCCACCAACAGTTCTGGCTGACAGAGCTCATCCCTTTCCATCCCCTCACCCAGGGTAACCCCAATACACCCCCAAATCAGTGAAAGAAAGCAGGAACACAGTCACCAGGGGAGCCAGGTTCTGGGATGTGCATTAGAGGAGACACAGACCCAGGGAGACGGGGTTGTCCAGGCGCTTCCTCTCCTGAGTCCAGCTCATCAGGAAACAGCTGCCAGGAGCTGTCGCCACGTGAGCCCAGAAGATTCAAGCTCACCAGAATTGCTGTGATACAGAGGCGTCAAGAAGATGCTGTAGGGACAAGGATGTGAGGGCTCATCCCTGCAGGGAGGGTCAGTTCCCACTGCCAACATCATAGAGCTCCACTGTGTTCACGTCATGGTTCCGGGACTCCACGTCCTCCGCCTTCCTCCCGCCAAAGAGCCAGTAGCCGGCGCCGGCCCCCGCCAGCAAGGCCAGGCCGAGGTAGGCGTTGTAGGTCATGGCGGTCAGCATCAGCAGGTAGCTCAGGGCCAGCTGGAGCACGTGCAGCGCCGTCTGCAGGAGGTGAGCGGCGCTCAGCAGCTGCTGCCGGGGCGTCTCCTCGGGGCAGCTTCCTTCTGGTCTGGGGGGAGCCGAGCACTGGGCGCGGAGACTCTCTCGAGCTCTCTTGAGTCCCTCGTAGCCCAGGGCCAGCAGAAACACAGCCAGGAAAGTCAGGGCCATGGCCACAGCCGAGTCGATCCGCAGCCCCGCAAACAGCAGCTCCACGTTCTTGTAGCCGAAGTAGAAGGTCGTGGGCATCGAGTGTGCGCCGCCGCCGTGGGAGTGGGGCCCCGAGGTGGCCGGGGGCTGCTGAGGAGGGGCCACGGTGCTGGGGTGGCCCATGGTGCTCATCCCGGAGTGATGGTGCGAGTGGTCCATGGTCCCAGGAAAAGTAGGAGCGCTGGTGTGGCCCAGGGTGCTCATCCCGGAGTGATGGTGCGAGTGGTCCATGGTCCCAGGAAAAGTTGGGGCGCTGGTGTGGCCCATGGTGCTCATCCCGGAGTGATGCTGCGAGTGGTCCATGGTCCCAGGAAAAGTTGGGGCGCTGGTGTGGCCCAGGGTGCTCATCCCGGAGTCATGGTGACAATGGGCCATTGTCTCGGGAATGGATGTGTCCTAGAAGGTTCTGGAAGGTTGATGGAGTCCTGCCTCTTCTCAGAATCTCTGGCAGACACTGGTTAAGGCTTCTCTGAGCCCCTCCACTCATATATCCTGGTTGGAGACCCTCCTTGCCCCTCCCTGCCCCTCCCTGATCCTTCCCTGACCCTCCTTAGAGACTCTCCCTGGAGTTTCTCCCTCTGAGCCAATCTCAGATGGAAAGCCTCCATGGAAGTAATTTTTTTTTTTTCTTTTTGGGTCACACCCAACATCATTGCTCAGAGATTACTCCTGGCTCTGCACCAGGAATTACTCCTGGTGGTGCGTGGGGGATCATATGGGATGCCGAGGATTGAACCCAGGTCATCCGAGTGCAAGGCAAACACCCTCCCTGCTGTGCTATTACTCCGGCCGCCTCAATGGAAGTAATTTTTAAAAATCCAAGACAGGAAAAAGACATATCATTTTTTTTCTCAGGAAGGAGAACACATTCCTGTATTATGCTCTGCATCAGTAACACTCGGGAGATGCAGACCAAAGCAAAAATGAGAGATCATCTCACACCATAGGCACTGCCACACTTCAAAAAGAACAACAGCAACCACTGCTGGGACTTTTGCAGGAAGAAAGGGACTCTCATTCCTTGTTAGTAGGAATGCCAACTGGGCCTCACTCTGGAAAACAATATGGTTATACCTCAAAATAAAAGCAGAAATGGAGTTGTTTATGACCCAGCAATACCACTTCTGGGAATATACCGAGGGACCAACAACACACAGCAGAAGTGCCATGTTCACTCCTCTGTTCATTGCAGCACCAGTCACAGTAGCCAGAATCTGGAAACAGCCCAAGTACTCAGGAATAAATGACCGGATAAATGACATCTACACAATGGAATACTACACAGCCTCTAGGAAAAATAAAGTCATGAAATTTGCTTATACACGGATGGACGTGGAGAGGATCATGTTGCATGAAATAAGTCAGAGGAAGGAGACAGATATTTGCAGAAGATAAAGATAAACACATAGCATGAAACTAATACCCAAAGTCAGTAGGAGTGAGGGTCAGGAGGACTGGTCTGTGGTCAGAAGCTGGCCACTAGTGCGGGTGGAGTGTGCTTGAGGACAACAGTTAGGCTGGAGACGGGGCCACTGTGACAATCCTGGACATGAACTGAGTGCTGGAAGGATGTAAGCGATATACAAAATAACCTTTCAGTATCTGTACTGCAAACCTACAATGCCTGGAAGGAGAGGGAGGGAGGGAGCGAGGGAGGGAGGGAGGGAGGGAGGGGCGGGTTGGGTGTTGGAACATCGTTTGACTGAAATCCAATCATGAACAACTCTGTAACTGTTTCTCAACGTGATTAAAAAATGCAACACTTTCGTTCAGTTACCGTTTGCTTTCTTCTTTCATTGTTCTGGGCGTGTAGTAACAATCCACTTTGTGCCGCTAAGGAAGCAGACTCGCCTGAAACCTCAGTGCGGGCTTGGTCATTGGCACACCCAAGTCTGTTCGTGGCTGTTGAGTCCCATTTCTCACCACTGTGCCATCAGATTAAGTACATCTTTTTTTTTTCCCCCCGTTTACCTTTGTTTTGGAGGGGGCAGGGGTGTGGGAGATTGAGTCAGACCTCCTGGTGCTCAGGGATTATTCCCGGCTCTGCATTCAGAGATGACACTTTCCCTCTATCACTTCAGCCACCAGCAGGCTCAGGGGACCTTATGGAGTGCCAGGAATTGAACCCAGGTCACTGGGGTGCAAGGGAATCACCCTAACTGCTGTTGTATGACGCTGGCCCCCCAATTAAGTACATTTTGAGTACAGTTAGGGATGAAACATCAATATGTGTTTATATGCCCACCCCCCCAAACCTAGTTGGTGAGTTTATGGTGGAAGGAGGTGGAACAGTCTATACGTGTTTTGAGACCATACTAATGACATGTAGATGAGTTTGGGCTCAGTTCTCTTTTTTAATAAGAAAAATGGTCAATAAACTGAAAATAACTTTTTTTTTTTAAATAGAAGTTAAATAAACAACAGAACCAGAGCTCTTCAGGGCTGGAGCGATAGCACAGTGGGTGGGGAATTTGCCTTGCACGAGGCTGACCCAGGTTGGATTTCCAGAATCCTATCTGGTCCTTGGAGCACCGCCAGGAGTAATTCCTGAGTGCATGAGGCAGGAATAACCCCTCTGCATTGCCAGGTATGACTTAAATAGAAAAAAAAAACTCTAGAGCTCTTCAAATTATACATGTAATATATATAAAACATATAATTTAAGTATATATGATTTGAATATATTTTTAATATGTGGCATATTGCATATACCATATATCATATATACATATCATATATTAGAGAAAAATAACTCAGGAGTCTGTCTCCAGATTCTCAGGTATGGGGTGATGAAGTATAGCAGAGGCTGTGTGTTCATGCCTAGTACATGCAAGACTGGATTATTTAATAACTCAAGTTATTTTCACTTGAGAGGGACCCAATCAGTAAAAGGTGTAGTCCTGGGGGTCCCTGAGGCCCACCCATCCCAGCGGCCTGGCATGGCTGGATGGAACACTTGGTCTCAGTTCCCCAGATCCAGGCCTGTATGACTGACAAGTCCCTCCTATGCCCAATAAGCACCCCCGAAAGAAACCATCAGCAGCATTTTCTGGTTTTGTTTTTTGGGGGGCTGTAGCTGACAGTGCTCAGGGCTTCCTCCTTGCCCTGCGCTCAGGGTCATTCCTGGTAGGCTCCAGGATACCCCGTGGGTGCCTGAGACGGAACCCAGGCCAGCCGCATGCAAGGCAAGGGCCCTACGTGCTCTGCTGCCTCTCCTGGCCCAGAAGCAGCATGTCAAATGTCTTTACCCACCTGTGACCAGCCACGGCCCAGTCCACAAAAACCCAATGGTTGAAGACATTCATTTCTTCCCCCACCTCCACGCCCCCCAACTCTCCACCATATCTGGATGCATCTTTGGGGATTTCTGGAGTTTTCTGGAATCCAAATGTGCAGCAGGATCCCTGTCTGAGAGCCAGCCACGGGCACAGAGTCACCCACACGCCACCCTGCTCGTGGCTGACACGCCCTGGGCCCCACAGGGTTCTACCCAGCTCAGTGTCTGCGGCTAATGCAGAAACAGCAGCATCAGGGGATACACAGACTGATCCCTGCCCCAGTGGCTCGAGACTCAAACTCTTCCCTTGTGAAGTCTGGTCCTGGGGTTCCCTGGGCCACAGCCTCCTTCACCCCATCCACCCTTGCCCGAGGGCTGCACCCTCTGCCTCACTTCGCCCCGGAACCACCAACGTATTCCCATCAGACACAGTGACTCTTCCTGCCTGGAGCCAGAGGGGTGGGTGCAGGCTCCCCTGGCTGCTCTCAGAGGGGCTGAGCAGGTGCTTCCTGCTTCCTGTCACGTGACCCTCACCAGCCTGCTGACCTGGGGCCTCCGGTCTAATTCCCCGCCTTTGCTTCCTGTGCTTACAGGCCATTGCAGCCTCTTGGTAGTACTGGTCCTTACCTGATGGGGTGTAGTTGCAAATCTCATGTAGCCCCGGGGAGCACAAACACCAGAGCTGCCGGATTCTGCTCTTGGCATATGGGACATGGAGGTTTAGAACTCGTGACCATACTCATGCAAGGCAGGCGTTCTAGCCACAGTGCTCTAACGAAGGACTCCTCATGTCTTTTGTTGTATAAGCTTCTTTATTATTGTTTTTGCTGTTATTTGGTTTGGGGGCCACATCAGGCGATGTCCAAGGCTAACCCCTGGCTCTGTACTGAGGAATTACTTGTGGTGGTGCTAGGGGGACCATAGAGGATGTCGGGGATCTAACCCAGGTCAGCTGTGCAGAGCATATGTCCTACCCGCTATCCTACGGCTCCTGCCCCAAAGGCCGAATTATTTGATCTTCACACTTGGTCACCCATTCTTTGCAATTGGATTAATGGGTGGCATAAAGTGGGTCTTCCTGAGAGAGTGCAACAGTCAGACTTGCCTTGCATGTGGCTGACCAAGGGCTGATGCCCAGCCCTCCATGTGATCTCCTGAGCCCACCAAGACTCATCCCTGACCAAAGAGCCAGAAGTGTGTAAGCCCTGAGCACAGCCAGGTTGGCCCCAACTCAACGCCCCGCCCCCCCAAAAAAGGGTGCTTTTCCTATAGGACCACAGTAGCCAATCGCTCTCAAAGGCCCACATCTTAAAACCATCACAGCCAGATTTGGATTCTGCACATCAATTTTCTTGGGCAATAGCCATTCAGTCCCCAGCAATAGTTTCAGATTCATTTTGATGCACCTGAATATCAAACTCAACAAGAGCCTTCTGCAATGAATTTGGATATAAGTATCACTTCTACCGGTACCTTCATGCATGAAGGTACCCGCAGAGGAACCCAGGTGTGTGTAATCCCATCAACGGCCAACATCCAGAGAGAGACTTATAAGCAAGCTCCCAGAAGTGATATCTTGTAGCCTACTTCACCCTCTGGGAGAAACTGGCAAGTTTCTGAGAGTTTCCTGCCCACCTGGGACAACCTTGCAAGCTTCCCATGGTGTATTCATATGCTAAAGCCAGTAACAAGCTGGATCTCATTCCCCTGACCCTGAAAGAGCCTCCAGTGCGACATCCTTGGGAAGGCCGAGTAGAGAGAGACTTGTAAGATCTCAGGGAAAGGACAAAATGAGAGGTTACTGAGCCCACCCGAAAAATCGGTGATTAACGGGATTTTGTGATCGTGATCATGATAAGCATCACTTCTACCCGACAGGTTTTTATTCCATTTCTACCCCTCATTTAATTTGAGGTGCTGGGGTTTCCCCCAAGGGACTGGAGCCAGCAGCGCAATGCCAGGGTATATTTAGGGCGCCACGAATATGACAGAGCCCCGGCCCCAAGCACAGCAATGAGACAGGAGTCCTCTTGTCACCTTCCCTGCTCTGAATCAACATTTCTACCCATTGGGTGTTAGAATTTGCCGTTTTTTTTTTTCTTTCCTGCCCTTCCCCCGCCCACCAAATATCTGTGCCACCGCTCAGGAAAAAATCCCAGTGGTGCTTGGGGCTTAGTCCTGGCAGTGCCCAGGGGCCATATGTGGTGCTGGGGATGGAGCCCAGGCCAGCCACACGGGAGATCAGCACCTTCCCGCTGTGCGGTCTCTCTGGCCAGAGTCCCCGTGTCCGCACACTCTCGGCAACACGCTGCAGGAGGGTCCTCACAGGTCTTTAATTCAGCAGGACCCTGGCATCGACCCAACCAAGCACAACGCGACCAAAGCAGTGAATGGAGACTCGCACCCGGACGGCCCTTAACCCGGCTGGCCACCCTCGGTGCAGAAATGAAGCCTTGGGAGTCACGGGGTCGGCACAGGTCCCGAGGCGGGACTAGGAGGGCGCGGTCAGCAGCAGGTGTTGGGAGTCTGGGGAGGGTCTGGGCCGGCACAGTCTCCCCGAGGATGACTCTGAGCTGCAGTGAGATGGAGTCACGGGGACGGGTCAGAGCCCAGAGCGTCTGGTCCCTGCCTCTTCCCCAGGGGATCTGGGCAGGGACAGGCCTGCGCCCTCAGTCCTGTGTGGGGAAGCAGCTGCCCGGGGCTGGGCCAGGCTCTGCCCGTAGCCCCCGGGGCAGGACAGGCACAGAGTCACCAGGGGAGGCCGCGGGAAGGACACGGCAGGGGACAGAGTGTGGCCGGGCTGTGCTGCCAGTCCCGTGGGAGGCGCAGAGGTTCCCCTGTGTCCCCTACAGGGCGAGGTTGGCCTCCTGAGGTCTCGGTGTGCCCGTGGCTTGGAGGACTTGGCTCCCGCTGGCCTGGCTGCAGGGCCCGTTTCCTCCCGGGGTTCCCAGCGGCCCTTCCCTGGGGCTGTTCGCGCCTGAGGAGGTTTCCCAGAGGCCACTTTGGCTGATGAACTTGCGGCAGCCGGTCGGACTGTCCCCTGCTGAGCTCTGTCCTTATTCAGACTCAGTGACCAGAGGGTCACCTGGTGTCGGTCCCTTCAGGGGCTGGAGCTCCTTTGTCACAGCTTATCAGCGGGTTGGCCGGTCACAGGCTCTCCCCTTGGTTGTGCATCTGGGGGTTGTTTCCTCTGAGTTGGCGTCTGTGTGGTGGTTGGTTTGGGGGCCACCTGCTGGGATGCTCTGGGGGAATCCTGGCTCAGGACTCAGGGCCTTCCCCGAAAGTGTTCAGGGGACCCTGCATAATAACTGTCTTTGCAGCTTTTCTCTAGTTGAAGTATTTGCATAACTTTACCTTAGATTTTTTTTGGACAGAATTGTGATAGTTGCTTCAAGGACCTTGTTTCCTAAATCCGCCATCTCGGGTCATTTATAAGAACTATTCCCCAAGTATAGTGAGTACACATTTCACTCAAGTGAGAGAAGGTATCCGGAGTTCCAACTTCCATCAACGATCAAGAATCAGGGCAGCTGCCTCATTTGCCAATGCATCGAAAATCAGATGGGCCAGACACCTTTAGGGATTTGGAGACGAACACTGGACTAGAGGTATTACTGACTGGACTCCACGGGACATCAAAAGAACGCCTGGCCACCCACCTAAGAGATGGTTGGACTTCTTTGTCAAAACCCTGAATGGACGGTTTGATGCTGTTCATGTTCCTGGAAGGAGCAGATGCCACTGGGTTACACTAGCACGCGACAGGGATGAATCAGACATTACTGGCGCCCGCTCAAGCAAATCGATGAGCAGCGAGACAACATGTGATACAGGCAATGGTCATATTTTTCTGTTCTTTTGTAAACTAGTCACACATGTAGCTTTTCTATGTTCAGATCTCCACTTTTTTGAAGCTTATTATGGCTTGTGTGATTTTTTTTGTTTTGGTTTGTTTTGTTTTTGCTTTTTGGGTCACACCCAGCGATGCTCAGGGGTTACTCCTGGCTCTGCACTCAGGAATTACCCCTGGCGGTGCTCAGGGGACCATATGGGATGCTGGGAATCGAACCTGGGTTGGCCGCGTGGAAGGCAAACACCCTCCCTGCTGTGCTATCGCTCCAGCCCCTGAATTTTGCTTTTTAGTTTGTGGGTGTTGTAGACAGCACAGTGGGTAGGGCATTTGCCTTGTACGCGGCCGACCTGGGTTTGATTGCTCTGTCCCTGTGGGAGAGTCTCCCGCCTGCACGGCAGAGCCTGGCAAGCTCCCTGGGGTGTATTTGATATGCCAAAAACAGTAACAAGTCTCACAATGGAGACGTTACTGGTGCCCGCGTGAGCAAATCGATGAACAACGGGAGGACAGAGCTACAGTGCTACAGTGCAGGGTGCGGTAGAACCACACTCGGTGATACCCAGGGATGAGTCCTGTCAATGGGCTCAGCAGTGACTCCTGCAGAGCTCAAGGCACATCACGTGTTGCTAGAGGCCAAAGGCGCTGGTGTCCTGCACGTGAGGCAGCTCCTTACTTCCTGTACTATCTCTCTGGCCCCGAGTTTGCAGGATTTATGTGCAGTCAAGTGTAGTAATACGCTGCTTAGGTCGTGCTGGGTCTCTCTGGCTTTAATGTACTCTGCTTTTGTGCCTCAGTTCTCTGTCCAGTGGCCCACAATTTGGAGAGTGGAATGAGGTGCTTTTCAGTCCCCAGTCTTCAAACTCGTGTGCACTGAACTTGGTAAGGCCCCGCCTCCTGGAGACCGCATCTCTCGCACCCAGAAAGCTTATATGGCCCAACCCAGAGCCTCCGTCACTGTCATCATGGTATTTTGAAATCAGCTTTCGCAACATTCTTGGGCTTTATTTTGCTTCACGTGAACCCACTTGAGAGGGGCAGAGCGATGTACAGCGGGTAGGGCACCTGCCTTGCACAGGGCTGACCTGGTTCAATCCCTGGCATCCCATCTCAAGCACTGTCAGGAGCAATTCCTGAGTGCGGGACCCCAGGAACCCCTGAGCATCTCTGGGTGTTTCCTTTCCAAATGGAAAAAAATGATCACATTTTAGTCAGAAGGAAGAACTGCTTTTCCTGGAGAATGATCGATTCTCTTCCTACGATAATAGATAATACCTGGATAATAATATTACCTGGATAGAGCTGAGAATATTATTTCTTTTTTTGTTCATTCTGAGATTTTAGCCATTGTGACCAGCGAGGCTGGTCTGAAGAGTTGATCTCTCAGTCAGGGTCTCTGGGGAGGGTCTCTAGGGAGGGTCTCTAAGTAGAGTCAGGGAGGGTCAGGGAAGGTCAGGGAGGGTCTCCTCCCAGTGTACATAAGAAGCAGGGCTCTGAGGAGCCTTACTTGGTGCTGCCAGAGACTCTGAGAAGAGGCTGCAGTGCAGGACTCCAGCATCCTTCCAGAATCTTCTAGGACACAGCTTTCCTGGGACCATGCACCACTCGCACCATCATTCCGGGATGAGCACCATGGGCCACCCCAGCACCCCGGCCCCTCCTCAGCAGCCCCCGGCCACCTCGGGGCCCCACTCCCACGGCGGCGGCGCACACTGGATGCCCATGACCTTCTACTTCGGCTACAAGAACGTGGAGCTGCTGTTTGCGGGGCTGCTGATCGACTCGGCTGAGGCCATGGCCCTGGCTTTCCTGGTTGTGTTTCTGCTGGCCCTGGGCTACGAGGGACTCAAGAGAGCTCGCGAGAGACTTCTGCACAAGGCCCAGAAGAGGCTCCCCGCCCAGTGCTCGGCTTTCCCGAGAACAGACGGAACCTGCCCCGAGGAGACGCCCCGGCAGCAGCTGCTGAGCGCCGCTCACCTCCTGCAGACGGCGCTGCACGTGCTCCAGCTGGCCCTGGGCTACCTGCTGATGCTGACCGCCATGACCTACAACGCCTACCTCGGCCTGGCCTTGCTGGCGGGGGCCGGCGCCGGCTACTGGCTCTTTGGCGGGAAGAAGGCGGAGGACGTGGAGTCCCGGATCCTTGACAGGAACACGGTTGAGCTGGATGAGCTTGGCAGAGAAGGCCCCAGGCAGGGACACCAGGTGCCTACTGACGAGGCCCCCCTCCCTGACGCCTACCCTGTGCCTCCAAAGGACCAGGGACACTGGATTCCTCCTCCCAGTGCTCCTCTTTCTTGGCTCTACCCTTTGCCTCCAGACGGTGAAGAAGCCAGAACTGTTTGGCCAGAACCTCACTTCTTTGGCACCTGGGCTACTATCTGAAGTGGCCCTGCAGGAGAGGAGGAGTTTGCCGGTCTCCAGTCTACTGTGGAAACCTCCCCTGATGCAGTTTCCACTGAACT
Source organism: Sorex araneus (assembly GCF_027595985.1). Classification (NCBI taxonomy): domain Eukaryota; kingdom Metazoa; phylum Chordata; class Mammalia; order Eulipotyphla; family Soricidae; genus Sorex; species Sorex araneus. Next base: position 9,183,871 of record NC_073304.1, read on the forward strand.
GACATGCTCTTGTCCTGAGCCGAAGCCCCTGGGTCACCTCTGTGTTCTTGTCCAGTGGCGACTCCCTCCCTGCTTCCTCTGGTTAGAGTGCTCCTGCTTTGTTTCTCTGGTGTGTGGGCGTGTTGGGGTCGTGCTGGGTGTGGGGGTGGAGAGCCCTGAGCTCCTTCAGCCTGAGCAGTTGGTGGGCGAAGGCATCTGTTATTGTTAATGGTTCTCCATGAACCAAGAAGCCAAACTGGACAATAAAGGCCTGAGTGTGTTTTCTTGCAAGCTCTGGTGTCTTTTTTGGGGGGTGATTCTCGGACGGACTCCATGGAGGGCAGGGTGGGTCACCTGAGGACTGAGGGGAGAGTGTCCAAGGATGCTTCTGGGGTGACTAGATCTTTCCTGGGATCCTGCTCCTCCTTCAATTAGGATGTGTTGGTAATGCAGTCAAGGGGAACAGACAGGTCATCATCATCATCATCCTCCTCATCATCATCATCCCACCGTTGATCTCCGATTTTCTCTAGCAGTCTCAGTAACGTCTCCATTCTTCCTAGCCCTGAGACTTTAGAAGCCTCTCTCTACTCCTTCTCAATGATGCCAATCGGAGGCTCTTTCAGGGTCAGGGGAATGAGACCCCGCTTGTTACTGGTTTGGGCATATGAATACACCATGGGGAGTTTGCGAGGCTCTCCCAGGTGGGCAGGAAACTCTCGGTAGCTTGCCAGGTTCTCCCAGAGGGAGAAGTTGGCTATAAGATATAGTCTACCATATCCGGGAAATTGCTTTTAAGTCTCTGGATGCTGGCCTTTGATGGGATTACAGGGGGGCGGGGGGAGGGGCGGCAGTTCCTGGGTGTGACTGCCTAGCTACTGGGAAATGGGAAATCTGGGCGGACGATGATGATGATGATGATGATTTCAGGCTGGGACAACTGTTGGGGATCAGTCCTTGCCCATCCCTGGGCCCACGGCCTGCAGGTAATGCCAGTGTGTGAATCTGCTCAGGGCTGTCTCGGAGAGCATGGATTGAGCAGCTGTAGCAGCAGAGATCATTCCCCAGAGTCCGCAGGCCGAGCCCTGCACCCGGTGAGAGGTGAGCCTGTCTGCTGAAAACGCTGGTCCTGGCCTGTCCGGGGGGGTGGCTGGCTGCGTCCTCAGTTGGCACGGGCTGGGTGGGACTGGGGTACCAGTTAAACGCCTCCTGCTGAGGCTGCCCCCCCCCCCCGCTTGTGTTTTCCTCCAGGAACACTAACCCTATAGGGCCCCACCCTTAGGGTCTTAGTTCGTCTTGATCTCCCCTCTCTGGGCTGAGTCTCTGAATAGACGTGCAAGGACTCTGGGCTCCAGCCTCTGGACTAGGGGGGCTTGTTCTGCCCCTAGTCCCACAACACTCACTGGATCCCGCCCAGATGGGACCTGAGTGGCGCATGCGCACATACTTGGCCCTTCCTGCCTCAGTGCTCCTAGTTGCCGGGAGAGAAGCCGGATAGAGGCCTGTCGCTGCCTCTGTCGTGACCTCCATGTTCCCCGGGATGCCGCTCAGTGGCGGCTTTGGCCTTGCCCACGTGAGCCCTGGTTCCATCCCCAGCAACACCCACACCCACCCACACCTCTGTGTCTGCCTTTACCAAAAAGCTCAGTTATATTGAAGTCCCTAAGAAGAATGCACTGAAATTTGGAATCAATGGTGAACGGTTTCCACTATTCGCTGTGGTCACTCTGTGTGTCCTGTGGTGTTTGGGTGACCGTGTCTGTGACACAGTTTCCCGAAATGGAATTTCTTCTGAAAGCCTCTGTGTATTTGTAGGGAAGTCGGGCACGGAACGAGTAAGCAAGAAAGTCCACAAGTAGTGGTTAGAAAGAATTTTTCTAAGCTGTGCTGGCCCTGGGCGGGGGCGGGGCGCATCCTTAGTTTCAGGACTCACTCTCGTTTTCTTTTTTTTTTTTTTTTTTGCTTTTTGGGTCACACCTGGCACTGCACAGGGGTTACTCCTGGCTCTGCACTCAGGAATTAACCCCTGGCAGTGCTCCTGGCAGGGGACCATATGGGATGCTGGGAATCGAACCCGGGTCGGCCGCGTGCAAGGCAAACGCCCTACCCGCTGTGCTATCGCTCCAGCCCCTCACTCTTGTTTTCGCTCCCCTCGTTGAGACTCAGGGTGTGGGGTCTTGCTGGGCGTTTCCGTGAGGCTCACGGTGGGGCACTCGCACATGTTTGGCTTATGAAACTGCCGTGGCCACACTCCTTTGTTGAGGCTCATGCAGCCCTAGTCCTCTGGGTCCCATGATATCACTCATTTATTTATTTATGGCTTGGGGGTCATACTTGGCTATGCTCAGGGTTTACTCCTGTATCTGCTTTTTTTTTTTCTTTTTTTTTCCTTTTTGCTTTTTAGGTCACACCCAGCAATGCTCAGGGGTTGTTCCAGGCTCTAAACTCAGAAATTACTCCTGGCAGTGCTTGGGGGACCATATGGGATGCCGGAGATTGAATTTGGGTCAGCCACATGCAAGGCAAATGCCCTACCCTATCACTCCGGCCCTCACTCCTGGCTCTGGACTTAGCCTGGTGGATCGAGGAACCATTGGGGCACTGGGGATTGAACCTGGGTCAGTTTTTTTTTCTTTTTTGGGTCACACCTGGCAATGCTCAGGGGTTGCTCCTAGCTCTGCACTCCGGAATTACTCCTGGCGGTGCTCGGGGGACCATATGGGATGCCGGGGATCGAACCTGGGTCGGCCGTGTGCAAGGCCCAACCCTCTGTCCTATCTCTCTGGCCCCTAACCCCGGTCAGTCGTGTACAGGGCAATTGACCTGTTCGCTGTGGTATCTCTCTGGCCCCCATAATCTTATTTAAACGCAGGATCTGCGTAGGGAAGTCCAGAGAGACTAAGCATAGTGGAAACACCAGGGTGGGGGCTGGGGGAGGGGGCGGAACAGAGTGTGACTGTTCAATGGGTACAAGGTTCCTGGTGGGAGAGGAGAATGTTCTGGCACTTGCCCAGGCAGAGGAAGTACGTACCGTGAATGTTCTGAGTGACACTGAACAATAAACAACAAACACTAAACAATAAATGTTTCCTTCCGTGCCACGTGATTTCACCCCATTAAGACAATAGAAGGGGATAGAGTGAGAGCACAGCGGGCAGGGCGTTTGCCTTGCACGCAGCCGGCCTGGGTTCGATCCCCAGTATTTCATATGGTTCCCAGAGCACCCGCCAGGAGTAATTTCTGAGTGAAGAACCAGGAGTAACCCCTGAGCATAGCCTGGAATGACCAAAAGAAGGAAAGAAAAAAAAATTGAAGTGGAGGGGATGGTGTGATAGCACAGCGGGGAGGGCATTTGCCTTAGAGGTGGCCAACCCGGGTTCGATTCCCAGCATCCCATAGGGTCCCCTGAGCACAGCCAGGGGTGATTCCTGAGTGCATGAGCCAGGAGTAACCCCTGCGCATCGCCGGGTGTGACCCAAAAAGCAAAAAACAAAAACAAAAAAAAAATTGAAGGGGAGACCAACATTCAGAGATTGGGAAAGACAAGCAGATTGAATTGTGTGGGGTCCTTGGGGTGGGGACAAGTGTTTGGGTGACACAGGGAACACAGAAAGAGTCAACTCCAGCATGGCCACATGGGGGCAGAGGAGGCTTCTCGGCTTCTCCCAGCTTTTATTGATCTACTATTTCTTGAAATTGGGGGCCACACACAGCGGTGCTCAGGAGTCCTGAGGGCTGGGCTCCCGCTAAGGGCCGGCATGTGCTGGGATGAATCGTTCCCTTGGCCATCCCTAGCCCCCTCGGCTCTTTCCTTCTCCCCCAGGGCCCAGGGCCTTGGCAGGAACGCCGGCCTCAGAGATTCTGGCTCTGTAGCCTGTCTCACAGCGCTGTCCGGCACCCGAAACCATTTGTCCAATTTTATCATTGTGTAGGTGCGTGGGTGTGGGTGGAGTGATTTTACTGTGTAAACACAGCTAAGCCACTCCAGGTACATGTATATCAATTTGTTTTTTATAAAGGTATAAAATTGCACAGGCCCAGAGAGATAGTACAGCAGGGAGGGCGTTTGCCTTATACTCGGCCAACCTGGGTTCGAGCCCCGGCGTCCCAGATGGCCTCCTGAGCACCGCCAGGAGTGATCCCCGAGTGCAGAGCCAGGACTAACCTCTGAGCATCTCTGGATGTGACCCCAAACAAACAAACAAACAAACAAACAAATTCTATATTAAAATGTGTTTATGTCTTTCCTTGTCTTGGTGTTTGGGCCACACCTGGGTGTGCTTAGGGCTTACTCTTGGCTCTGTGCTCAGGGACCACTCCTGGCAGTCTTGGGACCACATATGGTGCCAGGGATCTAACCTGGGATGGCTGTGTACAAGGCAAACACCTTACTCACCGGACTATCTGCTCCGGCTCCTAATGCTCGAACCCGGGCCTTTTTTTTTTTTTTTTTTTGCTTTTTGGGTCACACCTGGTGATGCACAGGGGTTACTCCTGGCTCTGCACTCAGGAACCACCCCTGGCTGTGCTCAGGGGACCATATGGGATGCTGGGAATCGAACCCGGGTCGGCCGCGTGCAAGGCAAACGCCCTACCCGCTGTGCTATCGCTCCGGCCCCGAACCCGGGCCTTTTAAGTGCAAGACAAGCACCTTACCCGTTGGACTCTCCCCGGCCCCGTTGCTTCCTGTTTCACAGCAGCCCTGTCCCGCCTCGTTTCCACTGCTGGTGTCCTTGTCCCTGCTCCTTCCTGGTCTTTCGCTGTCTCAGTGTGAGGCGACCCACCTGACCTTGTGGCAGGAGGCAAATGGCTCTGTTCTGCTACGTTGCGTGCAGCGTGACTTTAGTGGACACGGCTGTATGTAAAACAACTGAACCCAGGTCTTGTATATGCATGCATGTACTTTCCCACGAAGCAGTATTCTGACCCCTATAAGGAGCTTCTTGTTCAACAAATAACCATCCCCCAACCCTCCCGACACTATAGCACTGTCGCACTGTTGTCCCATTGTTCATGGATTTGCTCGAGCAGGCAACAGTAACGTCTCCATTGTGAGACTTGTTACTGTTTTTGGCATATCAAATACGCCACGCGTAGCTTGCCAGGTTCTGCTATGTACTCTCAGTAGCTTGTCGGGCTCGCCGAGCGGGATGGAGGAATAATCAAACCCGGGTCAGCGGCATGCAAGGCAAACACCCTATCCACTGTGCTATCGATCCACCCCCAACACATGATCAAAGGAAAAAGTAAATAGATCAAATTCTTTAATCTTGGTTTTGGGGCCACACCCAGCAATGTTTAGGGCTTATTCCTGGCTCTGTGCTCAGGGATTACTTCTAATGGTGCCCGGGGGAGACTGGGGATCAAACCCTGGTCGGCTGTGCGTAAGGCAATGCCCAATCCACTGTACTATCTCTCTGGTCCCCAGATCAAAAACTCTTGAATTCTGCCGTGACCTCCCAGTGTACCAAGTAAAATTCAATGACCTTGTTTAAAACAGGTTTGGGGAAAGGAGAGGTGGCACCGGGTTTAAGACCTTTGCCTTGCATAGAGCCAACCCTGGTTCAAAGCCAATACTTGATATTCCCTGATTACTACTCAGAGTGACCACTGAGCACTGGCCCAGGAGCATCGACTACTAGACTTGGCCCCCAACAAACAAAAGTAAAATTGTGGCTATGTGGCTATGTACTTTCTGCTCCGGCCATGATCTTTAGTGGGCAGGTACATTCTAACGGGCGAGGTGGAACGGGAGCCCAGTTAAAATTCAGCCTCCCCCAGAATACACATCTGTGTGCGCCCCCTCTTTTTGCTCGTCCCCCCTCCCCTCATCCTCCACACTAGAGTTGGTCCAGCACAAAGATAACACCGTGAAATTCACACACAGAGGGCAGTGAAGACGCAGGATTTTTAATAGAGATTTGGGGTTCGGGTTCTCTGGGTGAGTCTCTCCAGCCAGCAGCAGCTTAGGCCGAAGCTCATCCTTCCCACCCACCCAGGAAAACCCCAACATACCCACACAGAGCAAGCAAAACCACAACAACCCCAGACAGAGGCGGAGTCCTGAAATGAGAGGAAACACGGAAACCGCGTCTCGTGAAAAGAGTCAGGGGAGGAGGACGCTGGAGCACGGAGACTCGGCTCACCGGCTACTGGAGGGCCTTGTGGGAGAGGAACACGGGCGTCGTGGAAGGGACCCTCTCGTCCAGGGTGAAGCAGCTTCCCCGGCCCTCCTGTTGGAGCCTCTCCATGTTCATCTCAAGGCTCCGGGAATCCTCCGCCTTCTTCCAGCCGAAGAGCCAGTAGCCGGCGCCGGCCCCTGCCACCACCGCCAGGCCGAGGTAGGCGTTGTAGGTCATGGCGGTCAGCATCAGCAGGTAGCTCAGGACCACCTGGAGCACGTGCAGGGCCGTCTGCAGGAGGTGAGCGGCGCTCAGCAGCTGCTGCCGGGGCGTCTCCTTGGGGCAGGTTCCGTCTGGTCTGGAGAAAGCCGAGCACTGGGCGCGGAGCCCCTCGCGAGCTTTCTTGAGTGCCTCGTGGGTCAGGGCCAGCAGAAACACGACCACGAAAGCCACGGCCATGGCCGCAGCCGAGTTGATCAGCAGCCCCGAAAACAGCAGCTCCACGTTCTCGTAGCCGAAGTAGAAGGTCATGGGCATCGAGTGTGCGCCGCCGTGGCCGTGGTCGTGGTCGTGGGCGTGGGGCGCCGAGTGATCGATGCCGTTGTGGGCATGGGCGTGGGGTGCCGAGGTGGCCGGCGGATGGTGCGGAGGGGCCGGGGTGCTGGGGTGGCCCATGGCGCCCATCCCGGAGTGATGATGTGGCGAGTGGTGCATGGTCCCGGGCAGTGAGTCCTTGGGCAGAAGAATCTGGAAGGAAGACAGAGCCCTGCGCTGCAGCCTCTCCCCAGCGCCCCTCCTCTTATGTGTCCCAGAAGGAGACCCTCCCCGACCTGCCCTGACCCACCTGACCCGCCCGGACCCGCCCTGGCCCAGCCCTCACGCCTCCCCCTCGAGCTTCTCCCTGCAGTACTCAATCTCCGATCCCCCCCCCCCCCCCCGCTGAGCGCCTCTCTCAGACCCGGTGGAATTTGGTGGTGGGGGGGGGGGGTCACACCCGGCGATGTTCAGGGGTTGCTCCTGGCTCTGCACTCAGGGATCACTCCTGACAGTGCTCAGAGGACCATAGGGAACGCCAGGGATCGAACCCAGTCCGGCCCTTGGTGCCCGGCAAGTGCCTTCCCTGCTGCACTCGTGCTCCGGACCCTCAAGGTGGAATTTTGCTGGGTGTAGGTTGTGTTTGTTTTGGGGGCCCACACCCAGCACTGCACCCTGGGGTTCCTCTAGGCTCTGGGCCCCAGAGTCTGACCAGGTGGTGCTTGGGGGACTCCGAGGGGCCTGGGATTCTGGGCACGAGGCATACAGCCCATGAGCCCCGTGAGCCGCCCAGGTCCGGGCCGGGAGGTCTACTCATTCATTCATTCATTCATTCATTCATTCATTCATTCTTTCTTTCTTTCTCATGCACAATAAAGACATTGGATTAAGAGGGGAGAGGGAAAAATGCACATATCCATAAGAGGGCACAAGCTTCCCAGAGAGAGACGAGGGGGCCTCAGGGAGAGAAAGGAAGGGCCCACCCCAATCTGGATTGTCACAGGGGGTTGTGCCCCAAACTGAGATTTTAAAAAGCTTGAATAACGAGGGGGCAGAACAATAGCACTTTGCACACAGGGGACCCAGGCTTAATCCCCAGCACCCTGAGCCCCGCCAGGAGTCAGCCCTGAGCACGGAACCAGGAGTCAGCCCTGAGCACGGAGCCAGGAGTCAGCCCTGAGCACTGCTGGTTGTGGCCTCAAACAAAACAAAACAAAAAAAACTTCAGGGAATAGAAGATGAAAGATGAGCTTTTCAATAAAAAGATAAAGACCAAAAAATAATAATAAAGAGGTGGGGTTGAAGGGGAGGGTAGCTTTAACTGGACCCTGATATCCGTTTCCCGGAAGGAGAGCCCCTCAACACGTCTCACTTCGATATTACTTACTTTACAGTCCCACCTCTGAGCTACACCCCAGGCCCTTTCTCAGCCCTTCTCTAGGAATGCGCAGGCTTTGATCCCCAGCACCATAGATGACAAAGCATCGCCACGGGTGGTCCCTGGGGTCCCCCAGCACCAACGGGGAGGCCCCAATAAGGCAGAAATGCACTTGCTACAATTAGAGGTGGTAGTCAGACTCCACTGGGCTCGCAACATTTAACTGGAAAGCAAAGCAACAGCCAACATCTCATACACATCCACTTCCAAATCTCAGGGGCCAGGAAGCTCACTCAAGGGGTCGCATGTTGGGCCAGAGCGATAGTACAGCGGGTGGGGCATATGCCTTGCACACGGTCCACCCAAGAGCAATCCCCGGCATCCCTTATGGTTCTCCGAGCACTGCCAGGAGCAATTTCTGAGTGTAGATCCAGAGGTAACTCCTGAATGTTGCTGGGTGTGACCCAAAAAGCAAAAAAAAAAAACAGGTGGGGGGTTGCATATTTAAGTCTCAGTTTGGTCTCTGGCCCCGCAGCCCCTCCCCCGAACCCCTCAGAGTGGCAGCTCTGGTGACCCTAACCCACGGACCTTGGGAATGAACTTAGAGTTTCTAAGAGCCAGGGTGAGAGTAGCCAGGTATGACTGAGGACCCTCATCTTTCCTAGGCCACTGGGTGCCCTCACAGACCCTCCGTCCTTTCGAGGTGGCCGAGTGGCCCGATGGACCCGCCATCCTTCTGAGGAGGCCCACTCTCAGCCAAAAAGCAGCTGGGCCGTAGCTCAGAGGAGGCCTTGGGAGGCGTGTGGGAGGCCCCCGGTTGGGTCCCTGGCACTGCCGACAGCAGCAACTGGGCAACTCGGACGTTTCCGAGTCTTACGGTGGCAGTTACCCCACCAGGGTGCGAGTGCCACAATAGCCCGTGAGGCCTTTGAAACTCATTATAATGTCACGTCTCCAGGATCTCTCGATGGAATAACGAGGGGAAGAGGGAGAGGGAGGAAGGGCGGGATGCTTCCGCCACAAGGTCAGACTGTGATAGGCGAAGGGCGTGCTTGGCGCGTTCCGTCGGGTTGTTCTGGCTTGGTTTGGATGTGGGGCCGGCACTGGGGGTGCCCAGGGGCTGCTCCTGGCTTGGGGCGGGGGTGGATGTTGATCCTGGTGTCGCGTGGGGACCGTGTGACGCTGGGGATTGCAGGGGGGGCGTTCTTACAGGCCAAGCCCTCGCTCCGACCCTTTGAGCTATCTCTTGCCCTTGGTGAGTTTTGAGACTCAAATCTGAGCACTTCGCTTTGGAGGCATGGCTGGAAGGGAAGCCCCTGAAAACAAAGATAAAGAATGGGGACCAGGGTACACTTGTTCTTAACACTGCCAACCCGGGTTCGATCCCCGGTCCCGCAGACAGTCCCCCAAGCACAACTAGGAGTGATTCCCAAGCTCTGCCAGGTGGGGGTTCCCACCCCCAACCTCCCCAAAATTAAAAATGATGGGGCTGGAGTGATAGCACAGCAGGGAGGGCGTTTGCCTTGCACGCGGCCAAC